>NC_036443.1:16926292-17244266 GCF_002775205.1 Xiphophorus maculatus
AGAGTGGCGATAAAAATTGCAAAAGAAACTAGATCTGTTTTCTAGTTGGACTTCTTTGGTTTTACCCCCTTGCTATGAGTGCTAACCTTTTTATTGATTCCTTTAGTCAAACATTAAACCTGTGTGGTTAACAAGTCAAGGACAACATCTCATCTGTTCATTATGCTCAAAAGCTGTAGAAAAAGCTTTCTCTGAATTAACCCGCAGTAAATCTTCCGTATGTTTTCTAATGTGAATGTCAACTGTTTTTTTATTATATATATATATATATATATATATATATATATATATATATATATATATATATATATATATATATATATATATATATATATGTATATATATATATATATATATATATATATATATATATATATACAGTACAGACCAAAAGTTTGGACACACCTTTTAATTCAATGAGTTTCCTTTATTTTCATGACTATTGACATTGTAGATTCACACTGAAGTCATCAAAACTATGAATAACACATGTGGAAATGTGCACTAAACAAAAAATGTAAAACAACTGAAAATACCCCTTTTAATCTAGTTTCTTCAAAGTAGCAACCTTTCGCTGTGATTACTGCTTTGCACACACTCTGCATTTTCTTGATGAGCTTCAAGAGGTCGTCACCTGAAATGGTTTTCACTTCATAGGTCAACCTGCCCTGTCAGGTTAATAAGTGGGATTTCTTGCCTTATAAATAGTCAGGAAAATAAAGAAAACCCATTGAATTAGAAGGTGTGTCCAAACTTTTGGTCTGTACTGTATATATAAGCATATCTTCACAACAATGCTCCATTATGCCATTTACAACCATTCTTAGGAGACTTGAGCTTCCATGGTGTTTGCTAATTAGTGCTGCCACTAGTCTGATGGAGCTGAGTGGTGAATGGATTGAACTTATATAGTTTTTCCAGTCATTTTGACCACAAACACTTTACACTAGAGTCACATTCACCCATTCGCTCTCACAAACGTGCATGAAAACAATCAAAGCAACACTCCTTGTTTGTTTTTGATGAGGGGATAACTTTATAGTATGATGTAAAGCTCAAAAAAGTTGATTTTACATCATTCTGGCCAGAATACCTTAAGGTCAAAGGAAGCATTGTACCTTTTGATTAAAATTCATTCCACCAAGGAAATCTGAGTAAAGGTTTACTCGAGGGGGAAAAACATTAAATGACAGCAGGCTCAGATCTCCTGCTGAGGGGATGTTTCTCATTCTGTGGTCTCAGCATTTATGCTATACCAGCAATCACAACTCTGATATTGTTCTACTGTATAAATACATCTCAAGAGGCTAAGTTGCCTAATGCTGAAGATGAAATGCAGTTGAAATTAGTATTTAAACAAGATAGCGACCCCAAATACACCAGGAAGTGTCTTGGTTCTTGACTAATAAAATTAACATTATGGAGAGGCCTGTCTGAACCCTGTATTCTATTTTAACAGAGGAATTGTGCTACATAGTTACTGAGTAGGAATACCTGTTTACAGGTGTCGGAATCAGTTTCTTCATTTGCTGTTAAATGATAACAAAATAGTTGTTTTTTTTTATGTTTGCTTTTGGATAAATGTACACAGTGCGTTTGCATGTGTGGAAATAAAAGCTGCCTTTAGTTTTTTTTAGTGTCGCTTGCTTTTTTTTCAACACACTTATTTCGAACACAACTGAAGTCTCAATCATTGAAAAATGTGTAACAGGACATTTTGAACTTATCCACTTCCCGTTTGATTCAGAACAGTACAAAGTTAAACCTGGCACCAAGTTAATAAACAGCTAAAATGTTTATGCTAGAACATTTGACTCTCCTGCTGTTTTCCATTCTGAAATTATGTTCTGTTTGCTGATTGCAGTTCATGCTGTCACAATAGTGACAGTGTGCACTCACTGACGTTATAATTATTGCTGAAGACCAACGCAGGCCTCCAAACAGGCACGGCTACATGATGGAAACCAGTGTGAGCCTTTGCCCTGTGTCTGTCATCGGGTACAATTGGATTTACTCCCACCCCCATAATTATCTCCTCTATTTACATTCTCCATCTGCCCATCATTTTTTAATATGCCGCTGTGTTGGTTTCCCCAGACATGCGTGAGACATAGGACTATTTTTGACAAGCTTAAATTGCTCACTAATTACTGCTAGATTTCGAAAAGATGTTTACAGTCATGTTGCTTTAATATACAGTAAAGCTTGTTTCTTTTTTTTTTCCAGACTTTGTGCCACAGATTGTTTCTGACCAAGACCACAGTCCTGTCTCAACCCCCACCCATGTTCTCATGGAAATTCCCCTCACAACAAAACAATCTCTAGCTGCCACATTATAACCAGTTCTTTAAATCGTGAAGAAAACTTCAATAAAGCTTTGACAGAGACATTTCTATCTCCACCTTGTAATATTCCGACATACAATGGCGTTTTGGTACAGAAAGATGCTTGTGTCTGCAGGCAAAGAAAAAAAAAACAAAAAGGATGATGGGCTCTGTAATGATTCTGGGTTTTTTTTTATCTTCCCTTCCATTTTCATATCATTGTGTCTTTCTCTTTCACTCCCATTGTGCACTAAAGCGTGCAGTCAGAGAGCGAGACAGTGGGTCTTTGTCCTCTGGGGAGATAGGGAGGGAAGGGCTGAAGTGAGGTGGGGTAGACGAAGGGGGATCCGTGGTGTTGTCAGGGGTTGGAGGGAGGGGTACGCGAGGTCAAAGTGGGGTGGAGCAGGGAGGCCTGATGGCAGATCGGGTGTTAATGGGACCTCTGGGATCCTCGGGCTCCTGAGTGCCAGAGTTGGGGATGCTTTTAGTAAATCACTTCTCCGGCTGTTGGAAAAAGCTTTTAACAGTAATTGCAATTACATCAGCTTGTGTTCAGTGTTTTCACCAAGCATACACCAACCACTTCCCCTAAATAAAAACACAACAATCTACAATATCTTTGGAACACTTCATCAATATCAGGTATTATTGTGCAAACCAGAGTCTATCTGTAGACTAATCCAACATGCTCAGTAAATCTACAGATCCTCAGTCTTTGCTTCACTGTGCTTTATCACTTTGGACCTGATAATCCTGAAGCCCCAAGAGCTCAGCCTACTCATACATCACCCTGCATGACACTAAATCCTCAGTTTGGGAGGACCGGCTTCCCAACACCTGTCCTATTCTGATGCTTTACAACTAAGCTACTGGCTTTACTTCAGAAAAATGCTGTGATATATTACCTGTGGGTTTGGACTAGCAGCAGGGAAAGAATTGTAGACAGCAAAAGATGAAAGACAGGAGACAAAACAAAGACAACTTAAATTGCAGGACCCAACCAAGATAGATTACACTGAGTAAACAAGAGATTTCAAAGTAAAATAAATTTGGTAGAGTTTTTCTTGACTTTGTTTATCCTAAATATATTAACAGAGCTGGAAGACTGCCAAGCAAGCCATCACACAAACAGTGGTTTACCTAAATTCTGTATCTGGGACACAGACTTATCATGTGAGAGCCACTTCTGAATACTCTCCATTTATACTAGTAATTTTCTAAGCAAGTTATCTCTCTGTGCACAAAAAAGGCAGCGTGTTGTTAGGACATTTCGCTTGAAGGCTTTTTTTAGACTGAATTATCCTCTGGGTACATTGGTTAAGTCATTACTAAGACCTCACAATTTTGATCTGTCAGAAATGCTGCTGAAAAATTCCCAGATTGATGGAAACATTCTTTGACAATTGGATAATGTACTGCAAGTACATTTCCGATCAGTCACACTGTGGAGTGAACAGTATCCGATGGAGAATTTGATGAAGGAAAATATAAGATACATTTCTAGGTAAACTGGATGGTCTGCTCTTGGCTTCTGGTGAGACACCAAAGAGATCATCTTCTCTATACAGGAAACTGGAGATTACTGTTTTTGGAGTTTGGTGTCTCAGGATTCCACTTGGGCTGGTCCCTGTTTATTTAAAGGATCTTTCACTAAACACACTTTTACAAAAAGGAATCAGGTCTATGATTCAGATGCTCTTGAACTCAACACAAAATTACAGGGAGGGATATTTTCAGATAAAAAAAAAAAAGAAGCATAACAAAATCAGGGCTGGAGTTTTGTAGTGTCTGAAGCCATTCTGTGATGCACATAAAAAATGCTTTAAAAAAGTATTTTTAAAAACTCTTACTAACTTGATTGTTAGTAAGAGTTTTTAAAAATAGTTTTTAATTTTTAAAAGTTTGACAACCTGATTTAAATTTGTCTTTTTCCATGTTTAAAATATTATTTTAATTTAGTAGTTCTATTTTTTTCATAATGCAATCTATGTAGTTGATTGTTTCATTGATATGACATGTTCTCGGTGTTCAAAGAATTGGTACATATCTTAAACATAAAAATGGTTGAGTGTTTTTGTTGCTGGATGTTTGTGGTCTTATTTATTATCAAATGCAAATAGCATGGCTAACAAAAGTTGAACAGTTTGTGCTTTACAGATTATGAACATCTTAATTTCGCTGTATTTTTATGAAGAACCTGGGGTCAGTGAAAAAAATACCCTTCTTACTTATTTATGTATTTACTTACTTTCTTTATGTATCTACATATACCAGATTTACCCCATTTTCAATTATATTTCAACAAATTACAACTGTCACTTGGACATGAGCTCATAGAGTCTCACAGCAAGAATAAAATACCATAGTTTCAGAATAGCATAGAATTTACATAAATATGTATGCTAATATGAATAATGTAAGCTAATTGCTCTTTAAAACATGAAAACATGAATTATTGATGTGTGTATTCCTATTAGCACTTTAATAATAGAATTGAGACAAAATACAGAATAAAACAAAGCCTCCGTTTGGGCCAGCTGACGAGCAGTGTGCGGCAACAAGCAGTCAAGAGTGCACTGTTACTCTATGATTCTTTCGGTATAAACTCTGGTCACCTCGGGACTTTCCCTGGCATCTTAATTTAGAGTTTAAAATCTGGGAAAGGTGTGGTGGAAAATGTTGGAGGTTTTAAAACTGGCTTTTGGTATACCTTATTACCTGTAACCTGTGCTCGCCTACTCTCCATGCAGTCATAACTCTGTTCCTATAAAATATAATGACTAGACCAAGTGGACTAGTGAAAAAACAATTTTAAGAGAAGTAGGAAAAAAGGACTTTTCAGGGCTAATGATACAAAAATAACATGTATACTCATGGATGTGCTTTACATGAATACAAACCCGTTTATTTATGAATGGCAATTAGTTTTTAACATTAATTTCAAGTGTGCTACCAAAACACAATGTGTTAATATACAGGAAATGATTAAAGAACACTTGGAAAGCCAGTGTTTTTTTAATGAGGATATATTTAAAATTGAATACAACACATTTAGATATTATCTTTAGCATGATTCTGTGTCAATCTTTGTGTGCAGCTGCAATAGATGTCTTTGTGTCTCCTTTTGTCTTTCAGTTAATGGGATCATTTGTTCTGGCAGTGGGACTTTGGCTGCGTTTTGACCCAGAGACTGTTTCTCTTCTTAGTGGCAGTAGGGCTCCAGATACCTTTTTCCTTGGTGAGTGCCAGACTAAACCTTAGCTTATAGACACCTTGTATTATAGGGTAATGTATTAAAAAATATACAACAATTTTTTTTTTTTAGTGTCACCCTAATGTTATAAATCACCTCTGGTACACTTTGACTCGTTCTCACTCGGTTTGCTGTGTTTATATTTTGTTTTTACCAAAAATTTAAAAATATTTTGGTATCTGCTATATTAAAATATATTCAGTCTCCTGGAAAAATGTGCTGATACCCTTTCATTTTTGAGGCATATTTTCTTTCACTTCTTTTTTTTTTTTTTATCTGAAAATATCCCTCCCTGTATTCTGATCCCAGTAAATAAAGTCAAGTTCAATTAACACTAAAGAACATACCAGAGTTAGGTTATAATAGAATACCTCAAAGTGTGAGCATCTCACAGGGCACTGATAAATTAATCATCTAAAAAAAGAAAAAGTATCTCACAACTGAAACGTCCAAAATATGGTCCCTACATAAACTGAGATGCCAGACAACCAGAGCCTTAGTCAGAGAAATGGCCAGATGGCACTACAGAGATCAATTGCTGAGGTGGGAGAATCTGTTTGCAGGGCAACTATGTATTCTCATAGTTTCTACAGTTATCACTTTTGTTATAGATGGAGGTAAAGATAGGCTCTCTTGAAAGCAAGTCAGAAAAAGTTTTCTTCAAAATTTGCCACTTGCCATGTATGAAATACAGTAAAGTGTGGTCAGATGAGTCCAAAATGTAAACTTTTTGGCCTTTATGCAAACTTCAGCGTGACAGAAAGCTAAGATCACCCATGGCCCTTAACACACCATGTCCAAGATGAAACTTGGTAGTGGCAGTGTCATGCTGTGGGGAAGCTTATCAGAGGTGATGGGTAAAAAACTGCATTTAAATACAGGACAATTCTGGAAGAAAACTTGGTAGGGACTGCAAAAGAATTGAGAATGTGGTGGAAGTTACCCTTTCATCAAGACAATGTTCCTAAACATATAGCCAGATAAAAAAAATGGAATGGTTATGAAGCATATTCATATGCTAAAACATCCCAGATCCAGAGTCCAGATGTAAGTCTTGTTGAAAATCTGGGATAACCAAACAGTTTAGATTTGATACTAAAAAAATCTGTAAAAATGTCACACTTTTGCAGCTATAACACTTTTGTTATAGCTGAAAAAGTACATTTAAACTTTTGCAGCTATAAGAAATTCTTCATATTTTCATTTGTAAATAAAAGAAAACCTAAGACAAAGGGGCAATAACTTTCCTCCGGCCTTGAATTTATCCATGTTCTTTTATCCACTGTTATGTGTTTCTGCCACATAAAATTCTTAAGGCTTGACATTTGTGGTTGCAACATGTCAAAGTGTGGAGAAGCTAATTGGATAAATTCTTTCGCCAGGCTTTCTATTGCATCATTCCACACTCAACTCATCAAATCACACCTACAACTTTCCAAATAAGTTTTCTTTTTTTTTTTGTTGGTCATCACTGTCTGTTTTTTCCATGCACCAACATGCTTTCCAAGATTTTAGAATATTAAACTTTTATGCAAAAGAAGAGTGTGTAACCAAGGAGAGAGAGAGTGCTACACACACTGACTGAGAATCCATGAGGGAAACCACAGGCCTGCACACCACCTTTCAAGTTGTCTCTGCCCAGACGGAAAGAAGGAGACAGACGGCAGAACAGCCACTGTAAAATACCCATGGAAAAAAATCTTTGAAGCAAAGCAAAGCTGGAGGAAGTAAGAAATGAAGACAGAAATGTAATAAAAGAAGTATAAAAAGTAATAGAGACGTTTATGGCTTGTTTAGAGTAGTTATAGATTAGAAAAAAGAACTCAACTGTAATTTACATTTTGCATAATCTCTGAGTAATTTCAGCAGTCTAAAAAAATAGGTTCTTCTTTTCCTGACTCATACTTTACATTTGTTAGTTGTAGACCACTCCAGCTTATTGAGAAATATGGTTGTACAAAATCCTATGATAATGTAAAGGTGTGCCCTAGAGAAAAGTCTAAGCAATCCAGTGTAAGATGCATGGCTGTGATTATGTTTTCCTAGATTGTAGTGCTTAACCCAGTTTGGACAGGGAGTGGGTTGTTCTCATCGGTACAGATGAGAGTGTGTAACTGTTGCCATTCCTCGTTGCATCACCGTTAAACTCCCCATGGATTCTTCTTTTTTTTCATGCCATAAAGTTACAATAAAAATTGATTTTTAAAAATGTGAAAATGCTAAATTACCTTTGTGGGTTTTTTTCTGTATGTGGAGAAAAAGGCTGAATCATTTCTGATTAGACAAAGGAAGTCAAAAAAAGAATCAGCCTATTTTCTGTTTGCCTCACAACAGACTCTTAACTATAAACTAATCTTGTTAGGTTTCTCCATGCAGACATAGCTATGATGTTTATACACATATATATACAGTATATATATATATATATATATATATATATATATATATATATATATATATATATATATATATATATATTAAATAGTAGATCCTTCAAAATCATGGCATGAAAGGGAAACCTCCCAGGTTAAACTTTCAACAAATTATAATATATGTAAAGACACGGAAAGAGTGCTCCAATTGAACAAATCCTAAAAAGGCAACTTGGAGAGCAGCAACATTAATATTAAATGACAGCTTCAAAGTCTGGTTCGGATCTTGGAAATAGAAGTACTGACAGCATTTGCTCAGATCCTTAGCTGTATACTGCCATCTGCTGTTGATACTGGCAAATGCAGATTCTACATGAATGAGTGGAAGATTGTTGAATATGTAGATAAAGTTTGTAGGTGATAAAAAACATTCTCTCAGAGAAATCCAAATATGAACGTTTTCAACGGGTTTTCATAAGACATTTACAAAAGTATACCTACAGCCATTTTTGTAGTAGTGGTAGTGCCTGGTTGACTCCACTTTTGCCTTTAGATGCCTTTTATTCCTTAATGTCATAGATTTAAAAAGGGGTCCAAATGGATTACAGTGAATTATTCACTGTATTCTACTATAGCCCATTTGTATCAAAGTACAATATTTTTTGTGTTTGGATGGTGGCCACATACTTTGGTTGTAACCAGATATTTAAGCTGCTCTTGCCTTTCTATGATCCTGAATCAGTTTTGCCATTCACACATGACCTTTGACATCAACAAGGCCCTTTTTACCACTGCACACTTGATATTTTCTCTTTTTCAAAACATTTTATGTAAACCTGGGAGGTGGGTGTGTATAGAAAACCCAGAAGATCACCAGTTTCTGAAATCCTCAGATTAATCATGCCACATTCAAACCTAGAAGGCCTTAACTCAACACTTGGCACTTTTTTGTGTATTTCTGGCCTAAAAACAAGATGCTGGTTAACACAAATAGTTCGCTGATGCATACTTATGAAAAAAGTAGCTGTAGCTGTGGTATTTACCCTATGCTCTTAATGTTGTCATTTAAGACTGAAAGTCTATTGACAATGAGCTGAAAATTATTTTTGATCTTAGTCATTTATTTTTTGGAGACTGAGTTAAATAAATGTAAACAATCCTACTGGATAACATAACCAGTAGGTTATGCAATTGGGGTTTTTTGCATTTAGCAAAAAAACTTTTTTTTTCCATATATTGTCAGATTATTTGTTCATATATATTTATGTTTAGTAAAAGAAAAAGCTTGAACACTTTAAATCTATTTTTCTCTTCCTCATTCTGATGTTTGGTTTGAGCTTCAGCAAGTCTTCTTCACCACATGTCTACAGGCATTGAGTTGATGCTATGTCATTGCTTGTTTGTGCCTAACTAAAATAGCCAGTGAGTGTATATTGATATATACCATTTATATAATAAAGTGGTGTTGAAATGGTTTTATTCGTCAAAACTAAGAGTCTTGTTTATGTGTTTACAGGTGTCTACATCCTAATTGGTGCTGGCAGTCTGATAATGCTTGTTGGATTCTTTGGTTGTTGTGGGGCTGTTAGAGAGTCTCAGTGCCTGCTGGGTTCAGTGAGTGCAAATTCATAATTATTACTGTTTATCACAAGTTTGTGTTAGAAAAACTACATTCATTTAAGGATTTTTCTTTTCTTTCAGTTTTTTGCTTGCTTGCTGATCATTTTTGGAGCTGAGGTGGCAGCAGGGGTGTTTGGATTCTTGAATAAAGATAAGGTACAATTTTCTACAGCCTTGGTCATTTCTGTGAGGTTTTTAAACCTGCCAGATGTGTAACTCTTCTCTTCTCTCATATAGATAATTAAAGATGTGCAGAACTTCTACTCAGAAGCTTATCTTGAAAACAGCAACAGCACAATGATCTTGTCCTACCAGAAAGTGGTACGTTTTCAAATAACCATGTGTTTAAGTTAAGTTGTCATTACTTGATTAGAAGTTTGAAAGCGTCTCTCTTGTGTTTTACGTCTTATTTTTTTAGTTGAACTGTTGTGGAACCAAATCGACCCCCTGTGATGCTGAACCCGAGTCTGAAAACAAGGTGTGTCATCAGCTTCACAGTCACTAATGAATGATTGCTGATTAAGTGCATAGCATCCTAATAATGTCAAAACATAACACTACTTTAATGCCATTATCTGTACTCTGCAGGATTGTGAGACAAAAATCAAAGACTTTTTCGACAGTAAACTCTTCATCATTGGTTATGTGGGCATTGGCATCGCTGGTGTAATGGTGAGTCACAACACAAGATATGTCAAAAATAGTTTTACAAGCTTCAGAAATGACCAGATTTTTGCTCTCTGCTCCACAGATCATTGGGATGATTTTCAGCATGGTGCTGTGCTGTGCCATTCGCAACAGCAGGGAGGTTATCTGAGATCCATGTTTAATCTACGCTCGCCATTTCCATAAGTTTCAGAAATTCGTTTTCACCCTGGTGCTCTGCTTCCATCTTTTGATCTGTTTATATTTTATTACTATTATTATTATTATTATTATTATTATTATCATTATTCGTAGTCACAACCAAATAGAATAATAGCTTTTGTAACCATCTGTTAGGACAGTTTATTTTGACCTGACAATCTCTTAAACAGTTTTTTCTCTCAACCATTTGGGAATTTTAACCCACATACTGTCACAGCCGTGTCAGTGCTTTTTCACACAATCTTGACGCTGACCCCTCAGCTGTGGGAAACTGGAGCCTTAGAGTGCAGTCTGAGGTTTAAACAGCTGAGTTTGCTTATGTGTGACACAGAAGCACACACATACTAACACACTAATGCCATGCTATGTGAGACCATAACCTTAGGAAAAAAAAAACTGACTAGTAGTGCCTCAAAAAAGGCAGAGGCACATACTGTACACAGACTCTGTGTACTGCTTACATGGGAGTTTTTCTTCAACAGAACAACTCTTAATATAATAATTGTAGAAATTGTAAATTTAATTCATTTGGTTTTTCAAAAAATCTTTATTGAAACCATTGATGCTCAAGCCAACCCTTTCCTCTGAATTTGAAACTTATAAACGGATCCAAACAAAGAAAACAAAAGTGGCGCTAGACATTTTCTGAAGAGATTTTAATGTCTTGCAAAATCAACACCAATTATTGCTATTGCACTGATCTCTGTGAGAAAATAGTTGATCACATATTGTTAATTTATGCTAATTTCGGCAAGCTGACCTTGTGTTTAAGGTTGTTTGCACACCTGAAATGTTTAATTCATTTGAAACAACCTCCAGTTCTTTTCCCTCTTGTTGCAGTTCATTTCTACAGATATGAACACAACTATTGCACTAGGTTGCAGACCAAGGCAACCATACCGAGACCGGAGGAGGTGGTCTTGGTGTGGTGGCAAATAAACTCTAGGCTGAGTTATTTATGGTGTGAACGTCATCAGACCTCAATCCAACACAAGCACCAGGTTTACACCCCAAGATTGAGTCATACGCCCTCCTCTTGCCAGATCTGCTTTGCATTCTGAGCGGCGGTAGAATACACAACCTAACACACAAAGACCGTGCATCTTTTTTATGAAAGCAAAAAAAAAACTTGATATAACTTTCAAGATCTTGTCAATCAGTAATCTTCTCAGATGTCTTTTTTATCCAGAAACAAAGTAATATAATTCAATTCTCAGTGTTTTCTATTAGCTCAGAAGACTAAATGGCCAAAATATTCTGGAGCTGCAGATACCCCTTATGCCCATATGCATAGAGAAAATCCGTAGACTGCGAAGACACAGTCTTGTTGTTTGTGTTGGAATAGTCAGGAGGTTCAGTTTTGTCTTGATCCAGCCACAGTCTTGGTCCATTGTGAAGGAAACCTAACACTCAGAAAGACACTCAAGTTATTTTACCTTACGTCCAAAAATACAGGTAAAATACTCATGTGATCGTCCTCCCTAAATATACAGCAGAATAAAACTACTTTTTGTGAAATATATTTAGAACATAAAGCTTATGAATAGAGATGCTTAAAATGAATGAAAATGCTTTTTTTGTCTAAATGTTTTACGCAGAAAGTTGAACAAAGTGTCCCAGCTGATTAACTGAGAACTTTCATTGTCAGTTTAAAATCTATATCTCATTTCAATATAATCTCTTTTGTGCCTTAAAAACACCTCTCCCAAAACATCAAAAAAAATGTTTAGAAAGTCAATGTGTCCCTTCTAATTCATTAAACCAAGTACTGGATGGAATCATGACCAATGTGAAATTGTTTACATTTATGTGGGTTGAACTAAGTCGCTGAAACTGCTGTCGCAGTTATTTGAGTGTCAGGATTCCAACTTGTAAATATGTTGGGGTTTTTTTTGTTTTTTTTATTAGTTGTAAATTATTTGTGGCAGATGTGGTAGTTATTATTTAACATGTTCTATGTCAAATTGTGTTTGGTGTAGATGTACAGTGACAAAGTAATGTCAGTTTTAACAATTCGGAAAGAGAATTAACTCATACAGAACTTATTAATGTGCCTTTGTTTGATGGCAAGCATCATGTGTTTAAAGAGCAAATAAATGTAGCAATGTGTGCATACGTTTGTAGAGATGGACTACTAATACAGTAGTACTAGGTTCTATTTGAGAAGTGGTTCATATGTTGTGCTCCTGAATCTTTCCTCATTTAAATTGGTTAAGGTTTCAAAATTAAGACCTTTCCATATAGCCATAATAAAACCTTTTTTATACCCACAAATAAGTCTTCTCACCCAGAATAATCTGCTTATAGTTGGTTGATTAAGGTCAAACACACTTGTTGTTGTTGGTCAATAGCACTGACCTACTGCGGGTTTTGCTTTTGTTATTTCAGTGAAGAATGAGTCAAATATAAGAACTAAAAGGCTTACGCACTACTGCAGGCTGCCAGTTGGCAGTGTTTACTCTTACGATTCAGGCAACACATAAGAGAGCCCCTAAAGTGCCATTTGGTTCAGCAGACTTTCAGTGTTTACTGCTATTCACTCCAAAAGCTGTCGCTGTGTAAATTTGGAGTTGTGACAAAATGTGAACCTTTAAAAATAAAACTATGCACAAGCTCATAGATGATTGTCTGGTAATCCATTTTAGTCAAATGTCAGGCTTCTCAGGAATGCAGTTGTCTGAGGTTTAATAAAAGTTTTACACAATCTCTTGTGTCTTCTCATTGTTAGTTTGTCTAATTTGTTTCACAATCTTTAAAATCTGGTTTTGTGTGACCCATACATCATTAAAGGTATCTACCTATTTTTCTGTAAAGGTCTGTTAAAAAATATTTATAATGTAGTATATTTATAGTTTTTATCATTATACCCATCAAACCCGGGTATTAAGAAATCCAAATTATGCAGGAAACTCTTGAGTTGTTTTATTTGATAGAAAATGCATTGATAAAAATTTGACAAAAGTTAAATCTTCATTTAGTTAAACATAACTACTCCTTAAGTAGGCATATTTTCATGTATGTTTGCATTATGTTCATGTTTCTTTCCTTAAGTTAATCATTGAAATTTATTTACATGATTACTGTTTGTTAAATAATTGACTCTTAATATAAAAGAATTAGTCCAAATATAATACACTGAAATGTTACATTGTGATTACATTTTTATTAGATTCTGCCAATTTTTGTAAGTAAATACAATGAATTGCTAAAGACCAAACCAGAACCGTCTCCTGTAATAACATAGCTTGCCTCTTCATTTCGATGGCTCGCCTCTCTGCACTTGAGTTTCGAGAACAGCTGAAAACTTGGTTGAAGGGATAGTTATGTGTGCAATGCATCCGTGGCTGTAGGATTACCCAAGATAGAATTTCCCGTCACTGCAACATGGGCACTTTCACTGCCAAAAACTAAACTACGCTTGTGGTGCATGCTTAGAGGGTTAGTGTAACACCTATCAGGCTTGCATCCGAAAAAAGGGAGTCTACATTTAGCCTCTTGTATATTATGCAATGCTTTACTGCAGAAAACAAACACTGGATTCATAACAATTTGTTGGCATGTAGACATTTTATTTATCTCCTTATTGACCTTGAAAAATGTGATTGACTTTCAGTTGAACAGATTTTGAATAGTAAAAATACAGGACACATAAGTCACTGCTCTTATCTTTGACATTTAATGATAAAACATTATATCTGCACATGAAATAAACATAACTTTTCAGGCGGAGGTCCTCAGTGCACAGTGAAAGTACTCTTCTTGAACTTAAGACAACAAAAAATGTTCCTGTGTGATTTAGTAAAGGAAAACATTTTGGAAAAACTTCTATTCGAAAGCCCCTTAGAGCCATTAAAAGTAATCTGGTGAACAGACAGCCCAAATGTTTATTTCTTTGCACGCCTTGACCCCTTAAACAGCCTGTTTTCCTCATCCTTCCTTGTCAGGTTACTGAAAGGACACTATCACAGAATTATCTTGTGGCACTTGTATGAAAAAGTTACTCATCTTTAAAAACAAATATACAATATATACAAAGACCGGTATCAAGCATCAGACCTTAGCTGCACATGTAATCATGTTTCAGTTTTATGCCTGCAGTCTTTCGAAGCACTGCTCCAAGACATCAAACTATGATTCCCAAGAGACTGAAGCTGATATAATATCCAGGTTAGGCTTACAGTAAGGGTCAAGTGGTGTGGGGGTATATTTAGGGGACAGGCTAAAATCTAAAACAGGGGGGAAGAGGTCTGTGCAAAATATTCATCAGACAACATAGTCCCTCAGTGAGGGAAACAGTAAGCTCCACTGAAGCACATAGACAAGGAAGTACCAACTTTAGACTTTTTAAGACTTAAGCTATAATAGTTAATCAAGCTAAAGGCATGTTGAATAGAATATTTGTGGTCCCTTTAGCATTGACCTCTAGAACTCTACGAATAAAGAGTCTAGACAGCTGTAGAGAGCTGGGTCTATTGCCCAGAGCATAGCACTGGCAGTTTAATAAACGTCCGTAAACATCCAGTGACAGATTGTTTATGCAGAGTAGATATTGTAGGGAGTGTACCCCAGCAGAAACTCTCCCACTCCGACACAGTACACCACCTGGACAATGCCAAAGAGTGGGGCAATGACCAACGCCCGGCAACTGGCTCCTTTAAGGAAAGCTCTGGGACCCTCTTTTCTCAGGATCTTTCTGCAATCGGAAGAAAAAGCCAGGATTAAAATGTAACTCATCCCAATTTGGATGTGCTATAGAATGCCCACTAATAAAGAAATAAGTGCCTGATGCAGTCCACAACTCCATTGTAGGTCTCCTCATTGGATCCTTTTTTGAGCGATTGCAACCTCGTCTTCACCACTGTGAAGCATCATCCAAAAATGTCTGTAAATCTAATCGTTGCTTGCTACTTTCCCAAAATATGTAGCCATTTTTTGCATGCATCTCACCGTCACAAGGGTTGACAGCTACAGCGGCAACAGATCCTGCCAAACATCCGGACATAAAGGACCAATAGAAAGGCACAGATGGATCTTCTGATGAATGCTGACCAAGCTGTTGCAGATGGGCAAAAAGAGGAAAATACACAACAGAGAATGGGATGTCCCTAAAAAAGAAAGCAATAAAATAAGTTAGTAATCCAATTAATTACTATAATAATGCATAAAAACAAAAGAAATGCACAGAAAACTCCAGTCACCTCATCAGTGTGGCCCCAAGGCCCCTGTATAAACCTGCGACCCCTTTAGTCCTCAGAAGCTCCCTAGTTATCTCTATGGCAGACATTCGAATAACCTGAGGTGTAGCGGTGTTGTAGGAACGACTGAGAACAGCACTGGTCCCCCCCATCTTCAGTGTAGTTACAACACTTGGCATTACCCTCTGCTGAGCCACTGGGAGAAATGGCAAGCAAAATATATTTGTCTTAAGAGAGTAACATTTTAAAGAGGTAATTCATAACTGATTGCACAAAGACACAGATTTATTTTTTACCTATCCTGCCTGCATCTTGCAGCTGGATCTTGAGCATCTCCATTGGTGTGGTAACGATGACTTGGCACATTCCTGCACAACATCCTGCCAGCATCTCTTTGAAAACTGTAAGCCTGCCACTGAGGATAATTGCATAGGCTTAAAACAACCCAAGAATGTACAATAATGAAAAAAAAGAAAAATTTGAAGTAGTTCTTATTATCTACTCACATGTCATTACTCAACTGGTGGCGAAAAAAGTCATTAGCAGCTAGTTTTATGGCCTTCTCTGGTGTTACCAAGGTAAGATTTACTGCAGCACCTGGGCAAGGAAAGGACTAATTACAAACTGAAATATATTTTTAAGATGCAGCTGTTCGTTCTCATTTTTTTCCTTCTACGTGACCCAGAAAACAGGAGAAAAAAAACCATTTTCTTAAGGCATCTGTAGATACTGGAAAGTTTTGGTTAAACTACAAGCCAATTAATTGGTTTTGAAACCTATGTGAATTTGGAACACATTATTAATGTTAACACAAAACTCCTCAGCTAAGTAGCTGCAACAAGTCTCATTCAAAGTCTACTAATACTCACCTCTGTACATGCCAAAGTACCCTTCAGACTTAACAGTTTTAATGAGGCAGTCCATCCTGAATGAAACATGAGAACCCGATCAGTGAAGGTTGTCAGATGTTTTCTTTTTATGTCAGGTCAACACAAAGAGACGGCTGTCTTTCTCTTCAGTTACTTCTTACATGTTCTTATACATTTGCTGCCCACTGCGCTGGTTCTGCAGGCGGGTCTTGGCCAGGTCTATCGGAAACACACAGGTGACTCCTACCATGCCTGCAATCCCTCCATTGATTAGTTTGGCAGGTAAGCTGTACAAAAACACAAAAGGTGTTTACAGTAATAAGACCTTGCATTGTTGTTCTACTGGTGATTCTACAAATGAATAAGGGAGGGTAATGACAAAAGTCTAAAACTGAACTGAACGATTTTTCAATAATAGAAAGATGGATAGTGGGGAGATTTTTCTTTACACTTCTTAAGTGGTATCAATGGGTTGTGTCAGGGTTTATTTTAACCATGCTTCTGGGAACCCAGTCATCCAAAAATAACTTGACATTCTACACATGGACAAAAGTCTTACATGTATCAAGGTCTGAACTTTTTATTTACATAAATTATTCATCTTAAATAATGAAGTCATATTTGTGTCTACATGCATATCATGCTGCTAAGGTTCATACCTAATCTGCTGTTGCTGGGCCATGGTTTCTTGTTTTTGGCAAGTGCAAAAATTGGTCAGGGGGACAAAGCAGGCCGCAGATGGAGACAAGGCTGAGAGTCCCTGAGAGACACGGAGCAAGGCAAGAGAGCAAAGATGAGCAGGGTTATATAAAGGGAAGGGAGACATAGCCCCACTGGATTTAGGATCAATTTCACATCTAGCTCCGCCCACATCCCCTTCAGCCAGGAAACTGAGCCAGAGTTGCTTGTAACCTCAGCAAAATTCCCTTCTGACGATACACCATCCAACTGTGTTAGAATTCACTTAATTTATAGTAACTGGTTTCCCTGATCCAGATTAAAACAAACCCACATAATAAGCAACCAAAATACTACTCACTGAAACTAGTGAAACTCACTCATTGAAACTAGATGTAGACATGAGTTTTATAAAGATACACATAACACGTACACATTTCTTTCTCACTGTATAGCAACAGATCACACTAAACTTTTCCTCTTTGAGGTCATTTAAAATGACTAGATATTATATTTTTGTTAAATGCCAGAAAAATGAGAAAGACAAGTTCCCGAGGCCTGTCCACACACAGACACCCCTTCTTCCCTATCTGTCTGATTACAGGCTGGAACTCTTCACCTCTGCATATGTGTTTTCAGACTATAAGGATCATCAAATTGCCTCTCGAGACTTCTTTGGAGATGGCACACAAAATTGAGAAGAGCACAGAGTTCCTGTGCAAAAAGATACTCAGGCATGAACTCAAGGCTGCTTCTACCAAGACAGAGAGTGCACCCTCCAACGCCAAAGCCGGACCTTCCAAGACCGGATGTTTAGAGTTCAAACAATATTGCAGGACGTTGTTTTTTTTTGTTGTTGTTGTTGCAGTTTTTTTGTATTTTTGCTAAACATATTACCAAAAGTGCATGGAACAATCACTCAACCAAAACTACTTGTTGGTATTTAGCTAATATTTGTCACAATAGATTTAAGTTATTAAATCTATTCACATCTACAGACCATTTCTTCAAACGACACAAATTTCTTCTACGTTTTGTGACTCTTTGAATCAAGTGCAAAACAGTCACACCGAAATTAAACTGTGTAATTTAACTAGTATAATAATTAAGCGAAAACTATGACTATAAAATGAAACTGCGAGCAGTTATCATTGGTTCCAACCCTACCCAACAAGTCTGCCCTTGCCCCTCCATGAGTATGTTTGTGTACCTGGTTGTCTGTCCCATGTCTTTGTATTGCCCTGTGATGGACTGGCAAACGGTCCAGGATGTTCACTGCCCCTTGTCTAAGTACACTAATAAATGTGAATCTGTTGGTTTAACTTGAACTTCATTTTGGACTGGAAGGGTTAGTAACCTTTTTGGTTTATCTCAATAAACATGCATCTCACACTGTATCTAAATAGATCATGGGCAGTGAAACCCTTTGCTATAGTGCATATGAATTATGCTAATTTTTGTCCTCCTAAAGTTAACAATGTGTTAAATTTTTCGTGAGTGCAGTGAGCATGAAGTCCAACAGAAGCAAAATGATACAATAAAAATGTCCAGAAATTGGAATGTCCATTTAAAATGATTTATTAATGTGCATGCAAAATGTAATTTATTGATGCAGCACATGTTCATTGATGTATCAGTTTCCAATCGAACTACAGAAAATGTTACAGCCATCTAGTACAAATACTACTCATTAAGCTGGTTAACTGCCATTTGACATGTAGGTGCATTGCTTTTACGAGCATGTTGTCAGGTTTCCAAAACATTTCAGATTCTGTTTCTCCATACCACCAAGTTCCACAGAGCACTGATCGTAAGAGTACGGTCTCGGTTTGACACAGTGGTGCGTGCGCGTGTCACAGCGCCTGCAGCTGCAGCAGCGGGCCGCGGGATAATACAACTGTGAGCTGACATCCTGAGGACAGCCAGGAATGAAAACAGCCCGGTACACAAGGGAGATGGGCACACAGCTCCGCTGAATCAGGAAAGCCCTGCCAAATCTGCCCTTCAGATTGGTATCCTGGAGGACAGGAAGAAAGGATGAGAGGAACAGAGCAGTTTTTGACCAGAACTTCAAAAATGTTTAAAAGACTATTTCAGAATCTATTCTTTGAATGTGCAACACCACTTTAATTATCCATCCATCCAACCATTATATATACTTGGTTAACCCTGAAGATTATAAGGGGGCTGGTGACTATCTATTGCTCTCATTGTGAGAACCGGGGCAAGTCCTGGACAGGCTACTCGTCAAACACAGAGCAACACAGAGACACACAGATCAAAAACACACACACTCACACCTAATAACTATTTTAGAGTAACTAAATAACCTAACTGATATTTGCATTATGGGTGGAATTGTGTGTGTGTGTGTGCAACCGCAGCGCACTGAAGAACACCTATGGGGAGAACCTTAATGGAGAATCACTCTACGCTGCCACCATACAGCCACACTTCAAATACACTTAAAAAATACTTTTGCAAAAAATAAAACCAAACAGAAACAGTCTGTTTGTGGCAATTCTCACTCTCGTGTAGCAGTAGCCACTGCATATGGTTGTGTTGACTGCCACACACTGGGTACAGTTTTCCTTCTCAATCCATATGGTGTGATTCATCAGCATACAGGTGTAGACAGCTCCAACCATTAATGCAAAAAGCAGAGTCCATCTCAAAATAAACAGAGACATGCTAGAAAATGCAGATACAGACATAAATGAGCAATCAAGAAGCAATCCTTCGGAAAATGTAAAGCACAAACATAAAGATAAAACATTTGAAAGACGCAGAGCACTTCATCTGAACAGATTTTGTTGAAATGTTTACAAACCTGTTTGTTTAATCTTGGTGAATTAAACTATTGTTGTTACCACATCAGACATGCAGTGAAAAAAAATGAGTCCTTCTGGATGTGCAATCTCTCACGTTTAGAAAAAGATATTCTTTGCACTGCTGTTTTTCTACTTAATGTCATCTAAGTTCTCCAACTCTTCTCTGCTTTTCTCCTCTGTTAAGATTTGAAAGTACTGTGTCTGTTCAGCGTCTTTTATGCAAACCTTAATCCATCTTGGCTGCCCCACTAAACTTCAGTCTATGATATCCTCCCAGACATTATGTCAGCTGACGGCAGGTGTGTGCGTGCGCACATGAATGTTCATTTTCACATGTCGTACTATTTGGTGCACAGACGGGAGGAGGTGTCATGCTTATCTAAATTTGAGTTCCAGCAGGTTCAGATGGCGGTCAGTAAACTAGTACATATGCCAGCCAGAACTGATCAGTGAAACTGGTTCCTTGGGTTTCTGGAAACTGAACAAATCCAGATTTTAATAAAAATTATTTCTTTTCTAAACTTGTGACACATTTTAAGTCAACGTTGCTTAAAAAAAAATGAAGCGATAGGACGGTTATAATGATTAAATAAAATAATATACGTTTTTCATCAAGAAGTCAGTCGCAAATCAAGTCATTAATATTAAATCAGTTTGTGAAAATCAAGCATCTTTGCTGTTAATCCAGCTTATGTTGGGACAATACTCACATGAAAAAGTCCCACTTGAGAAAAAGGATGTAGCTGCCTGTCAAACTAATCTAAATAGTTTTAGATGAGCTCAAATTACAGCCTGAAAACATTGCTGATAAAACACATGGTTTTATTATATTATATTTCCTTCAAATAGCTTATTTTTATAGGTAAATGAGGAAAGAATCGACAAACAATGAATAATTTCATGAATAATAAGCAGTTTGTTTTCTCCAGTATAGTTTTAAAGACTGCAGGTGCATGCATATAACACGAGGGCTCAATCTGAATTAACTACAATTTTATTGTCAATATGAAGAATGAGCTAATATGTACGAACACTACAGTGAGGAAGTTGATCATGCAAATCTTATGACTTTCACAATTTATCTGTTTTTTCTTTTTTTTTTTTTGACCTGGTCTTACGGATGGTTTGTTTTTGCTCTACATTTCCGACGATGGGTCAGAACTATGTAACAAAGCTATCAGATGAAAACAATAAACTGGGTCATAAACAGTTCAACAATTATCTTCCTTGACACACATTTGAAGGGTTTTCATCATTTGGGTGACAAGAGGTTTATGAAAAAACAAAACCAACAATGATAAAAGTTATGTATGTCCTTAGGCAGCTAGAGTGCCTATGCACAATGCTTGAAGAAAATAAGACATCCATCCATCCATCCATCCATCCATCCATGTTCTAACACCTTTAACCCTTGTGGGATCAGGAGGGGTACTGGTGCCTATCTCCAGCTAACGTTCTGGGCGAGAGACGGGGCACACCCTGGACAGGTCACCAGTCTGTGAAAATAAGACATATTAATAACATTTGTTTTGTTATTTGTTTTACTGTTTTTGATTTTAAAATGATTGAGAAGCTATTCTATTCTTTCTGGATTAGTAAAGAAAAAAGAGAGAAGAAATCAGGTTAAATCTGTTTCCATACATATCATAAAAATCTTAGTGAGAGTGATATCAACAACAGGATATCACTCTTCAATTTTGTCCTCCATCCATTAAGAAATAATTTAAAATAACTGCCCACATCTAAATGGCTTCCCTGTAACAGTTAGTTGTTTTTTCCACCATTAGCACATTTAGCAGTGCATACATGAGATTGATTGACAGTGCTAAGACACTTCCCCTGGGTCTGATTGGTTGTTTTTGATCTGGACGACTTGGGTGTGATGCATTTCTTCAGATGGCAATAGTAACTCAGGAGATGGAGAAGCTCGATTCTTTTCCACAAATTAGCTGTCTTATATTATACTGTCAAAACACAGTGACACTTTTAACAAATATGTAAAAAAAGAAAAAAAAGCATATTTGAAAAGGGGAAAGCATGCATTAAATGTTCGTTGGCTGAGAATCAAACCCAGAGGACTGTGGCCAAGGGCGTAGGTTTGGTCTAAGTTTTGGTGGGACCTTACAACTTACTCACCAACTCACCAGCATTTAAAATGAATGCTACCACTGCGTAGTATATTGAAATATTAAACTAATCAATGCAGATTTTCGTTTATTTATTTTTGTTAAAAAATACATATGTTTTTTTTTTTATTTATATGGCAAAAATTGGTCGGGACTATTTTATATCCCTTGAATATTGGTCGTGACATGTCACGACCGTCCATACCCAAACCTACGCCCATGACTGTGGCCTCTGTGTGTGGTGCACGTGTGCTACCACTGAGCCACGTGGAGTCAGTGCAACTGTGCTGTGAAGAGGACAGGTTATCTGATTGCCCCCCTGCCCACCGCTTTTGTTTTCTCTTTGTTACATCAGTGACACCTGCAATGGGATGTCTGAGGCTCCAGTTGTTTGGCTGTTGCAGATCATATGAGTAACTCTGCACGCTAAGATAATGCCCTGAAACTGGGTCAGACAGATCGAGGGACACTTTCTGTTTGGTGGAGGCATGCCCTGACCATGCCCTAAAGTCCACAAGTTTTCAGGGTAAGGTACATATGAGTTTTACTTATTGTTCAGATAATTTTGGTCTCTGGTCTCTGATCAAGCCGTCTTCTTTCATATATTTGCTGTGTGTAGGGATAGGTGGCATCAAAAGTAGCATTATGAAGACTAACAATAGAAGGCATATTAATATAAATAACTACCTAAATAAGTAAATAACTTTCACAGCTCATAAACACCCATCAACTCATTTTCTAACCCAATGTATAAGAAATCTGATGCACGTTATAATTAAGACTGTTGCTTTGTTTTTTTTTTTTGTTTGTTTTTTTTTTTACTTTTATCGAGCTTTTACAAGCCTGTTGCTTAATCTGACCACTAGATGGCAGACAAAACCAATCTCCTGTTTCCCCCTCAACCAGGATAAAAATATAGAAAAGATTGATCTTTATGAGTTTAACAAATCAGTACAAGCTTCCTCCTTGGGAAGTTGTGAAAGTGTTATGTACTGTAACTATTATTATTTTTTACATTTATTTATTTACCTTTTAATGATGAGTGCCTTAGAGGATTATTTGCAAAATATTCTGACCACGACTTAGAACCGGTTCTGAAGACAGATTGAAGTATTTGTGATATTTTCAAATGATGGCAATCAGACTGTTACACTTAAACAGTAGAGATTTTTGAACATGTCATTCTGCTTCCTTGATCTTACAGGTAGTAGGTGCTTCAAAGTCCTCTTTGCACAATTTAAAATAGCTTTGAAATGGATGATGCATTTGACAGTGTGTGCTTAACGCAAAAAGCTTAGCTCAGTGACAGTGTTTATTTGCTTTGGAATATTTCTAGTTTCAACCATTTGCCTCCCTGATAGACCTTCTTACATCTGTTTTCGATTACACTAAATTCAATAGGCAGCATCTCACAAATCACATCAATCAAAAGCACTGTAGAAAATCAAACAGTTGATTGTTTTGAGTATTCCCTTGTTTTTTGCTCACTGAAAACACAAGGAGAATCCTTTAAAGGTTGGGAGTGGGAGATATTTCTGGTGCCATTTTTAGGGGACTTTGACACATCGCAGGAGGAAGAGGGAATAGTTTGACCCAAATCATCACAGATGTCCTTGAAGATAGTCACTTATTAATAACATCAGGAATCTGGAGGCCACCTCTAGTCCTCGTTCCAACTCTCCTCCCTTGCCTGCAAGGCTCCAATCCAGTATGATGTCCTAAGTTTTATCCTTTTTTGGTCTGCGTGCACCTTCACTTGCACTCGCACGTAACCACAAGGCCCCCACAGGGCCTCAAAATCAATCTTGCAGTGCTTAAAATAATCAACCTAGTTGAGGGAGAGGGCTTACCAGTGACATGTACAGTAGAGGAGTATTCCTTCTCTACTTTGACTTTAATCTTATTCTCTAATTTTAATATCTGAAAGGCCAGCCTTTTTTTTTGGCTTTGTTTGATTTGCACAATCCTAAAAACACATTTCAGAGTCATTGATTTACCTCAAATTAACCAGACCTACTAGAGACATTTTATGTTGTACTCATGGAAGTACAAGTTGAATCAGATACAGCTCCATGCAAAATATTTACGGCAATCCATTTACACATTTCGTTATATTACAAGCACAAACATTTGTGCATTTTATTTATACGTTATGCAATATGCAGAGTTGGTACACAATTGTGGAGTAGAAAGAATAGGATGAATTGTTTTCTAATGTTCTTCACAACAAAAACGGGAAAATGTAGTGTGCTTTTGTCAATAACTACCTTTTGGTTCAATTACAGTGGTCAGTGGTCAAAGTTTGTTCTTTATTTGGAAAAATGCGAGACATAAATATGCTTCCACTTGTCATCGTTTGAAGCACTTTGGAGTGATCTGTTGCTGAAATGTGCACAAATAAACTTGACTTGACTTGATCTAGATCACTTCATTAGTCATGCACTGCTTTGCTTGTCTATCACATAAGATTGCAAAGAAATACACTGAGTTGTGGTGATAAAACTTCTAAATGTTAATTGGATAATACCTCTGCAAGTGAATTTAAACATGGCTGTAAAATTGCTTATTTACTAAAAAATAAATAAATAAGAATGGAAATAAAAGGTGTACTTTGAACATAATTGGTGACCTCTGTCTCACTGAGATGTGAACCTAAGGAAGCTGGAAAAATGTGATCGATCTCCCAAGACAAGAATAGCATCTTGATGCTGGCCTGTGGTCATCGGTGAGACTGTCTCCTCCTTCCTGGATTGGGTAATTAGCTACACCATTCTCTGAGATGCATCAGGCTGACGATCTTCAAACAATCCCTATTTCTGTCTGTTACAACCTTTAGCTAATGAGCTCTCCTGCCATTTAGGGAGGACACAGAGAAGAGAGGACTGGGGAAAAAAAAACAAAAAAAAAACAACTCCTACAAAACAAGCCAGGTTAAATCTAAAAGGCAAGTGAGCTCAAAGAAATGCCTGAAATCACAATTTTTGATATTATTTCAACTTATTCTAATGTATGCTGATTTTTAGACAGCGACGGGTTTTAAAAGGTTTGCAAATTTGTCCCAAACCAATACAGAAGTCAAGGAGGCTGTGCCCGCCCTACATTGAAACTCAAATATAGCTGCACGAATTGAGGGCAGCACTGAAATGTTGCATTAAGCATGTGGGAGAAATCCTTCTGTTTTATTCATTGCAAGATGTTGGACTGTGTAAACTGTTCTCAGATAGAACAGACAGTAACTGTGCGAGTGGTTAGTTACTTTGACTAAATCTAATTTTTATTAGTATTGAAAAGAAATGTTTATATTAATCTGTCAGATGGAATAAACCATCATCTAGATCGCTGTTTTTTGAGGGTTTTTTTTGCTTGTTTTCTTTTGCCATGGCTGTCAGAGGAGGAGTAAAGTAATTACAACCCGTCTCTGACTCACACTGGCCGAAAGCCCAACATGGAGGGTTTGCAGAGAACTACAAATAGAGAAGAAGAAGCAGGAAAACACAACAAACAAAAAATAGACAAATGTTAGAGATGATAACGAAGGCGCAACATAATTAAAAAAATAAATCCTAAGCTGGAACGGTGGAGTGGGATTGTGGTGTGTGACAGATAGATGGAGGAGAGGAAAGGCTGGATGAAAGGGTGAGGAGCTAGCAGGAATGGCAGAGGGAGAGGAGGAGGGTGAGCTTCCGATGAAAGGAAGTGGGAGACATTCCAATAAAACACATAGGGAGTGAGTGCATCTGTGTATGGGTGTGCTTTCAGTCCCTCCTTTGTGAGCAACAGTGTGGCAAGGGAGTGCAATAATCACAACCCCAGTAGCATTGTATTACTGAGTACCAAGATTAAAGTTGCTCAGTGTATAAACCAAGTTAAGTCTGCAGTGAGCCGTTATACCATTATTACGACAGCATAGCTAAATTAAGGCCAATAAACGAGAAACATATGAGATGGGAATTCATAAACATGGGAGTGTGCTCTAGTTAGAAGGTAAATATTAAGATAAATCAGTTACTTTTTGAAGTTTGGAATACAATTTTGATTTCCATCTCGTAGGTTAGGGTGAAATGTGCACCAGAAGGAGAGGAAAATAAAAGCAAAAGGAATGAAGCTAAAACTGACAGAGTCTGGAGAGAAAGGAGGAAAAAAAACAAAGTGACACTGTGACTGAAGGACAGCCAGAGCTCTGAGCTCTCTGTCTAGATGGCTCCCGGCCTTGAAGGCTGCCAGCGTCGAATGGCACATTTGGCAGCTGTACGTTTGCTTGGATTTCTCAGAGCTGTAATGCATCTTGCTTTAAACCCATCCACTTTACTACCTTTTTGTTATTTAGCTGCCTAATTTGGCTGACCTCCTCTTTTTTGTCTGACCATCAGTCCATAATGTAACTCTGGAGTCTCCCTCAGATTTGCTGCACTCATTGAGGTGAAGGTGAGTGTTTAATGCAGCAAATACGATGACTCAGTGATGATTTAACTCTCCCCTGATATACCTTTTACTTTAACGGTTCTTAGGAACCAGTGAGATCTCCAGTGGACAGTGAGTTGCTTGGTGGTGGTTCGGCTGATATTTGTGGCCAGCGCTGGTTAATCTTCCCTTCTCTCCTCAGTTCTGGACAGGCGTTAGTATCTTCTCCCTCTGGAAGAATGTCAGCAACAGTGGGTTTTGCAACGACAATCAGAGACACCTCTCTTTTTAGGGAATCTGTAATTCAAAGAATTCTTCTGCAGAATTACGAATAAGCCAGGGCAATGGCTTATTCCTACAGCTGGAAATAGACAGTGGGTGTGCAGACAGTAGATTATTTTGGATCCAGGATTTATGATAAGAACTAGGATTCCTTTTGCCAGCAATGAACGTATCACTCATGGGCGACAGGTTGCAAGGCAGGACGATTTCCTTCAGTGGCTCCTCTTTGTTCTCATGATGTAAAACTCTTCCTCTTCCTACCAAAAGCAAGTGGGATAAACAATTCAAACAACAGCCTCCTTGCTCCCTGTAGTTAAATCTTTCATGGCTGGAGGCCCAGTAACGTAGTTCATTAAAGTGTTTTTTGATTTTCATTTTTGATTTTTGGGTGGGGCAGTAAATTTATGAGGGTGACCTTTGTCCCTCCTGGGCCCCTTTCTGGTGGCACCATTCTATTAAGACTTGCTTTGGTCTAAAATGTTCTGTTGTCTAGCTGAATTTTCTCTGCTTAGACAACCTGCAGTAAAGAGAGCTTTTTCAATCTTACTGCAACACTTTGTTCACAGGAATGTTTGTTCACAATGACCTCGAATCCCTAACTAGACAAAAAGCCAACCACATTTCTTTTGTCAACCCAAGGTTTCTTGCAGCTTTTCAGGTGATATTTTCCTCATCCCTCCTCATCTGACCCTATCTGTCAAACCACACAGCCGTCTCCGTGCAGCTGTATTTTCAGCAAATACAAGTGGCCACATATTTGAAGGTCTCTGGTGAATATCTGCGGAGAATGGCTGCGAGCACCTGGACAAAAAGGCAAAACTGTAAAGTGTGACAGAATGTGCACGATTGTGTGCCAGTCTGAGTGCGCACCTGAAGGCTACTAAAACAGAAAAGTAATATAAATTGGTAGCTTCTGCATGAAACTGAGCAAGGAAACCAACTTTCCCACTCACATGCACACAGACAGACACACACAGAGAGAACAGCACAGAGGCAAATAGAAACCCAGTATTTAGTTCCTGCGTCACCACAGTGGCCATCTGTCAGCATGAAGGCCTTGCGTATGGATCGACTGAATTAAAACTCACACACGGAGATGCCACGCTGCGTCTAGATACAATAATTGTTCAATTCACCGAAGAAGTCTCTCACCCCGCTGACCTTTTCTGTGTTGCAACTTGGTTGGATTAACTTAAAACATAAAGCACCGGATAATCTGCCGGTCTGAACAGTTCTTTGTCATATCCCTTCATCTATTTCTCTCTTCTTCCTGTCTTTTTGTCCCTCTCTCCATCTCCATCTCCATCTCCATCTCCATCTCCATCTCCATCTCTACCCACGTGTAACTGTCTGTTTGTCTGAATCTGCCAAAGGCTGATGTCATTGTCCACCAGTGTGCTACCATGTGTGGGATGAAATGAATGCCGAGGTATAATCCCACGGTTTAATCCCGACCACTCCTGCACCAACCGGACAGCCCAAGAAACAATCATGACAGGGAGAGGCAGGTTTTTATTTTTTGGGGGAGGGGGTTGGTAAAATATTGTAAAAAGAATGAAGCATGGAAGGTTTCTGTGGAGAATATTTCTTGTTGCCTTTATGAGACTTTTTTTTTTTTTAAAAAAAGGCTCATTTTACTCAAAAATGCCCCCTCCTGCTGGGAAGAGAGTGAGATGGAGGGAAAGAGACGGAGAGATTAAAGATTATTTATTTCTCATGGGTGGGAGACAGTGAGGGAGAGAGAGTGAGTGAGTGGGAGGGAGGGCGGCAGTCAGAAGCACGCAAACTAATTTTCACCGATGAGCAGACAGTCGTGCCAGAGTGGGAGCTGCGCTCAGTTCACCTCTCCAGCGCTGCAGGTCTATTAACAAAGAGACCTTATTAGTAACATCTTTTTTTTATTTTGCGAGCACTAGTTACCACGGCGGACCGGAGTTTCCTTTTGGGGATAAAGAGACTGCACACCTGCACTTCTCCTAAGCAACGACAACTTTAGGTAAGCCAATGCAGCGAAGTTGAAATCTGTTTAATTATTTTTTGCAAAAACAGTAAGGAGTCAAAACAAAACAAAACATTAAATTAACAAAAATTTCATAAAGCAAACAATCCAGGATCAAGAGATTTTCTTCTGAAGGTCTGCTCAACCAGCACGCGTAAAATAGCTGCAGTGTAAATCTCCAAATGAAAACAACTGGAAAGTGCCAATAGTTTGATATTTCTATTATTAACCCAATGTGAAATCAAAGCCAGTACAGCATGACAGTTGCTTCAGCTGTTGTTTTTCTTTTTCTTTTTTTTTTTTTGGCTGTTGCAAAGTGTTAAAAGCCTGACAGATGACTGTCCATATTTGGCATTTTACTGTTAGGAATCCTGCTGCTCTTACATTTTACTCTTAAGTAATCTCAACAATAGTCTCTTTCTCTGACCAGATTGAACATTTGTTTTGGTACTTACACTCATTCACTTATTCATTCTTTGTTCTTCAAATGTTCTTCACTTTTAAAAGCACTTAAAGTTATAGTAGATCCATTTGTAGTCTTATGTAATGATTCCACTTCAAGGCGTCTTTAGGAAAAAGCAAAAGAAGGTTCTTATTCTTTCTGGAAAAGTTTATTTATTTAATTCAGTTCAAATGAGAAACACATAAGTTACAAATTTATGTCATAAAATGATTTATTTCCAATTTTTATTCTGTTGTAGATAACTATGGCTTACAATTAACAAAAACCAGGAAATCTACTTTTTTTAAAAAAATACTTGATTACATGATAGATTAAAATTATATTTCTACTTGAGATATTTTATGGTTTACAGACAGAGTTACCTTCCAAAAGGTGTGCAAGTCTCTTGACTCAAACATAATTTGGATACAGCAAATTATTTTTGCTGCAATGAACTTATTCTACTACTTCAAATGAATTACTGAAAAAAGAAAATCTTTCAATGTTTTAATACATTGAAATGCATCTGGTGTATTGAAGCTGTTTCCATCTTAAGCTGCAGTTAATCATTTATTAACTTCCCATTAACAGAACAGATGCAATGCAATGTGTTTTTTGTTCCATTCTGGTCCATCTTCTGCTTCAAGTTCTTTGTGAAATCAAGGTCAATGTCAAAGGGATTAAGAAACATTATATATATTACATTCCGAGAAACAGGCGGCAGAAATTATTGAGATTAACTCCCTGGTGCTTAATGCAGCTTTACTAGAAGAGGTGCCAGAGAGGTATCAATTGAATAATTGAACTTATCAGAACTGATAAACTGCTTCTATTAAAGCTATAATGGTGATATTACATCATATTTTACTTTTGCAATGAAAGCAGAATACAGCCCCTTTTGGCCTCATTAAACTTGCTTGTATATGAAAGAGGAGAAAAAGAGAAAGCATCAGAGTAAATCTGGTTGAAGCTACAAAAAGAACTACACCTTTGAGACAATGTAAGGGGTTGCTGAGCAAGAAAATCAAATAAAGGTGCATGACGAAAACATGGTTAGCATGTTTTGTAAATTCATATGTGTGTTTCTATTCTATCTCTAGTCAGTTTATCTGTTGAATCCAATGTAACAAGATGCAAATAACCTCCTATCAAACCTTGACGTTGAAAACTTATTCTGTGCCTCTGCTTTTCTATATCTATCATCCATTCATCCATCTTTCAAAAACACCAGTATTTAAGATGCAACTTAAAATTAGACATTCTTCTTGGTGCTTTGCTTCTCAAACACAGAATATCTACATTTCCTGAATCAACTGTTAGACATAACGTTAACTACAATAAGGTAAATTTGCATTAAAAAATTAGAAATATCTGTAGTCACAGATCATTCTTCATGCCAGTGCACACATTAAGGAAAGAGACTGAGTTGGGAGATTATAATGGAAAATTACAACTGAGTAACCTACTAGTCAGATGCATTTAGAGTAATATTAAAAAGTCAAATCATCTTACATTGGGATAAAAACTATGACATAATATTATTGTAAGATGTTTAGGATTGGTCATGTGCAATTTATGTAATATCTATCAGTTTGCCTGCCAGTCGGTCTGTTTACGTTTAAAGCCCTTTTTTAGCCACTGCTTATAGAAGACCAGGCATCTAAAGGACAAAAAGATTACTCTTTTATACCTTATGATCGAATCTCCATTTTTAGTTTCACCAGTTTCATAACTAAGAAAGTAAAACACAGTACACATAACCTAAAGTTTATATAATATTTTATTTTAAATATGTGTCAGGCGTTATGCAGTAACCAGATTGATATTATTAGAATACTAAAGATGGAGATTCTGTCATAACATGCTGATTTTCAGGTGACACTTAAATATTATAGAACGTTTTGCAGGTACTAACGTTGAAACAGATCTTTCAGTTTGCAGATTTATTACAAATGGCAATGAACACATGGACCATTTTAAAATATTATTCTAAGTGAGTTCCTTACCTAGTCCTGATTTTAAGCAAATGTTAATTTAATGACTAAACACAAAGCTTATTTGGAGTTAAACGCAAATTTAATAGGTTTACTTGATAAGCTCCTATGACATTGTCCAGTTGCCAATATAAAAATATGCAAGATACAGTATAAGATCAAATTTTTCAATTTTTACAGTGTAAAATTATGAAAATGCCATAGAGAGTGCACATCCTGCAAAATGGAAATACTTCACATTGTGAAAAAGATGGACAGTCATGGTGCGGAAACTAAAGGAGCGCCACCTATCGCTAACACTCGGTAACACTAGTTGAACTTTGTAGTCAAGCCACAAAAAGTGTTACCGCAGCACGAAGGGCAACTAATGAACCAGCAAATGTTGATGTTATTTTGGCCAAAGTCTATGTATTAATTAATAAAGTAATAAATACATTATATGGATGACAACATAACTGTAATAATAAGTATTTTTTTACCTTCAAAATTATTAACTGTTGACCTCTACTTTGAATTAAATCATGTTATGCATTTTTGTTTTACATTTAAATCAATAATCATGACAAAGTGGTGTTTTTACTAAAGGTTGTCATACCGTGAAGATCTCATTCCACCCCATGTCCTTGTGCTACTACATCCAGCCGTTCAGATTTTGTTGTCTCTTTGATGTATTACATGTTTCATCACAAAATAAGTTTCAAATCATCTGTGTGCAAACAGGTGTAACGTGTTTAAATGGCATGGCAAGGCATGGTATGATAAATGGAAATAATAGAGTCAATAATCCTCGTTTTATTCTTGTGTAAATGTTTTCTAATGTCATTGCGCTGCCGAGACGCGGGCTTGCTACAGCCTGCAACCAACACGTTCGCAGTTAAAGTGATTTACCATCACAGCAGCCAGCACAGGTTACAAATGGTTGTAGCAGATTAGGAGGTGCCTCTATCCATCAGCATGACTTTTTGAAGCATCTGTGTAATGTGACGCAGTGTTTGCTCAGTGTCCCCACATTTGGTGGCCTACAATGATCTTAATGTAGAACAGATAGCACAGAGGAAACTTTTATCTTCTTCTTTTTTTAAAACAATTTGTCAGTGTGTGAGGCAAAACTGGTTTAGCTGGACAAGAAATGCCAACACATAACAGCCAGAATATGCCTTTTTGTCACACACACACACACACACACACACACACACACACACACACACACACACACACCCGCACACATGCCACAGTTATATAACAACAAGCTTCTGGACAAAGTGCACACACAGCATATGTTTTTGTTTTCTTTTTTCCTCATAACTGAGCTTGGTGCCAGAGGTATCTCATGTCCTGCCCTCCTTGCTCATCTGCTGCCTTCCTGCACCCAGCCACACTCAAGTCAGCTGCTCCCTCAATCCTCCAGCTGAGCCCCGTGTCATTTACAGTCCTCCTAATGTTATTCTCTTTTTCTATCCATCCATTTTTCTGTTTGCCCATGCATCTATTTCTTTACCTGGGTAAAGAAGGTAGTGTGGTGTACTCAAGATACTGATGTGGTGATGCTTCAGGACTAAAACCCCTGCAGGCTGGACTTTGGTTGAACAGTGAAGATATTATTGCAGACTGCAGCCTAAGTCAGCACAACTGAATCATGAGGAAATCTTGGCTCGACCATAGAGAAGTCCGACCAATCTCCGGACAGTGCCCCCTTTCTAGGGCTCTGACCAATATATTTCCCAACGTAGACGTATTGACACATACATATGTTTTATATTTACATCTTCATCAGGTCTTGACCTGTATTCCACACATCCCAAAAAGTGCTCTTGTGTGTTCAGACATCACAGTAGCCAGTAAACTGGCTGGCCAGCAGGCTACTATCAAGCTAATGAGGTAAATGTATAACTGATTTTCTAAAAGTTGTATTTAGGAAATCATCCTATTTCACCATACTTCATTATTGATGATTGGACTATGTATTCGGATTTTTTTTCTCATTTTTTACTTTATATTTGTATAGAAAACCATGCTCTCCATGTCTGGCTCTGACTCAGATTTTGTTTGTCTCTCCCCCTGCCATGTGTTACGTGGTCACTGGCATTCTAAGGTCCAGTTTATGCTTCCAAGTGTTTTGAATGTTTGAATGACCGTGCACTCTTTGTGTTAAACCGCTTTGTCCAGTCTGCTGTAGAGTGAACAGACCCATGATTAGGTACCAACACTTTGCTTGTTTCATGTTGGAGCCAATTTTACATTGAGAACTGCTTTAATTAGCTATAGCACAGATTCAACCAAGCGATGGGAACATTCCTCATTAACGTTTTTTTTCTACTATGTTCTTGTCCAGTTTTGATGAGGTTCTGTTACTCGCCTTGGTTTTTGTGTGGTGTTCTGCTGCTGTAGCTCGTCTATAATAAGGTTTGATGTGTTATGCAATGAAAGCTCCAATCCGGTACACATTGGTTGTAATGAGTGTTTTTTGAGTTTCTGTTAGCTTTTTATCATGCTAAACCGATACTTTGACACAGGATTTTCATTCACACTGTGGCTGTGGCTCAATGGACATTCTCTCTTTTTTGACCTTTTTGAGATGGGTGTGCAGGATAATTCCAGAAGATCAGCAGATTATGAAATACTTAGTCCAGTTTGCCAGAAACATTGATGACATGTTCATTGTCACTTGTATCCTTGTTCTTTCCCATGCTGATACTTGGATTGAACTTAAGAAACTCCCGTTGCTGGTGCCATATGATTCGTTGATTATCTATTCATGTTAAAACATGCAATTAAACAGGTGAACCTAATAACTTTGGTTGTGAGTGTATGTAGAAGTTAGTGGAGGATTGCCAAGTCTTTCTGTGGAAAACCATGTGAGGCACCAGACGCCGGAAAATGTTTCACTCAAGGACCCTCTGGTCCCAAAAACACCAAGTTGCTTCCTTGATGAGCAGTTGCTTGGACCATTCCACCTTTTCTATTTTGAATAGACAGTTGACAAATCAGTTCATTATAGCTGTTTGATTTGGCTGAAGTGTAAACAAGAGAAAGTATCTAAGTAGGACACTATGATGCAGTTGACCTAAAAATAGTATGAATGTGAGCACAAGGATGTCAACAAATCTCCCTGGCTTCCACATAAAAACATGCATCCTTTACATATTTTACACCTTTACATCTTTATCTCCTGCCAGCATTGAGATTGTTTCAATTTACTTTCCCAATTCTCACACATGCCCTTCGTGTTATTAATATTTATAGAATGCACATGAATATCAGACAGAATTTGATAATAGCTGGTATCATTTTGTGTGTGTGATGGCTCAGAAAATAATAAGGGATGTCACATTTTTACTGAGATTCAAATCATCAGTATCAGCATTGCAAATGAAAGTGGTTATGCTGGGGACTGCTAATGGTCTGCATTTCTAAAGGAAAACATCCATGAAGCTCACTTTTAGACTTGTTGACCACTCAGAGCACTTTACATTACACGCCACATCCAGACATTCAGACATCACGTCCTGGTCTATTAAATTAGTTTTTCTCAGAAGCGTACTTAAATGTTGTCAGTTAGCTTCCCATAGAAGCTCGATGATGGAGTTGAATTGTAAATAATAAAAAAACAGTAATTATACAGTACTTTGAGCATAACAATAGATTGTGCTGGTGTATGTCTTTGCCCTTTTAGCCATTATCCTTCCCTCTTTGTAAAAACAGTTATTTTGAGTTCTGAATAATCAGCATGTAGTTATTTTCCATTAAAGTTAGGTATTCATGAATTAGAGACAAATATAATTCTAAAAAAATCAAATCTCCCATGATTGAATTTAGTTGTAAATGTTTCCATATTTCAAATAATTCTGGTCCCAGTAACTCTTTAGGTCTGTTGACTCTTATGATGTTTGACTCATAATTAAAACTAAATATGTTTGAGGGTCATCTTGGATGTAAATATTTTTATTAGTTGCAGAAATATAATACTATCACCTCATATTGGTTGCAGTAGTGGATATGACATATCTGTGAAATGGACATAGATGCCCTTACAAAATGTTCAGCAGTAAGGGGCTCTGTTTTGTTTCAAAGACATTGGGTACTGTAAAAGTATGAACAGTACAAGACTGGGTGGACACTCATTTGAACCAAGCTCTCTTGCTCTAGGATTTCTAGGTTTATTTTCTGCTTGATGGACTACCATATCAATTTTATTTTTATTCTGCTTTTTGATGGGCATAAAGATGGGCCTCAGTGACAGTAGATAACTTGCTGAGATGAAAATGCAAGGGGCTTGAAGATTAAAGCTGTTCAGCAAAATCTTTAACTGGCTGTTTTATTGCATATGTTGAAGGACAAATTACTAGAGCTGCACGACCAGAAACCAGAATCTGTTCTTATGTATGATGCTCACAATTTTTCCTCTTACTTAATTATACATACGTACAGTACATACTTGCATACATACTTACATGACAAAATGTTCCATACCTTGTATGTGAACTCTGGAGCTCTTGCAGCTGCATGACAGTGTCCCAAGTGGAAACCTATCTCCACTTGTCGTATTTACAGGGAAAGTAGTGGATTTTCTCCACGTAAGCGTTTTTGTCTTCTTCAGACGTTGTAGTGTTGACAGCTTCTGATATGTTACAGCTCTTTTGGCACAAGTCCAAAGCATTCTTCATCTTCAGCTAACTTTAACTGAAAACTTGAAATGTTTTCTAATGTATTCGCTATTGTCAATTCTTTCCACTTCATCTTGTTCTGATTCAGAATTTGAATGATTGGTGTCACCTTCAGCCTCTGTGGAGAAGTTCTGCTCTGGCGATGCTCTATGACAGCCACTGTTCAATACTTGAGTAACAATTTCAGCTTTGTTCAATAACAGAAACCTAATCAGGAAGTAAATGTTTATGTAGACATGCTTTACAGAGATTATTGGCTGAAGCTAACAAAAACAGTGATGTGAGTAGCTATTCAAAGAGGGAATGTTAACCACCTTTGCATTTCCCCACCCTTCACTTCAAACTATATTTTCACTATTTTTTAAGACATTGGTGTTTTTTTCTTTGTTGTCTCTGTTCCCTAATGACCTGTTCCTATTTTTCCCATGGCACATTACATACATTACACAACTCTGGGCTATAATCACATATAAAGGTTAAGGACATAATATAATTGTGCATAGTTGTTTATTTCCTTTATTTTTGATGGAATAAAAACTGTTACATCTATATTAACAAAGGCCTAGCACATAGGAAAGCTTGAAAAGTGCATCTCTATAATTCATTATCAGTTATTAGTTTTTGAACTAATGACAAAGTGCTTAGATGACTATCAACCATTACATCAATCTGCAAGTCATTTCGTTATTAAGAGCTGCAGAAGTACAAGTTGCGGTTACTTCTGGATTCCTTAGGAAATATTCCACACTTTCTAATTTTATTTTTACTACACATGAACCAAATCAATCACAGCAACACTGCCAAAACACAAACAGCTGAACTTTTATTTATTTTGCTACTGTAGTGCAAGAAATTGTTGACAAATTATGAAACTATAGAACTGAAAACACTCAAACTGGCATGTAAACCAATACAAGCAGTAACACAGCAGGAAGAGAAATTAAACTCATGAAATCTTCATAAAGTCACGGGCCCACGGTGAAATGGTTCTGCACAAATCATTACATGCTCATTGGTGTGAGCCAGGATAAATTCAACAATTTACAGCAATTTAAAGTGAGCTGTGCTGGGCAGTGCTGTGGCAAAAAGCTATTCTTCCTCCAGCATTTCCATGCAAACAAATGTTTTATTTAGAAGAGAAAATAATTACGGAAAAGAAAGGTCGCAATGTGTTGTTTATAAAAAATTTTAAAAACCCACTAACAATGCAAGGATATTTCTGAACAGAAACAATGCTAATGCCTCAGAACAGTTTGAACAAAATCTAAATGCAGAAGAGGCAGAAGGATATTGGTTCAAAAAATGTTATTATTTACTTAACAAGCTTACAAAACTTAGAGAAAAATACATCTAGAACCCAAAGATTAGGAGACACACTGGAGCTGAAAATAAATAATAATAAATAATAAATAACTGTGAAAAACAAAAGTTAAGACAAAGGAATTTTAGAAATAAGGAAAACCAAAATCATAAAAGACTATGACAATTTCCACTTTGTATAAAGTGGAACAAAGACTGTGATCCACACAGTCTGCAAACGTTTCAATAACACGGTCAGTTTTGGGCTGTATGCTCAAAGGTATTCTTATCTCACATATTCATTTTGTATTCATTTCACTTTTGGTAATGGCTCCTTATCTCATCTACAAACAAGAGAGCGTAGCCATTGTCTGCTCTCTTTGACTCAATGAGGTTTGACCTGAGCTCAAAAGTCTGAAAAAGTGGAATACTGACAAAAAGGCAAAAGACTCTTCCAAAGCAAGGATCTCAGAGTCCTCTTTATCATTCATGTATAAGAAAATTGTTTTATGCACTTTGCTGTAAGATGCTTAATTAAGCAGCATTCAAGACATTGAGAATACATCTGTGGGGAGAGGGCGTAAATTACTAATGAGCTATCCCATCCCCAGGGTCTCCCTGTGTTATAGAAAAGAGAGGGAAGACACAAAAGAAAAAGAAGAGATAGAAAGAAAAGACAGATCAGAGGCAGAGGAGGAAGGAGGGAGAAAGAGTTCTTCGTTAAAATGGCATTCATCACCACTCCTTGTGTCTTTGCCCACATCTACGAATTATTTTCTCCTTTTTGATACCTTCCTAAAAAAATTCTTCCTTTTTACAACTCTTGGTTCCATCTCCTCCTTTCGTCTTTGGGTATCTCTCACCTCCTTGTGTCTCAGTTGTGCCCTTCTCTCCCACTTCTTATTTATCTCTGTCATTAGACAGCTGCAGTGGCCTTTTGAAGCAGACAGGGAAGAGAATGAAGCAAGAATGGCTGTTTTTTCTTCTTCTTCTTCTTCCTTCAAACAGCCCTCTGGAGGCCAAACAGCCCAGTCCTGACATACACAGCCTGGCCTAATTTTATACGCAAGTCTCCTCACCTGTTAGTTGGGGCATTTCCTCATAGCTACGCAGACACAACAGAGCCAAATTGTGGTACAGTTAGCTTGAAGTTTCATTGAGTTCAGCAGAAAAGTGCCTTAAGTGGGCTAGAATCTGGGCCAGCACACAAAAGCTAGGTTACAGATCAGGAAAATGACATAAAGGGCACAACTGAAACTGACAAAAATCCTCACACGTTACTGCACGTAATAGTTCTACTGACGAAAGATGAGATGAAGAAAGAAAAAAAAAAAACAGGAGCAAAAATATAATTAGGCATAAACTCCATGGCAAGAATCTGCCACTTATTGCTTCCCTGTTATATATATATATATCATCAGGACTCATCGGTTGTTCTTTCTCCACCAGCCCCAGTTGCATTGCTCCTTATATAACACCCCAAGCTGTTGTTAAAGATGGAGCCCACAAGCTACTGCTTCATCACTCCTTCAACTGTGGCTCTCCTTCCGATCATAACCATGGCTGCCAAAGGTTCCACCTATCAACTACTGCTAGCCTATACCCCTGAACAGCCATACTTAGACGGCTGCAGCGCGATACTTTTTAATTGAAAACAATTATGACAGAGCCATTCTGCTAGAGGAAATGGTTTGTGTAAAGGCACACAGATACAAGCAATTACATATCCTGGGAAAATGCCATTATCAGTATTCCAGATGGAGAATATCTAGCGTCTCCTGTTTGTACTGGTGTTGCAGAATGCACGGATGGTTTTGAGATGGGAATACTTGAGAGCGTGCATACTATCAGGGGCAGTTTAGCATCTGGTTGCAGTTCAGAAATGGTACAGGTGGGAGTGTCCGATTCTGAGTGTGAACACAAGACACAAGCAGCTCATTTAAAACTAATGACCACTACTGTGTTCTCGGAGCAGCACGAATTTATGTGGCTGCTAACAAAGAAACGTTTTGCTAATGAAGTAGCTACGTTTTCCTGGCTTATGCTAATAGTCATCAGATTTAATTTGATAAAATCTAAATGTGCTCTTCTTTTTTTTCTAACCACATGGGAATCAAGGTGCAAGGATTAACAGCTATTAATGTTAGCGTTTAATTAACAGGTATAATTGTTAAACAGGGTGCTACCGTAAATTCATTATTTAATATATGCAGGACATATACCTACACTTAAAGTCGCTTTATAACCTAACATCTATATTTTTGGATTGTGGAGGAAAACCAGAGAACCAAAATAAATTGCACACTTCCACAAGGAGAATATCTTTACATTGATATTTAAACCAGACACTGGGAGATCTAAGTGCAAACCTCAACACTGCCTTGCAACTAAAATTCAGAGGACCTTATTGATGGACATTATTTGCAGTGTCTCCTCCCTCACAAGTTGGGTGTCATGGTGAGGAGACCTCCCAAAGCAGTAATCAGAGGCAAACTTTATGAGACACAAGAGATGTGTGATGTGAGTCATATCACATTTGTCAACCAAGAACATATTGGACTGAACAGCTTTGTTTTATTTTTAAATATCTTGACAAATGGTGACTTCTCTATATTCCAGAAATATCACCATGCTGTCACTCTAGTCATAATAGCTATTTCCTGACTTGGGTCTGGCAACATTAAATATTGAGCAAAAGCTGCAACACAACAGCGTAGTCCAAAGTATATTCACATGTTAAAATGGTTTAGTAAATTTTTCTACCCAAATCTAATTGAGGTTCTTAGGCAAAATTTGAAGATTGTTGTTCGCAGACATTATCTGTTCAATGTTATCCATTCAAACCTACTGAAGTGAGCCAATTTGGAAAAAAAAAAAGTGGTTTCTTCAATGTTCAGCAGAGACACAACACAAAAAAACTTGCTGCTCTAATTGCAGAGAGGAGATACTAGTATTGGCTTAGAGAGGACTCCGCTTTTCAGTATTAACACTTTTAAAAACAATATATAATTTTCCTTCTACTTCACAAGAATTGGTCAAATAAAATCCCAGTAAAACACATTGAAATTCATGTCACATGGCAAAATGTGGAAAAATCCAAGGGGCATGAATTCTTATGCAAGGTACTTAAGCTGGTCTAAGATTTCATAAACCACTAAACCCACTCAACCTTGGCTTAGTGACTTTTTCTGGAATTCCAACTAAATTTATTTGAATACAAACATTTTTACTTCACAAATTCTCTTCTCTTTTTATTGTTGGGAACATCTGTGCATCTCCCTCAAAGCATCACATTAGACACAATAGCTAAAACATTGGCAGTAAATAATGGCACAGTTGGCAATGTGCAAGGAGCAAAGCCTAGTAAACAAGTTGGCGTGATTCATTTAAATATTCTCCTTCCCATATTTTACACTCTCAAAGGGAAACTCCTATAAATAATCATGCAACACTGAAAGTGCAAGGAGCACTGTGTCCACACCTTTCAGGCACAGATTTAGCTCCGCACTTGATAAGTAAATACAGACAGTTGCAAATTTATGCCAAATCTGCCTTGGCAACAGCTGCTAAACCTCACAAAACCGGTTTCCAGAAGCAAAGACAGAATCAATCTGTTCCAGGGATGTGGAGATTTCAGTCATTTGTTGCTTGCTCCAGCAAAGTTGACAACAGGAGTGAGGAAGCACTGAGAGGTCAGAACTGATCAGGATTTATTGGCTCAGCTAGTCATAAATGAGGCTTTATGTTCCCATTACATTATGCAAGTCAGGGTCCATGTTGGCTACAGGTGAAATATGACCACTCTGCAGATGCACAAACTCCAGGTCTGCTTCATACTCCTCCTTCCTTTGGTCTCTCTGCATTCCCCTCTCAAAGGATGGATGAGTTTAATACCGAGAAAGTAAAAAGTCGGTTCCCTTATATTTTGTAATTCGAGAGATAATAATCGATCTCAGCATTTTTGCATCCTCTGCTTGTTGAGCCACAGCTTGCATTTCCTTCCCTTTGGGCAGTGCCCATTTCTTAGTTTTTTTTTTTCTTTTTCAAATCCTCTCTTATTCTTTGAAACAATTTGTCATGTTACTTGATGAAAAGAAACCCTATTCTTTAATTAATTTAGCAGGGCTGGAATTTTTCCATTTTATTTTATTTATTAAAAGGACTGGCAATAAAAAATATTCATCATCATGAAATCTTCCTACAGCTTTTTCAAAAAAATGTGCTTATTTAAAGAGAGATCACTTCACACAATTTAACAACATTGGCTCTCAAAAACTGTCTTTGCTGCACATTTTATTCTAAGAAAAGACAAAAATAGATCTATTATTGAATGCAACATGGCCAACATTTTTATCTTAGTCACAATTTCATTCATCATAAGACACAGAACTAAACATTTATTTGAAGACAACCAGAATATCTAGTCATTGTATCTTTTTTCAGCATTTTCTTAGTTAGTTTAGTTTATCACTTTATTTTGGTAAATTGTTCACTTTTCTTACAGAATTAATGTTTTTGTTATCTTAATACAGAAGAACTTTAAATTTCACATATATCTTGCTCTATGTCAACAAAACTGAAAACTTCTTAAAATTTTTTACATAAAAAAAACTTACGGACTGATAACATTATCAAGTTATTATGTTTTTAACTTTCAGCAGTAATATTGGATTTTCAGATCGATACGTAACCCAGGGTAAAAACTGCCCTTAATCCCGCCTTTGCTGCTCCATTGATTAGAGTGACAGTCAGTCACATAGTGCATTCAGCCAATCACTGCGTCTGAAGTGGTTATTCAGGCCTGCTCCAGCTTTCCCAGTCAGGTGTGACGGGGAAGAGCTGGAGACAAAGGAACTACAGGTTTGTGCTTCCAAACAATTAGTTCATCTCTTTGTTTATTATACACTTTTAAAACTCACAATATAAAAATCATGTAGATCTGATTACTAGTGATGGGTAAATGAGGCGTCATGAAGCGTTTCGACCCATAGCAAAACTGTATTGATACTGTGTCGATACTGTGTCACTGAATACTGACACCTGCTGGACATTAAAAATCCCTACAGGCAACGTAGTTGACAGACTGATTTGATGACCTAGTCTATACAATACGATTTAAGTCATTGTATTTTATTGTATATTATATATTGTATTATGTCATATCTTCAGTTAAATTCAAAATATATTCGATATTATTTGATACAGTCAATAAATAATGTGAACATGTACCAAGTGATGAAAATTTAAGTGAACGTGTTTGGAATGAGGATGCTTGTGGACTGGGTTTTTTTTTTTCTTCACAAATTTTCATTTAAAAAAAATCCATTTTTTCCAACATTTTGAAATTTAGTCTGTTACGCTTTTTTGACACAACTTCTCCTGCTGTAGACAAAAATTAAGTAAACAATACATTTATACAAAATAATTTATAAAAAGCAACTGAGTAATTTGTAGAATGGCTGTATACCTGAGTTTATCAGAGGGATATCTGGGACTTCATTCTGATGCCTGGCCCTATAATGCCTCAGCATTGAGGAGGTGGATTTATTTAAATACGACAGTTCTGTCAAACATATGCAACACTTAACCTGCAGAACATAATATGAAAGTAAACTGAGAGTCAATTTTCAGCTGAATTTGGATTCAGATAGATCAAGTAAAAACTGAAAAGAACCGAATGAAACAATAACGAAGTGATAACCAATACCTTATTTTCTGATGTAAGATCAAAATGGTCCCAAACCATGAAACCTTTCGTTTGCCTTGAGGCTGCTCCATAGTTGACGCTGAACCGTAAAAGATCAAGAATTATTTTTTCAAATGCGTCGAGTGTCATTTCGAAACAGTTCCTGTATCGGTCACGTGGCTTGCTAAAAGCAATGCACACAGACACAGAGTTTTGTCTAAGGGCTTGACGCATGCGCCGACGCATCGGTGTTGCCGGACCCATCACTACTGAATACCCAGTGAGCTTGGAGCCATGAAGTTGTCATGCATTGAACTATATATGGTATTGGTGAGTAGTGAACACACTGTTGTTTTGCTTGTTTAGCATGTTGGTGGTGGTAGCCAATGCTAATTGTTTGATCATGTATTGTTACATGTTTAAGATAATAAAATAAATGCTGATTTCTTTATTTTGTCTTAAAGATTTGATTGTGGATATAATTGCATTTATTTCTATATAACTGAAAAAAAGTCTAGTTAACTAGCAGGCTGGTAATTTACTGGTCCTGCTTATTTCTATACAGGCCAGATGACCCTTTTTAGGGTTACAGGATGGCGAGCTTCTGACAACTGGCTGGGGCCAGGAGAACCTGAAATTCACTCCATACTGGTCTGGTAGGAGGCTGATGGTCTGTAATATTTCCCCCTCCATCTCACCAATCCATTATTCATCTCTTCTCCATTGGAAACTAATTGTGCATGGACATTTTCACCTCAAATACCTGGACAATTAAACCATTGACTTTTCAAATGTGTGTCAGTCAGACACTATGCTGACCGGTGGGGAAATTTAGGACTTTTGTGCACATTTGTATGGAAGATTTACTGCAGTACTGTGTATATATATATATATTTTGTATTTATTATTTGGGTTCTATGTATGTTTTGTGTCTTGTGGTGTTCACTTTAATTGTCCCTTCTTTAAAATACATGGTATTGAAAGCAGTTATTCTTTTGTATTGTTTTTAGTGATTACTGACAACAGCTCCAGTAGATGAATTTAGTCTTCTGATATCATATGCCATCTAATCCCTTAGTACATTAAGTACCAATGAGAAACCTTTGTCTTCTAACTTCAAGGGTCTTTCTGTTTACTTTGTAATGCCAAACACATCTGGAAGAAAAAGTCATTTTGTAGAGAAATGTTCCGACAGCGTACTGTCGGAACTGGGGGTGGGGAGTGGAGAAGATATTTGGGAATGAGGAAGGTGCAATAAAATTATAGTCAACCACTGCCGCATCTAATTGTAAAACTTCAACAACGAGAAAAACAAACAAACACACAGATCAGCTCGATAAAGGTTTTAAATCTCCCCAGTGTCACCAATATGAGCTCAGACCCTATGAGACGTAGATGCAGAACCTCTGAGGGGTTCTCAGGTTAGATTATTTTGTCCAACACATCCTATAGCATACTTTACAGTTTGGCAGGATGCATTATCCTGCTGAAAGAGGCTGCTTCCATCAGTGGATGTCATTACCGGTGCTCCAGTTCATGGGATAAGTCAGAGTGCAGCATTAGCCAGTTCTGCACTATGTTGTGCTTCCTGATGACATAAAGGATGGATATACTTCTAAATTCATGGCATGCCGTTGTCCACATAACAGATGTGTTAGGTTCCTCTCTCTTTCTGTAATCTCAGAAATAGCAACAAGCGAAGCCTGGATTTAGAGAGAGCAGGGTATGAGTCAGCCATGCCTCTCACCCTTTAAGTCACCAGGAGAATTTTCACTTTGCTATTACAAACTAAGAGTTTAGGAATTAGACTTTGTCAGTGGCAAACAACTAAAACCATCTATCCCATATACTGTGCTGCCTCCGTTACTGATCTGACTTACAAATTATTCGCTTTACAAAATCCAAAATGTGTTTTTTAACAGCTGCAGTCTGGGTTCTTCTTTGTTGGCAAGGTATCTAAGGAAAAATACCCACATAAGTGCACCTCCAATAGGCTCCACAGGTATCTTCAATGCTATAAGGTGTGAGCAGTTTACCCACACACTGTTTAAAAATAGAGAGAGACCTCACAGTCCTACACAAAGCCTCACAGCAGACCTCTCTGTTAAAATGGTCTCCAGCCTTATGACTCTTATCCAAAACTTCAATCGCAGATCCCTTTTCCTCCTCTTCTCAGCTCCTCCTCTCTTTTCCATCTCTCCAGGGAAGGGATTTTGCTTCTCTAAGTCTTCTATCACACTGAATATTTCACAAAAGTACCTCTTTTTTTTCCCTCCCTGCTCACACACACACAGACTCCTGGCTTTCTCACGGAAATATTCTCACTTACTTTTTTTTTCCTCTCAGTCTCCACATCTTCAGTCTTTCATGCTTTGTCTTAGTTCCTTGCTCTTCTATTTCTTTTTTGAATTTTGCGTCATCATCATCTCTATTCAAGTTTTTTTTTAATGTTTCTTTTTGTTTGGCACACGTGTTCTCTCTCTCTTTCTCTCTCTCTCTCAAATTTTTACTCCAAACCAGAGAACTTTGCGTGTTCCTCTCTCACCTTTAACACACATTTAAATGCTTTCATGGCTCGCCCCGGAGTTTCTTTTAGGGTTTAATTCCTCTGTAATAAGTACTCTTTTTCCTTTTGTTTCCTGCTGCTTTCTTGCTTTACATTTTTAAAGCACTTTGTAGAATCTGTTCAGCAACTATGCATACATTTAACTTTTTCAGCATGAAGGATGACTTGAAGCCTTATAGGACAACTTAAAACACCAGAAAAGAAGCTTTTTCACAAGGCAGACTGCCAAATTCTTTCAAATCTATGTGATATTTCCTTAGCTAATGCTAATATTTCTACATAAAGAACTACCTTCAACATGTTTGATGAGGGAGATGTGTGACATATTGAATTAGAATGTAAGATAAGCTTTCCCTTTTTTAATAATCTTTGTGTTTGCCCCATATCTACATACCCTAGAGCCTTAAGAATTTGCTTTTGGTCTCGAAAATTAGATTCTTCATCTTGATTTTTGTCAAAGCTTGCTGATTGCCTGTGTGCATCTGAGACTCTGGTGCAATAATTGCTCAAAATTCTCCAAAATGCTCTTGGAAACATCTCACACAGATAAACAGGTGTGACTCTCATCAAAATAACTTGCCTTTCACTTCCCCTTTTGCCTTTTTCTTACATCATCTCCGTCTGATTGTGAAGGCTGTGGTGCAAGTCACATAGTATTGGGAATAAGATGAAGAACAGGATATTTCAGGTAAAGTCCAATTATAGGATTTTGTAAATAATTTAAAGGTTGCCATTTAGTACACAAGAGTGTGAAGACAACCGGCGAAGCCTGAACTAATCAGAACAGGTCGTACTCTCATCACACTGGGCAAAATAAAAACAGTGAAACTCAAACAAATTATTGAGTAAGGGAGATATACATAGCAGTTACTTTACCTTTGAGATGGGTAAATTATTTTTTCATTTATTTACTTTTTTGGCACATATTCTCTTTTGTAAACATGCTTTTTGGAACACAGGTTCCAAAAAGTGCATAAAAGGTCAAATTTTGTGATACAAAAACAAAAAGATCATGACAAATCATCACAGGCTACATTCACACAGCAGGAATATGCAAATCTAATTTATTTGCCCATATTCATCATATATACGACTTTTTCATCTGAATGGCCCAAATCAGATCTTTTCACACCCCCTAAAAAATCATATTTGTGCCACTTCCACCTGGTACTAAATCAGATTTTATCCAATAGTTTTCAAAGCGCCTGCAGTCAAAACGGTCATCTCACATGTCAACAACTTTTATTTCATTGAAGTGAGACATGCATCATAACTGCACCAGACCGAAGAAGCCATACTCTGTAAATCTGGACACAAACAATGGCTGAAGTTGTGCTTTCTTTTATCCTGGCTTTCTTTGTCTTGTTATGATCTTGTGACAATGCTGTTGGTTCCCATTACTCTACAACTTGAAAATTGATCCATAGACAGCGACATCCATTATTACTTCTGTAATACAGCTTGCTGCTGTGTGACATCTACATTTTCTCGTGGTTTGCTTTGGGGTGGTAAACTGTTCACACAGAAGTTTGATTTCAGTCACATTTAAAGAGTAATATGAACTGCCACACAAAAAATAACCATATTTTATCGCGGTCTCATTTTTTACATCACAAAAATCTAATATTAACAGATGTATGTGCAGCTTTGAGAGCCACTGTACATTATCCATTTATATGTGCTAAAAGACACCTTTATGTACTGGTATGTTGCATGTTTCTACTGGTACTGTCCAGACTCAATCCCGTCCAGCAGCCTCATTTCCATCTCCCTCATCATTTTTTCTCCGTAATTATTTATATGCCTTACTCTCCTTTTAGCATTTATTAAAGAGTAAATTGTATTTCTACTTTCTAAAAGAAAAAAAAAAACTTTACAAAAAAAAGAGATACATTTTTGTTTGTGAAATGTTGGTGACTCGAGTGTGTTGCTATATCTGGCAGCAATTCTCTATATATTTTTTTTATTTAATTGTGAATATGCTGGTCAGTGTTTTTCTGCAGGTAAAACAATGTCAACACTGGGAAAAAATGACAAACTTGCCTCTTTAGTCTTCTCAATGTGTTTATTAACCAGTCTTTCTAAATTAAAGGATATTGTGTTTTTAACAACCTAAAGGCAGGTAAGCCTTTATTGAAAGAGCAAAAATATCTCAACCGCTGCTGCTATTTCCCTTGGCCTTTTCTCCCACAATGCCACCACATGATTTAACGTAGTACATGCACACGGTATTAAGAGGTTCATGTGCCTGAGGTCATGCTCGTTATTGTATTTATCTGAGATTGAGTTAGGTCTTACTGCACTTACACTAATGAGAATGGTTGCTATCTTAAAAAAATATGATCTTTGACTTCACACCGGAATCATTATGTATGTGCGAGACAGCTGCAGGAAATAGGAGAAAATTATAATTAATTTATTGAATTAATGTTTTTAGAGTGCCTTGCAGAAACATTCTCACCTGTTGACTCTATCCACATTTTGCTACATTACAATCACAAACCTAAATGCATCTTATTGGGATTATAAAAGACACATAAAAACAAACTGGTGCAGATTTGGGAAGCAGGAACAAAATGATACGATTAATCAGCATTATTGCAGTGTTGTATTTTTTGTTTGCTGGTTTTGTTTGCTAGTTTTCTTGGGAGCATCAAAGTGATGAATATATTTATATTCAGTCTCCTTTATTCTGATACCTGATCCAGTTATGTTTGCAAGTCATATTGTCTCTTAATGTGTAAGCCTGGCAGAGACATGCACTAAAAGACAGCTGGTATTACAGGGAAGAGTGCTTCTACCAAGTATTGACTCACAGGACACAAAATGAAAACATCTGAAAACATCATAAAATGTGAAAATGTCTAAGCGATGACGATTTTAAAGGTTTGTGGCCACCAGATTTGCAGAAATACGTCTGAAGTCTTGAAATTTTAATTTTTAGTGGAAGCTGATGCTGCAAAGCATTCACTCATATGGGTTGAGTATGAATGCACATTATTTATTTTGTTTATAAAATATTGCAACCATTTGTTTGACCCTTATTTTGTGTTGCCTTGTTGAATAAAATCCAAATAAAGCACATAAAAGGTGTGTGATTGTAACATGACAAAATCTGCAAAAGCTCCAGGGATTTGATGATTTTATGGTTTTCCACATCTCCTTATTGTCTTTTTGAGCCCCTGTGTAGTAAAGTTTACAGGACACACACTCGGCCCGTCTGGAGGATTTGGTTCAATTAGGTGTCTTTCGCACCTTCATTGGGTTGAGTTAACTTTTGAATGACACTTCTAAAAGCTGAATGGTGCAGTATGAGATTCTTACTGTATATTCATCTTTGTGAAGATATAGTGATTTAAACTTACCCAAAGCAGAACCACCATAATCATCTCTTCTGTTTTAACATTTTAAAACATGTTGACTATTGCTGTCTTTTTGTTATCTATAAAAAGTATTTATTAGTGTTATTTTTGTTAAATACCAGCTAAATTTAGCATTAGTTTACAAGTTATCAAGTTCACGATGTAAATCACCTTTTATAGTAAGCAAAGGGAAAGAGGGAAAGTACAAAAGCCTTATTTCAGCCAGCTGACCAGCAATTTGCTACTGGAGGGGAATGGAGTGTGTGTGTGTGGGCGTGTGCGGGTGTGTGCATGCATGTGTGTGTGTGCATGGCATTGTGTACTACAGCATTGTGTAAACTCAAGTCTTTCTATTAAATGAGTCACACAGAAATCACACATTTACAGGGATTTTGAAGCCACGTAGTGTCTAAAAAGTTCTCAAGCACCTGATCTATACTTTTGTTAACAACAAAGTTAAACTTAGAAAAAGGTCTTACAGTGAAGCTCTGTCTAAGTTGTTTAAGTTATTCTTTCTTTGGCTGATGGCGCGGTTATTCCTCAACATAATGGATCCTTATTCCCCAAAGGAATCTTTTATTGACCCTTGTTATCATGAATAGAAATCAAAGTTAATTTAGGGAATCCCTGTCATTCAGGTGCATTACGTTTGAGCTGTGAGTAATGTGTGCCATCTCAGTCTCATGTTTCTAACATTTAACATGCAAGAAAAAGGAAAACATGGCCTGGTTTTGAAGAGAGAGTGAAGGAATGGTGCAACAGTGAGGAGATGAACAACTTTGCTTTGTTTCTTAAGAAAGGGGTTTGGGTTGCAATGATTCAGAAGCAAGGAATTAGAGAGCTGTTTCACTTTGTCTTACTTGGTTTGTGTAAGTGTGTGTGTGCATACAAAGTGAGGTGTGGATTGAGCCTCTCCATTGAAGTCTGGGATTTCTGGAGAGGCACTCTGTGCGGTGTGTCTGAAGGCCATGTTCGTCCACAAAAGGAATTAATTAATGGAGTCGTGATCAATGGAGATGGTCACAAATGCATTTGCTTGTGAACACACACACATATGCAAATGAACATTTGGAAATAAGGTTTAATTCATTCCACTGAGAATAAAAAGATTTGTCATGTGTCCGAAAAATGTGCACATGCGTTTTTGTGTTTGTGTGGAGCGCAAACAGAAATACACAAATAAAGTTGGCTTGTGAGCTGGTACAGAACTGGCTCTGGATGTGTTGACAGAGAATTAAACAGGAAAATGTGTGTGTGTCTGATGTGCGTGTGTGTGTTTTTATAACAGAAACCGAAAGCTTTCATCACAAGTGGATTAAGTGGAAACAAAAGTGCTCCTAAACACATAGAGAAATTGAGTTGGCTGGTAAAAGTAGCATCCACTCCTGGTCCCTGAAGGAACTTGAATTTCAAGTCATTGATACATTATGGAGCAGTAAGTGGTTTTACTCTGCCTCCATGCAATAGATATAAAAGGTCTTTATGCCTCAGTAAAGTGGGAGGTCTCACTAAAGTACAAAAATGATCTCAAGATTAAATTGTTTCAGAACTTTTTGCACCTTTGATTTATATTTACATGTATATGGTATGTAGATTCTTTATGTAGATGGTTTCATATGTACTTCCTCCTCGACTGGGGATGTGACTGTGAACATAAACATCAGGTTAGATTTTCCAAAAAGCATATAGCAAACTGTGCCTTGATGAAACAAAGATTAAACCTTTCTCCATAATTCTAATAATTGTGTTTTGAGCACAACACTGCAGATTACCAGAGGAGCACCAAACTCACAGTGAGACAAAGGAGGTTTCAGTGTCTTGTTTTGAAGCCTCTTTTTTTTCTTTTTTTTTTTTTTTGATAGATGTAGGACCTTTATCAAGATGGAAGGAGTTATGAAATGCTCATAATACCAGAGAAGAACCTGGTCTGCACAACAACAACCCAAAGCATGCATCCAAATCGACATAAGAACATCTTCCACAGAATGATATTAAAATTCACAAAATCTCTAGCCAGAGCCCAGGCATGAATCAGACCGAAAATCTGCGGGGTGATCTAAAAAGGACTGTCCTACCGGAAGATGCTGTCACAATTGGACAGATTTAGAGCATTTTGCGCAAACAAGACTGGACAAATATGGGCAAGTCGAGATGTACTCTACTCAAAGAGACTGAGTGCTGTTGTAAAATCAAAGGGTGCCCAAACTAGCTGTTACTGAAAGTATATGCAACTGCAAAGGAGTTATCACACACACACACCCCACCCCCACTCGCTCTAGAAATTTATGTTTATCAATTAAGTCGTGCAAATTTGTACAAGGAGGGGAAAGATTCATCATGGCATCATTTTTTTACACCCAGAAATCAGGCTTTTTTACAGTGATATGTAGATTCTGCTGTATTCAAGCGCTCCACCATCTATACTCTAATTCAGCCACTTCTATTGCATGATAGCAGACTTATGCATCATTAACAAAAAGTCAGAAAGTTCTTTGTCCTTTTCAGCTAATCTGGCACATCTGCAGAAAACCCCTCTGTAAGCCAAGCATGTGACCTAGCAGAAAACGACCATTTAATGCAGTGATTTTATGTTTAAAGTGAGATCTACTGTATGTGTAGGCATTTTTGTATCTGCTTGGCATGGCAATTGTTTTCTGCACCACAGACCTTCCACATAAAGTCTGCCTCCCTTACCTGGTATGCATGAGTGAAGCCACAGATACAGTTTGTATTTGTGGTCGTTGATCTTTGACTTGCGAGTGTGTTGCTAAATAAAATCATTATGAAGGGCCCTGAAAGCAGCATTGTTCTGGTCACACTGAAAGATGCTGCTGAGACAAAAAAAAAAGAAATGTGCAGATAGAAAGAGGCTGCTTTAAGGCATGTCTGCAGAGTTGCATAGCAACAACTAACAAAAGATTTTAGCATGTGTCAAACACTTTTATTATTACATCAGAACTCCTCCTCAAAGCTGCCATAAAACAGAGGGCCAGCACTCTACTTGGTCATAGGAGGGCAACACTCTATTGTACTGAATGTGAACTAAATTTGAAGTGTTGATGATTAGTTATTATGTATGGCTTTACAAAAGCAACAAGTAATTCCTGAAACAGTTTGTTGAAGGGTGATCATAAATTCATTCAAGTTGCAGTATGTTAAATAAAATAACTATGAGAAAAAAGGTAAAATGAGTAACACAATTGGATATTTTAGTAATTGAGTAAGTTTTATAATATTTTCTTGAGTATTTGAGTAATCAGATTTACATGTGCTATGCCAATCATTTCCATCCTGTATTAACCAGATGTTATAATACATACATACATATAATTATACATGTATATGTTGTTTGTTGCTGTTCTCTCATTTTTTTTTCTCTTTCTGTATGAGTAGAGGCAGACCTCTATGGCATTGACTTTTATTCTCTGTATGCTTCTTTCTGTCCTCTGCTATCTTATTTACATTTAAAACTTTTCCCCACCTTTCTCCCTTTTTATACATTTTTTCGGCTGTCTTCACACATACAGTATATGTTGTGCATTTATGCATGCGTGTGTGCCTGTATGTGCGCAAAAGATGAGGAGTGCATGATACATCAAGATTCAGTAGACGCTCTCTGCTTTTTGCCCAAAAACATCTGACTAAATATGTCCATGGATATTGCTGTTCTTGTGCCAAATAAGGATGGCCTGTCATTTCAAGAATCAGATGCTTTGATTCTTGATATGTGATGTCACTCCTGAACAAAGCTAATTCAGTTTGTTGTAGAGTATGTCTGCTTCTCTTTTACCAGATAGAGTTAGACATTTCTGGGATCGCAGATCTCAGATTGTCTTTTCGTTGTCCCTCAGGAGTCTATCATTCTTAATGTGATGATCACAGTACCTGCCCCCTGTCAAACCACTCAATTGCTAAACAGTACATAGGTGTTTCTCACTAAAACCAGGAAGATAGGGCACATAATATCAGTTTTAAAGTCCCTACATTGGCTCCCTGTAGCTCAAAGAATAGACTTTAAAATACTGTTAGTTTATAAATCACTGAACAGCTTAGCACCACAATACATTAAAATCTGCTGTTGTTGTATCAACCTTCCAGACCCCTCAGGTTTTCTGGTTCTGGTCTGTTGTGCATCCCCAGAACCAGAACCAAACGAGGAGACGCAGCATTCAACTTCTATGCACCACAAATCTGGAACAAACTTCCAGAAAACTGTAAGACAGCTGAAACACTGACTGCATTTTATGAGACAAGCTGATTTAATTTATACCTAATTATATGCGATCAAAGTTCACTGAATTTTGTTTAACATAAATCCAATTAATTCCACTATAATCCACACATTGAATTGCAAATACTGCAATGTATTGTTCTCTTATTTAGAAAACAATAGTCAAATTCTGTAGATTACGTGATACCAGTAGGTGAAAATCTACTTAAAGAAGCGCTGTTGAGTCCATCAATATTCACCAACAGTGAAAGTAAGTTTCCTCTTTTTTAAACAGAGGAAACCTACAGCAGAACCAGCCTCATTTAGACGGGAAGTAGAAACTACACAAGTCAACCAAGAAAATCACAGAAGGTTTGTTTTATGGAAAGGAAAAGCAACAATAATAGTTCATGGTTATAAGCAACAAGCCTCTTTCACAGGCGCCCAAGAAAGAAACAGTAAAACACCGAATCACAAATAAATTAATAAATTGTATTATAAGTATTATAAGGTTGCACAGAACATAATTCCTTTCGGTACATTAAAAATATATTTTATTGCAAGTCATGAAGTCAAACAAATCTACTAAGGGAGAGATTGCTATTGTATTTCCATTGTAACATGTATCTATTACACATTTTACACGCTATTACCCTCCAAACTCCCACTTCCACTGGATCATATTGACAATATGAATATGACAATATCCAAGTACATTAGAGAAAAATCAGGGTTGCTTCATCGACCAGGGATAATTCTGGTAGATGATTATATGTTATTGTTGACTGGTATATATAAATGACTGTGATATGCCTAATGTATGTATGATCACAAGAATTCTTGCTTTTACCTTGTTTCTATTGTAGTAATGTGCCCTTCCAGTTGCTTTTGCTTCTACTGAATTCTGCACGGTTTCTTATGTATGAACGCTGATAAAGAAATACAACAAAGCATCAGAAACACAACAAAACATCATGCAATCAGATGTATGAAGAGAGGAAAGGGCCTCTGCTTGTCTCCATAAAAATATTTTACAGTTCTTCTCTAATGAGATAGAAATGCAGTAAAACCTGTGTCAATGACTTCATGTTTTATTCAATATTTCTTTGTAATGTATTCATGATTGCTGCGCTTTTTCTCCTTACTATCTTCTTACCTCCCAATGGTTCACTTTCCGTCTGTTGCTAGCTGCAGTTGGACCAAGCCGTTGTAAGGGCTCCCAAGGGCCATATGAACTGGGCAAAGAAAAATATTTAACTTACTTTTTCTCTGGTTGCATTCACACCGCAAAGACAAATGCTGAGGTGAAGGGTTGTTGTTGTTGCCGTTAGATTTTGTTGAAAAATCAGCTCAACAGTGAGTTGAAAAAAGTATGCATACCCCTTAAAGGTTTTCACACTACAACCATAAATCTCAGTGTAATTAAAATGCAGGAAATTATCTAAATTCTGTGGTGGGATAAATTTGATTACAGTCCAGCAAGACACAATTGACTGCCTCTATATTTATTATTAGGTATTTGTGCACCCCTCACTTTGTAATGCCACTTTAGGCAACTACCCACATGGCACATAAAAAAAAATGCTACAGGCAGCAGAGCTCCACAACTCAGGTGAGAGAATCTGATCTGTCAACAGGACAACAATCAGTGACGCAGGCCATAAATCTAGAAGTTTTGCAAGAGAGGCAGAAATAAAGCTATTAAAAAGCTGTTCAAATATATTTTTAAGTTCAATTTTATGAATGCCACCAAAAAATGTAGATTTTGTTATCTTTATTCAGAAAAGTTATTCAAAAATAATAAGAGTATGATTTCCTCTTTGAATATGACTCTTGTAGGTTATCAACCCCTTATAATAACTAACCAGCATTTCCAGTGTTTCCCCTTAAGGTTGGAAGTTTTATTTGTTAGACTGGCCATTGCATTTCTGCACTATTGACTGCCTCTTCACACCTCACATACAGCAAAGTCAGGGCTTTCTCTTGTTCACTTGGATTCCTACTTTAGCAACGCTTGTAAGTTCACTATTTATTAAAGAAAATTGAGAAACAAGTTTGTGGATGTGCAAAACCAGTGAAAATGTATCTCACAGGATGGGTAGCTGACAGCAGCATAAGCTGATTTTATGAAGTATTGATTCAGGAAGGTTATTTTTGAACCAATATCATCCATGTTCATTTTAATTTGAAAAAGATTTTAAAACCATGTAACATCTTAATATCACCTTATTAAAAAAATACACTACTTTGTATCCACATACATTTCTGGTTGTAATGTGACAAAAAAATGAAGGGCATCAGTTTAATTCTTCATTTTTCTGTGTCCCTATCAGTAGCAGGGACACGTGATCAGACTGGCCAAGGTGTGCTAAGGGTTTAGCCCTGTATGCTTGTCTGATGTTTGTGTACAGCTTGTCCAGAGTTTTATCACCCCTGGTTGTGCACTTTACGTGTTGATGGAATTTCGGGAGGACTGATTTCAGATCAGCACGATTAAAGTCCCCAGAGACGATGTGAACAGCCTCGGGGTACTTGTTCTGGTTGTTGCTGATAGTATCATGCAGGAGTCCCACGGCCGAGCTAGCGTTAGCATCCGGTGCTATGTAAACCGCAGTGAGTAGAATGGCGTTAAACTCAAGTGGGAGGTATCGGGGTCTGCATTTAATTGTGATGACCTCCACGCCTGGAGAACAGTGACTAACAACTACTGTGGAGTTCGTACACCAGCTGTTATTTACATAACCGCATAGTCCACCTCCTCTTTTCTTACCGGAGCTCGCTGATCGGTCCTGTCCATGTGCTGTGTAGCCTGCTAACTCCATCTCCGGGTCCGGTATGGTTGGATTTAACCACGTCTCCGTGATCAACAGAATGCAGCATTCCCGGATGAGGTTGTCAGTTGCAATCCACAGCTTCCATTCGTCCAGTTTGTTAGCGAGAGACCTCACGTTGGAGAGAAAGATGCTTGGTAGCGGTGGTTTGTGTGGCTGTTTCCTGAGCCTCGCTAACTAACACGCCGCTGCGACACCCCCTCTTTTGTTTACGATCTCTGCGCCGTCGCCCTGTCGTAGATACTGGGGTTGTAATCCAGGGAGAGCCCGGTGTCCGCGCAATATCGCCCGGAATGTTGCTGTGGACACGGAAAAGCTCCTGTGACAGCCTTCTCCCGATTGCTTGACCAATGGCCAGTAAATTTTGTCGGTTGTAGGTGTTCTTAACCGCGCAAAGTGGAAAAGACAAACTTGGAGTCGGTGAGCACAGAGCCGCTGCGTCTACGCGCGCGGCCATCTTGAAAAAAATCATCTTATCTTATCTTATCTTACAAATTGTTCCTCTTGTGCCAGAATAGCTTCAACCCTTAGGTAGGGCCTTAAAAAAGGCACAAAAAACTGTTACAAGAAGAGCTTTCCGAAATATGCATAAACTATATATGTGTTACTTAATGTCATTTAATTTCGCCTTGAGTTTCAATGTGTGTGATTTCTTTTTTTTATTATTATTTTAATTTTGACGTGTGTGTAGAATCTACCTCTTGTTTCCCATTGAGTAGGAAAAGTTAGTTATTCTTCCAAAAAGGTAGAATATCACTTTCCATCCCTGAGTCAGTGTGAGCATCCAGTAAGTGTGTCTTTGCCTGGAAGTCCTGCCTCAGGCATTTATAGTGTCTGAAAGAGCAGCCCCAGCAGACAGAAACTGCATCGTCCAAGTAAGCTACAGGCAAACAGTCATCACTGTCTCTCTCTCTCTCTGTCTTACACACACGCACATGCAGTGTGTCTTTCCACGCACATACACAGAGTTTTAAGTGAAAATGTACTCTGTGGCCCTTTTCCCTACGGATGCACTTACTGTGTTAGACCTGCACATGTTCACCCTCTAATGAGGGGACTGGGGGACAGAGCAAGAAAGTTGGGAGTAAAAGGTGAGCAGGGAGAGATTCTTATATTTCCACAGTGTTTAGAGACAGGTGAATCCCATTGTTCAGAGTCAGCCACTCTGCTTTTATAGGAGAACTGTAACTACCACATGAATTTGGAGGATTTCACTTGTCGAAATGGGTTTCAGTTTCTCTTCCTCTCTCATGGGCAGATGTGATGAATTTTTATTAGACGGTTTCCTTTTCAAGCCTGTCTCTGACCATGTGTATGCCCTGCAGTCACACACACAAACATACGCCCACGAACACACACTGTACACACACACGCATGCATGCAGGCCTTAGATGAGAGTCACTCTGAGAGCAATGAGGGAATTAGTGTTGATACTGAGCTTGAAGAAGACCCCGTGCTGTTAACACTACTGAAGAAGGATTCTTTAATAGAAGCAACACACACAAGCTTTTAATATCGATTTTTTTTCCAGCTTTCATCACATACTCATTGCATATGTATGTTTCCAATGATCATCTGTTCACTCATATCTTTTGGTGCTCTCGATTTTAATCAAGTGCAATAATTCTGTTAATTGGTCCTTCATCTGTTGTGCTTTCATCTCCTTAATTTCTTTCCCTCTTGTGTTGCCTGCCTTGTCCTCACACCTCTTTTATTTGTCCCACTTTCATGCTGCAGCATCCTGATAAGGCCTGGGACCAACCTCAAGCTGCCACTTGCTGCATGCACTCAGTGTGAGGCGCGACACTTTAACCTGCTGAGAAAATGAGCTCAGTGAGAATAAGTGAAATTTTTATTTTTATTTTTTTTTGTTTAATGCCATTACATTGTCACCGGAGATTTGATTTAGGGGCCAAATTGAAAATAATGACAACATGGAAGTGCTTTCAGCGTTGTCTAGGAAATTCATTGTGTTATTATTTTCTAATTACGCACGATGCATTTCTTATGTAATGCTGTGAATCTAATAAAACGAAATCTCCTCAGAGAGATTTCAAACCCGAGGCATCCTGGTCTCGGAAACAGAAACCCTTTCAGTCATGTGTGAAGAAAGTCATGGGGGGTCTTTAGTGATCGATAAGGAACAGGCAGCAACTGTCACACCTCGTTTTACACAGCTGAAGGGGCACACACTGATTCACACGCAACCAACACCAAGGTGAAGGCATCTTGAAAATCTTATTAAAAGTGTGAAACTGGATAGTAATGGTGTGCTTAATTACAGTTTTGAGGGCTTTTGGGACGCAGACAATTTCCTTCTATAACGTGGCAGATGTGTGAACATTTCGTTATTTAATTATTTTTCTCACATACAAACACACTAAAATTAGAAATGGGTTAGTACAGAGAAGGGTAAAATTAAAGAGGTGATCAGAGGTTTGCGTGCAATCATTGTATCCATGAGTTGGATCAATTCTGGGCTTTCAGTGATTTAGTTTATTATTTCTGTTTTGTGATGGATTGATTGTACAATATACTACTTTCATATATTTTTTTTAAAACTCAGATGCACACCTTTCAATTGTTGTGGATGCTTTCTTCAAGCTACTTGTCCCTGAGCAAACTTTCACTTTGGCAATACCTTTTTTACAGCCATCAAACATTGGCAGTTTCTTTGTCAGAGACGTGACTTTCAGGTACAGTCCATGCACTTCAGTAGAGTTCAGAATGGGATTTTACGGCTTTTTCAAAATCTGTTTGTTTTTTTTGCTTTGTTTTTTTTTTTTTTTCATTAAACAAAACACCCAACAGTGCCCAGATTTCAGCAATCAAGCTGTTGATTTGTTGTAAAGTAAAAAAAGAAAAAAGTTGAAGGTAACACAGCTTCATTAGAGATTATTGCATCCACTTTGTGAAATGCATTAGAACGATCGCCAGTCCAACAGTCCCACAGCATGATGCTACCACCACCATTTCAACTGAGCTTAAAAAAGTTCATTATTGAGCAGAAGCTATTTTTCTTGTAGCTTTTTTTTTTAGACTCCTTTCACTGTGAATGATGATGCAGGTTTTAGCAGTTTACTGTTAACAGGCTTGTGCTACAGGGTTTTTGTTGTTTTGTGTTACCCTAAGCAATGTTGTTGTATTTAAAGGCCTTCTTACAGTTCATGGAAAATGGATGTGCAGTTCCGTGGGATAATTCTATTGAAATAAAAATTGTTTTTAAAAAATGATTCCAAAATACTTCCCCAAACCTTTTGAAAATTTTCAGTTCACATTTTTAAAACACATTTGTGTTGTGAATTCAGAAATGGCGTCTTGAATACTTTGGTTGTAACGAAAAGTTATTTGCGTTAGCGTGGCCTTTTTATGATCTCATGCCAGTCTCCTCATTCTTCTTTGGTCTCTGACGTCAACAAAGCATTTTTGCCCACATAACTGTTGCTCAGTGGATATTTTCCCTTTTTTGGACAATTTTCTGTAAACCTAAGACGTTACTGCTTTTGAAAATCCCACAAGTTGAGTAGTGTGAAATTCTCGTGCCAGGTTGTTTGTGCAACAACAAACATGTCATGTGCAAAGTCACTTAAATCCCTTTTCTTTTGCTGATGCTTGGCTTGAACTCAAGCAAGTTGTCTTCACCACATCTCAAGGACCAACAGAATTGAGAGACAGCTATGTGATTAGCCTATTATTTCTTTGTCTTAACAAGCAATTCAACAGGTGAACCAAGTAAATTGGTAAAGGAATATCACTTAATACTTTGTGCATTAACGTTAGAACATACTGCTGGGTTCTCAAATCCACAGAGCACCCTGAAGCTCCTCTCCTTATCCTCAGTCAGGAGGTTCCATGATTAATTCGTAAAAGTCTGCTAAGGCAGGGTTTTACTTTGAGCAAAACATGAAGATGAAAGAGGTGCTGGGGCAGGGAAAGGTGAATGAGTAAGAAAAGACAGTAAGTGAGGCAGGTACGGACAGAAAGCTTTTGTATAAAAATGGTCCTGCCATCTGGCTGCAGAGTGACACACCTGATACAGACAGAGTGGCAGGTGAAACACTAATGAGGGGTAGATATAGTCAGTTTCTAAAGGACAGAGGAAGCAAGATTCAGTGAGTTGTATGTGTGTGTGTGTGGATGCACAACAGTTGTTAGCGCTGACACAAAGCCTGACGTGCCAGGCCTGTCATCTCCTGTACTCTCATGGGGGAGAAAGGGCAGAATAGCTTTTCACTCATATCCTAAAACAAACGTTGACGTACATGACAATTAATTGTATCGACACATGCTCAGGCATTGCCCCAAAAGAACCAGTGTGTCCTCAAAACTAATGCACTACGAGGTCTAGTAATTGTATTGTGGCGAGATCAGGGTTTTTAATTGTTGTGATGTAGGTAATGTTAATGTTCATCTACAAGACTTGATGTGGAGCGTCTGTCTGAGAGCACCAAGGACACGCTGCTGCAACTAAGCACTTGCCTGACAACATGAATAGACTCTGCAAAAGCAATTTCATGTGACAGTAAGTGAAATATTTACATAACACATATTTGCAATTACTTACAGCTTGCCAAAGTTGGAAGCACGTTACAAGCTAAAGTGAATATAAAATCATCATACAAAACAAGCTACTATTTAACATACTGTACATATATGTGCAAAACTCAGGAGCACAGGTAAGATAGAAAATCTTCATCTTTCAAAAGTGTGTGTAGTGAGAGCTGTTTTAATAGGATAAGACATATAAAGAGAGCACACCAATAAATAGACAATTTTTGATTGACCTTGACGCCAAGACTCTCAGAAGAAGAAATATTTCACTTCTTAGCTGATGAAAAGATTCCTCATTCTATTTGATTCATTTTTGAGCCCTGCTGCAGTCTATACATAACACCTGTGAACAAGCACGCAGACACCCACAGATGTAGAAACATGCACAACCTTATTTCACTTAAGGTGCTGAAGATAAAGTGTGATTTTGCGGATGGCTCGAGGCAGCGTAGAGTCTTAGCTTATTTGTGGCTGCATGTGTTAATGGGGTTTGTGTTCGAACAGCATAATCAGGATGCAACCTATTCCCATGTCACTGTTTTTGCATATCAGTGCTTTGCGGGATTGTTATATTCCTGCTTATTGCAATGTAAGCAGATTGTTTTGTAAAATATATAACACAAAGTAAAACAATAACAAGTACACTGCTTTGTTGAGGCAGGTTATACTTTTTTGATACAATGTTGGTAACATCCCTCCTTGTTTAGCCATGCTTTTCCATTCTGCAGTTGTCTATTAAGATCGATTTTGTCATAAAGGAAAGGGTAAAGGTTTTTTATTATATAGTAGAATTTCTTTTCAAACTGTATAACTTGGGTCAAACATTTCTGAGTCATTTTCCACAAGGTTTTCACAATAGTTTAGAGGAATTTTGTCTGGCCTTCACCAGACATAACTGGTAGGCTCCCTTGCTCATATGCACTTTTTCAGCTTTGCTCTCAAATCTTCAGTGGCTATGACAAATGTCCATTTGTCACATTAAAAGGTAACGGGGTGTTGCTTCAATATTTTGACTTAATGTTCTTCCTCAGCACAATATCTAGTCTGCACTTCCTTACTTCATAGTAGGAATAGTGTTCGCAGGCTTCCAAGCTTCACCAGTTTTTATAAAGATTCATAACAACAACAGAAAAAAAAAAACATTTCAGCTTCAATAAACTACAAACATGTCTCCAAAAATAACATGCTTTTGAGCTTGTGTGAAAATTCATGTGGTTTTTTATTTTGTTTTTATAGAAACAACTTTTTCTTTGCCTCATGGTGTTTTAGACCATATCAGTACAGTTGTTGTTTCACTATGGGTTTTGGCACTTTCTTATCAGCTTTCGTTAGTATCTTCACAAAATCTCATGCTTTGGTTCTGGGGTTGATTCGCACCAAAACATATAAAAATATAAAAGTACTTTTATTCTTGAACCGCATAAGAATTTGACACTCACCATGGTATTTATACAAGCATATAACTTTTGAACAGATAACTTTTCACCTTTAGACATCTGGAAATTGTTTCTTGGTATGTCGCCTTATTAAATAAATAGATAATAGGATGAGGACATAGAATAAAATATGTTGACATTGCTTGTCAGAAGACACCTGCTCCTTCTAGTATTTGCTTCTCATCTTCCACCAGTGCTGGTTAAAGACAACATGTTTAATTCCTGGGATCTGCTTTCCCAGAAGAAGTGAAGTAGGCTATCCTTGAAAATGTCTTGCCCTTTGTCCAACTTATTTTCTACCTTTAGCCACTCTCCATTTATGCTAACGTTTAACATTTCACCTGTTTTGTTTTTCAGTTGCCTTAGAATACCATTGAAAGGTTCATTTAGTTCAGTAATTCTTTCCAGCATGTGAAAGCCATATAGGATGTAATTAAATCCACACATAGCAATGTAATTCAAGGGTTTACTTGTGTTAAAAAGTAACAATTAGGACTTGCAACTAACAAAATCTAAAATTTTAGTTTATATCAAAAAATGAAATATAACATATGTGCAATAAAAATGGAATGATATGCAGAAATGTTATGGCTGAAATCATTGGAAAGACTAGACCATTGTACATTAGACAGTAACTTGCACCGTCTGCTAGGAGGGTATGTTATAAAAGATCAATGCTTAACAAGCTGGCCTTTCTGAGACTTGATTCCAAGCACATTAATAGAAAGCTGAGTGGAAGGAAAAAGTGAAATAGTATATCTCTGTTCTTTATGAGTTACAAAATACTCATAAAGAGTGGAGTGCTGCTCAAGTAGGCTTCAAAAGCCACCACACACCTACATAGAGATGTACAGAAATATCTAAGAAATGATCCCCAGCTCTTACATTCATTGTGTTAGCTACCTTCTGATCCACTTGGAATGTGGGAAGTGCTTTAGCTAAGCTATGAGGAAAAGGGACTGGACTTTAACTCGGTAGTCCGACACTCTTGATTTAAATACATTAATATTTTGCATTTCATTCAGAAAAAAATGTCCCAATTTCTAGATCACATCCATCCATGCTATGCTAAGAAATTTATGCAGAAGGAGTTCATGTGAGTTTAATGAGTTCATGGACTCCCACAACGCATAAAGATACAGTTCAGTTCGGCCCATATTTCTGCATTAAAGCTTTTTTTTTTTTGTCTGAAATCATCTTAGAAACTGTACGCTGTAGCCCATGATCACACAAAATAAGTTCTTCAAACATATGGCCCTGTGGGAATTGAATCAAAATAACTTCAAAAGTTCAGGAGTTTTGCTTCTTGAACTGAACTGGTCTTTGTGAAGGATGACTGCAGTGTCTTCGTGTGCTTTCCAACTTCAGGGACAGCCTTTCATGTCATCATAAAGAAGCATGTTTTGTGTCATACATGAAATTATCACATAAAGCTTGTTAGCACATATTCACAAGAAACCAACATGTGCATATGCAAGCTCACCTTTGCAGAAATTCTCACAGCCATGTGCAAGCTGCGAGGTTGCTGTTATCTTCTTTAACACTGTTCTTTTTGTGTAGTTTCCTCCAAACACCTTTCCACTCAGGCACAGTCCACATTTCTTCCAGTTTTTCTGTTTCTGTAATTCTCTTCTTACCTCGTAGTTCATTATTTTCATTCCTTCTCTCTTTGCTCCCCTTCTTATTTTTTTCCAAATTACTATTGTGCTTAATGCAATAGAAAGATGGGCTTATTGGGGACATGTAAACACCTCAGATCACATTTACTAAATAAGCATTTTTATTTTGACCAAAAAATGCAGATAAAATAAAAGTCTTTATTGATTTTTCCACGTGTAGAAAACTTGTGTAGATATTACATCAGAACAATAAAAATCTATTTTTACAGAAACAGAAACACAAGATTGCTGAAAAGTATGTTTAATATCTGCTTAAAGGTTGTTATTTTCATAAAAAGGTACTTTTAATCTGACAAACTAGACTCATTCAGACTTCTATTCTAATTGATCTAATATGTCTGTACATACAGTTGGAATTTATTAAATGTTTTCTGTTTCCAAGCAAAAGAAATCTAATATTTTCAAGCAAAAAAAGCCTTGATTAAGCCTGAAATTATTAGACTCTTTGAAACAGATTTTGCTGTTTCTTAAATCTTTATTCTATGTGTACGAACCAAAAAAAAAGTAGGGACACTTGTAATTCAAGACCTGTCCGAAAATGGAGATTTAAGACAATTTCAGACAACCATACTCTGTTGTTCATAACATCCATTATAAACATCTGTTTCAAACAACAGTTGTTTTAATTTTCCCATAATACGTCCGTTTTTACCAAATACTTTGTTGGAAACAATTACCTCATGCAATCCCTCATTGTGAAGCAAATTTCTTTATTAGGCTCATGTGGGTTTAGGAGCTCTTTATGATATTGTGGGAACTAATTTTTGAAGGCTTTGTGAGTGAGAAGAAGACTTTTGATGGTTGGGCTTGTTTTATGTAATACCATCTTCACCTTTACTGTCCTGGCCCTTGTTGTGGAAATGTTGTAGTGTTTAGGTAATCTTCAAAAAAAAAGAAAAGAAAAAAACACAAGGTCTATTCAGTCTGCCATTCAATTCGCCTGCTGTCATTTCCTTCCCTTAGAGACAAACATAAGGATGCACAAGTCCACAATCTTGTGCACCTTTCTGCTCTGCCTTACCATGTGCACATGCGCCATATTCAAATAACCTTTGCTCTTGTTTAGTCACTCACTTTCACTTGTGCAAGCATTTGCACAGACACAGCATATTCCAGCACGCTGGATTAGGGGTACAGATTAGAGATTAGGGCCAGCAGTCGGATTACATAGAACTCTTCCAGCCCTCCTCCACCAAAGGCCCAAAGCACCTCTGGCCTGATCATCTCCAGTGGTGACGTTTCATAGAACATCAGCCAGAATTTTGCATCAGTGATATATATATATATATATATATATATATATATATATATATATATATATATATATATATATATATATATATATATATATATATATATATATATATATATATATATTTTTTTTTTTTTTTTAAATATTCAGTCTTAAAAAGTGCTACTTCCCCTGTTTATTTCTCCTTTATCTGCCTGTCAGATTCATTGTTTTTGTATCGCCCTTTTTCTCCCCCTCCCCCAAATTATGTCCAATTAGACATTCTCTCTAATGCAAGTATACTCTTGAAGTTTACATTTGATACTATCATGTTCATATCTTAAGTCGGCCAAATACAGAGATGGGTACCACACAGGGAGAAGGTAAACTGTGCTATTTTAAAGACAGAACTGAAATGAAGCATTTAACAGAGATGGATGAAGTCAGGTATTTAGAGGAGGAGATGGACCATGGGGATGGATGACTGAACCTTCCAAGAAATATGTTTTCTACACTAGATGGAGTGTATAAAGTATGTGGGTGAGGACTGCCGGAGGACGGAGATGGTATATTGATTGCTGATTCACTGTCTTGATCCCTGTTGTTTTACCTGGGTTTTCAAGGCCTCATATTATGTTCTGGGTACTATTTATCCATCAAAGTACTACACACACACACACATACACACACATGCGCATACACAAACTTATATATATATATATATATATATATATATATATATATATATATATATATGATGGCATGTGCAACATTGCTAGAGGGAGTTACTGTAAGACGGAAGACAAGTTTCAACTGTTGCTGCAAGCTTTAGATGTAGTAGTGATATAACTCAAGACACAAAAGAAGGTTCAAATGTGGATGTTATGTTTTTTTGTTTTGTTTTTTTCCCAGTAAAACCAAATGCATGTTGTGCTATGCAAATGAATCACACACGGCTCTTAAATAACTCAGCTGCTTGCATCTCGTTTTGTTTTATTTTTGGGCATTGCCCTTGATTATTAAAGTTTAATGTGAAAACTTAACAGGCGCTGCATGCAATCTGCAGACATTAGTAGTGCACAGAGGAGCTTAGCAGGAAGCTTAGTATCTGTTGACAAGGCTGGCACGCAACCAGGCTGCCAGAGGCATTAGTTTCCAGATTTGATGGGAAACTGATTTGGTTGTATCTACAAGTCACTAACACTGAAAACCACATCAAGAATCTTTGTATCGACGGTTGCCTGGTGCCTTTGACTAATGCGGATCATATTTTTTTTTCTATAAAGCTGTAATTATTTAACTCGCCTGATAATTATAATAATAATGCAATCTTAATTCATTTCTTTATTTACTAGGTGAATGCCGTGATGCCATTTGGATGCCTTGCCCTGAGAGATGGGCGGATTTATGACAGCATATCTGATGTCACGGACAAATATGAGTTTGGTCAAGTCCTTCGAGCGTAAGTACCATAAAGTTTTACGGATAGACTTTTGGAAACTATTAAACTTTTCTAAATGCCTTAGGATAGTTCTTATTTTTTGAATAAGATTCATTATTAGTTTCTGTACTTGTAGCAGATGGAGGCCATGTTGTAGTAAGTTTGTAGAAATGCACACAAATCCTCAGAGGCTGCTTGAATGGAGTAAACTCAGATTTTGTGATAGGCTTCCATGTGTGCACTGTTAAAAAAAATGATTTGTTTGTGTGCTTTTTCAGGTTTTGTAGTTATTTAGAAAGTATCTAGTGAGACACATTATCAGCTGATCAGGCAGACCGATACAGCTGTCAGACTGATTGAAAACAAAACTTAATGTAGCTTAGTGAGTTAACTTAATATTAATTATAAGCTAGTTATCTTATTATTAATTAAATTGATGTGCCTTTTAGGTGGAAGTATATTAATAATACCTTGTTATATAGTGTTTTACTTGTTTTAAAAGCGAAAAATATAAGCTACAAATTGATCTTTCATATGATTAGTGATAGTTTTTTACTGCTTCCGGAATTTATTTACCTCTGTGGACATTTGTGCACAACTGGTACTTATTACCGAAGAGTTCACTGAGGGATGGGGAGTCAACATAATGAGATTAAAAAAGTTCTCTTACAGTAGCATGTAAGAAAAGTTTTGCATTTGTTTTATTCCCATGTAGCTAATAGGGAGTTGAAGCCCCCCGCTTAATGAAAATAGAGTACTGTGCTGTGCATTTTTTCTACCCAAGAATTGAAGATGACTTTATTGTATTTTGGGAGAAGACGCAGCTCACCAACATTACCTTTCATGCAAGAACCAGCACTTTTTTTTTGTGCATAAATTGTTTAGCTTTAGTCTGAACAAATTTAACTAAGGGTTTAACTTTAGTAAAGCATAAATCTAGAGTTTGGTGGATCTTAGAAGAATTGTCATCTGATTACTCCTAAGCTGTTTATGTCACTATTCTACATTTAGCTCGTTCTGTGGCACATTTTACATCCCCAGGCCTACAAAAATGACCCTGCTGCTCAAGAACCTTTCATTTTCTTCTTCGGCACACTCGACACATATGAGCACTCTAACCATATGCATGAATACCAATTGGTGAAAGAGGCCATATGGCGACATCAGCATCTGGCCTCAGAAATTTCTCCTCAGATTTTGCATAACACACGCGTACAGATACACACAATTATATTAGCAGTGAGAAAGCAGACTGAATGACACAATTGTTTGTTTTACATGTGCATTTCCTTGTTAAAATTGGGTAGATTAATGCTCATAAAGGTAGTAAAACTAATAAAACTGCACTCAAAAATAACATAGTGTGTACATTTTTAAAAAGCTTTTTTTTGTTAAGTTATATTTTGAATCCACCTCTAATCGGAGGGAAATGAGCAAAGAAGACAATATTCAAAAAAAAAAGATAATTAAACAGAACCACAGATTAAAACCTAATATTAAAGCTTCATTATGCACTTTTTACAGTTTTACTTTTCATCATATCGCTTCTTAAAATTCATTTGCATGAAGCCCTACAAGCCCTCAAAGGATAAAAACTTAAGGATTCCCAGACAATGGCAGCAATGGATCCTTTGCAAATCTCTTATTTATAGCCCCTGTTTCTTAAGCCAGGGGCTCACCTCCCAACTAAATTATTTCTGGGTATTTCACAGCACAGCCAGTGTTTGTTTTATTCCAATTTGAATATCACATCTCATTTACACTGGGAACTTGTAGCTAAACGAGACTCTTAAAATTTTTTTACAGATGCTTCATTTTGTCTTTTCTTTTACATTGTATTTACAATTGCTTCCCTTCTGTCTTTCTATTTTTTTTTCTCACTGTGTAGGAAGGAGTTTTGTGAGCTTTGCCTGGCAAAGGACAGACAAACAGAAAAGGTGTTTGTCTGCAAGAAATTCTTCAAGAAGGACGGAAGGAAAGTCCGCAAGGCCGCCAAAAATGAGATCATGATCTTGAAATTGTATGTAATCAGTTCACAAATAGAAATAGCAGCGTATGTGCTAGTAAGAAAGAGCAATTAACTTATGAGATGTTTTAATTAAACTTGACCCATAATGAAACCTGAATTAAGTTTGCAACAGGGAAGATACCTTTCAAACCTGTCAGTGTTTATCTGAGTAAATTTAATGATGGGTTTAACAACCATAAATTTAGCGCAGTGGTCGATGACCCAAGTAAGCCACACATACACAAACAATCAATAAATTAACCTATTAATTAAGTCCTCTGTAATACAGTGAAAGAATGTTGAAATCTCATCCTCTTTAGAATACAATATTGGTCTATATTAGTGGAAAAAAGTCTCAGGTGGTTGGTTGGAGCAGAAAACACAATTCAAACACAAGTTTGGAGGTGAGAACATCTTGGTGTGTTATATGATTATTAACATATGACACTAGCAGACTTAAAGGAATAAAAAGATGACGATGTGTACTTTGGTAATAAAATGAAGATGCTTTTTAAGAAAAAAAACAATAATCCAAAAATAGTAATCCCAAACCTGGAGTCAAGATAACTCTCAACTACTTATAAAAAGAAAGTAAATCTGCTTGAGTGGCCCAGCCAATAATCTGACTCGAATATCAAATTATAATCAAACTAAAGATCAGAAGGCAAGAGACCTCCATGCAGAACATTTAAGATTTTGATAGTGGTTTGTGTGTAAAAGAATGGCCAAATTCACAATGGAGCAACACATACAAATAGTTTCTTCATACAAAAATCTTTCCAGGTATTCAGTAAATTTCAGTTATCAGTTATTCACTTTTTGGCATAAAAGTGAATGTTTTTTTAACATCTAGACTTGATTTCAGACGATTATTAGAAAGTTATATGCAATATCATTTTAGTCAAAACTAATATGTGTCCATAAAGAACGAGTAGCCAGCTTTAAACTCATGTCAAAAAACATAAAAGAGAGAAAAGACCCAGCTCCAAATCATGACCCTGTGATTTCAAGGAATATGCTTTTTCAGCTGAGCTGTTTTGTCAGAAATATTACATTCATGCATATAAAAAGTTCAGGACCTTTCATCGTGTATTATTCATGCTTTTATTAATATTGAAATACCATTCATTTTTTTAATGCTCCATTACTCATATGACTTGGCAGCACTATGCGCTGCATCCTCTCTGTCTTCTGAAGAACTTGGTCACAGTCCAGCTGTATGTAAAAGTTCTGCTTAGAAATAATGATTCTTGCTGTACGGCTGATATTTTCCCTATGGAACAAACTAAACATGTTCTCTAATGAGAAAGTGTCTTGCCCATCATGTGCAATTTGCTTGTTAAATAAAACTTTAAATTGAAATAGATATATTTAGCACAAATATGTAAACATCTGTAATATCTACTGCTGTAGACATTTTCTGCACTATTATAACATTGCAATATCAGAGTTATAAAAGGGATTTCAATTATTTATATAATACAAAATCAAATAAACTGTCTTTGAGTTTCAGCTTATGCTATTACAACACTTTTGTATTGCTTACTGACTTTTTAATTTCATTTCTGAGCCTAAACCAATTTCTGACCAACAGGTAAAATCACAAATATGAATATATATATATATATATATATATATATATATATATATATATATATATATATATATATATATATATATATATATATATATATATATATATATATATATATATATATATATATATATAAAAATGAGGTCTCCATACATTTTTGAAGTTGGAATCGGGTTTACAGTATTGTTCAATGAGTCATTTTCTCTGCTATATGTGTTTGTGGCTCAAGATTTTGTATCAGTTTTCAGATTTATACCAGTGCAGGCAAGTAAATGAATAGACTGAAACAATTTTTTGTCAATCTGTGAAAACGAGACCCCTGCAACCCCTAAGATATTTTTGGGTTTTCCAGGGTCAATCACCCAAACATCCTTCAGCTGATAGATACATTTGAAACTCGAAAAGAATACTTCATCATCCAGGAACTGTAAGTACTTCTTTCAGATTACGTTTCCTGTCCATGCTCCCTGTATTTGATGTGTTAATTGCATCTTAGCACAGAGAAGCTTTTCAGTTGAGCGGTAGATGTTTAATATTTCCCTTTATTACTGTGTACTCCAACTCCCCTATGCAACAGAGGAAGATGTTAGATTTGATGAGATGTTAACAATCTGTAACAATCATTACTCAGTGGGCCTGAAGCATTGCTTTGGAACAAACAAGTCTGTACAGGGAGAGCAGAGTCGATTAATCCGGGACACAACCAAATATGCCTAAATTGCATCTTGTGCAATTCAACATTTGTAACTTGGTTTAAGTGTGATAGCATATATTAAAACACACAGGACAACGTTTTTGTCACTAATAAAACACAGCGACGTGAACTACTTTAAGTGACTGCATTTGTCACTATGTTCATTAAGCTACTTTGGAGCTCACTTTTCAGTCTGGACTATAGTTGTACTGCTGAGAGCAATATGTGATAATCACTCTCATCATTTATCTCCAAAGGTAACTTAAGTCCTTTAGAGTAATAACCAGGAGCCTTGCTTTAATTGTTCAGTAGCGGTAGCTTGAGACCAGCTAACGCAAAGCACTTTGTAAAAACACATTAACAGCAATACAAGGATTAATCTGCAGTGTTAAAAAAATCAGCAGGTGTATTAGCCAATATATTTGGCACTGTGCAAAGTGACAAATATTTTTTTTGTGTCTAACTCTCTGCAGTGCCACAGGGGGGGATGTATTTGACTGGATTCTGGACCAAGGGAATTACACAGAGAGAGACGCTTCGAATGTTATCAAACAAGTCCTGGAGGCTGTGGCATACCTACACTCCCTCAACATTGTTCATAGGAACTTGAAGGTACAGTCACTTTGTTTCTGAGATTTTATTTTGTGCTATCTAACAAAATCAAAATATAGCATGCTGAAGTGTGTTCTTTCAATTTAAAAATAAATGTTATAATAAAAACAAGAGGTATGAATAGTTTTACAACTAGTCTATAGATAGTTGATACACATTAACTATCTATAGACTAACTGATGTGCCTGTGGATGTAAAACGATAATAACTTTATAGCATAAGCTGACCTCTTCACCATTACATCCCATAATGCAACATTCTGCATTTGTCAGATTCCCTGAAGAGACAGATAAAAGCATTTATCTGTCTTCTCAGTTCATAACATACTTAACATTTCATTTTCACTGTGGGAGTAAACAATTTCTTTATGGCTCAAACGACTGTCTGGTGACACTCGCAGTGCATACAGATCCATGTCTCTAATTCTTAATAGGACCCCATTAAAATGAAACAACAGAGTTGTCTTTCTCCAGTCTCCACCTACTGGTAGAAAGTGGGTATCGCTTCAATCCAGTAGGTTTGGATTCCTACATTTTGTCATCAAGTTAAATCACAGTGACATATTCAAATTAAAATAGGTCATGCTTACAGCCTCTGCTTGGCTTGATATTGTTGTTAAATCATGCTTGACCTATAAAATCAGAAGTCATTTCATCTCCCCTCTCTGTCAAGATTTAAATGCAAATAAAATACAAATATGCTGATCGTGATTACTCTCTTTGCAATATGATTGTTAACAAACACAGACTTGAACATGAATTGTATAAACATGTAAATGCCATTTTAGCAGTTTTCACTTTTCCCTATTCGTTTGACTAGAACAGGAGTCTTCAACTTGTGGATGTGGAGCCACTTGCTTTTGTAGAAATAACCTTTCACAAGCATTTTGCATAATTGTGCTCCATCTTTTTACATCAGTGCTCCAAAAACTGGCTCTTTATTCAATTCAAAATGTCTAAGTGGATCATTCTGGGAAGCTTATGAATGTAACATTTCTTAAGCAAAAACCCACATTAATTGAGCATTTGAAGGTGTGAGCAATATTGTTCTTTTTCATTGTTTGGTTAAGAAAAGCTCAAATTTACATTTACCAAGTTAATTTAAAAGAAATGAGACATATCAGGTAATTTACTATAAATCAAGTGAAGTCAAATGTATTTATATGGAACATTTTTAGTAACAAGCCAGTTCAAAGTGCTTTACATCATAAAAACATCATAGTCAACATTTTTGAAACAAGCAATAAACATTACATTTTGTCAAACGTATAAGTTGTCGTTGCTGCTTAAGTGATTCTTCTCTAATCTGTTATTTAATTTACAGCTGGAAAACCTAATGTACTACACAGAAAACAACCACAAGAAAGTAGTTCTGCGAGATTTTTACCTCTCCAGATTTGAGAATGGACCAATTACAGAGCCATGCGGAACACCTGAATACCTCGGTGGGTCACTCTGTTGTTTGTGTTGCTTCATTTATGATTATCCTTATTGCCTATCTTTTCATATATATATATATATATATATATATATATATATATATATATATATATATATATATATATATATATATATATATATATATATATATATACAGTATATACCTTTTTTGAGATAAAGTACCATACCATAGCAGAAGATTGATGTTGTCCTTCACCTTGTTGAATTCTCTGTGAACCTTTAGCGCTTTGAAAGAAATAAAATCTATTGAGGATAAGCACTGCCTCTGAAACATTACATCCCAGAAAAATATAAATGAGATTGAAAGTGTGCAGCCCTTGCTCTCCTCCTCCCATTTAGCTTCTCTTTTATCTGCTTTTTGATTCTGTGTGCGGTCTCACTCCTCTCCATCTTGCTGATGTTTATGTGAGGGCGACCTGAAAGTGCTAAGCTGTGCTTTGGACTTCTCTGCAGTTAAAGGCCAGGGCAGTTATTCATATTGATAAGTCAAGTAATGAAATCAGTAAATAAGAAAAGAGAATGTCGGTGCCAGTGGGAAGAAGGATGTGAAAAACTGAATAGTGGGAGACAGGCTTGGAGAAAAGCTGTTTGTGCATCTGGAGAATCTGATGAGGTGGAGGAGTATAAATTAAACCCCAGAAATCTATTTGCCTCACACACACAAACTCTGCATTTGCTCTTATGCTTTCAGCTCCTGAAGTGGTCGCTCGTCATCGATATGGCCGTCCTGTGGACTGCTGGGCGGTGGGGGTGATAATGTTCATTCTGTGAGTCTCCATTGCTAACTCAAAACTGTGCAACTGTGCAAACCAAAATGTTAACAGAGTTTTGTTTTAACCAAAAATGTTATTTACTATCTAACGAAACCAGAGGTTTGCATACATTGTACAAAAGACGGAAAATAGTTTTCTTTCTCTGTCCAAAACTAATTCAGACTAAATGTTTCTTCCAACTCAGAAATTGACACACACTAAGATTATTATGACTTTAATCAATCAATCAAGCAAATCTCAGCAACAAGGCATTTCAAAGTGCTTTACACCATAACAAACACAAAAACACAAAGTCATGCAACATAGACTCAACAGTCAAAACATTACATTAAGTCAAGTGCCGTCATGAAAATCGTAATTGATTATGTTTCAAATTCAACTCTAAACAGGTGGGTTTTTAGTCGAGAATTAAAGAATTTAGGAAAGCCCAGATAATGTTAACAAGACTTTGTAATCTTTTGATGGGTTCATTCACAACAATTGAGTTAGTTAGAGAGATACTGGCAACACTTTAAAGACAATGCATCATTGTCTGACATCATGGGAAAATCAAAAGAAATGGCCTGACAGGCACCATGTTTTGAGGTCTGATCAACTAAATAATGCTAATTTTTAACAACATTGGAATATCAATCCATTGCACTGTTCAGGAACAAAACCATCTCTGTTTGCATAAAACTGTCTGGGCAGCACTAAAAACGTGTCTGACCAAGGTGGCTAAGAAACTTATCTCTGTTACACCAGTTCTCTCAAGAGAAATGAGACAAAAATCCAGAAAACCATTGTGAAAAGGTTGCTGTATAGTTCTAACCCATCAGGACAATCATAACATTTGAGTCAAGTCATGCAGGTTAAAAGGAACCATAGGTAGATTGTTATTTGAAGAAGGTTATGAAAACATGCTTTAAAAATATATATTGGTCATTATTCTGTAATTTAGCAAATGTAATCTTGGTAATTTTAATTCACAATAAACAAAAAAATGCAGTTTGATTTGTTTCTTGATAGTGATAAAAAAAATATCTACATTCTTATACTGTGTATTCAAACATCTGGTTTTACTTAAAATATTATTTGTTCCATTTTTAATGTAACTACTTTTCCGGCAGCTTATCGGGCAATCCTCCTTTCTATGATGAAACAGAGGAAGAAAACACAGATCTACATAATCGCATCATCTTCTGTCGCATCGTTGCTGGGGACTTTGAGTTTGATTCTCCTTACTGGGATGACATTTCACCTGCAGGTGTTTTCTTCAACCACACGATGGCACTAAACACCCACTCTCTCTAAGCATTGGCCTACAGTTCTGAGCTCAGTTTCAAACTACGAGTGACAGCACAGTGTAAAAATATTCATTCTTCTCATATATTTTAACATTTTGTCACACTATAATAACAAATTTGAATGTATTTTGTTTGAATGTCAGTGATATAGGCCAACATCAAGAGGTGCACAATCACAAAGAAAGAAGTTTGCGAGATTTTGTTTTATAAATAATGATGTAAACTTTTTTGCAAGGCATTGTCTGCATTTAAGTTGTCATTACTGATGATCAATCAATCAAATTTTATTTGTATAGCACATTTCAGCAGCAAGACATTTCAAAGTGCTTTACATCATTACAAACACAGAATCACAATGCAATGATGATGTATACTATATTTCTGCTGCTTTTCCTACTTCAGCAAAGGGGCTTGTGTGTAGACTTATGGAAGTGGACCAGATGCTGAGAATCACAGCAGAGGATGCGCTCCAGCACGAATGGTAAGTGTAATGGTGAAAGCACTGAGATTTTTTTCTTTTGCATCTATGGTGCAATTATGTAACTGTTGTACTGCATGTGTTTTGTATCAGGATTGCAGGAAACGGTGCTTCAGAGAAGAATTTGAAGGATGGTGTATGTGCCCAGTTTGAGAAGAACTTTGCAAAGGCCAAATGGCGGGTATGAGCACACTCTATTGCTTTTCTTGTAGCATCTACAATGTAGATAATATTACAGAATGACCAGCAGAGTAAATGGAAGAATAGGCTGAATCCTGTGGCCTAACATAATTTGAGCTCACTACACAGGGATGTATTTTAAATTTGTAAAAATATAAGGCGGGATTACTGAGGAGAAAGAAGGAAGAAGATGGCGGTGCTGACCTAACAGCATGAGTAACAGGTATAAATTTCTTTTTTCTTTCACCATGTGTTCCCAGGAGATAAAGGTATCGTTTTCCACTATGATTGAGAGTAGAAGGACAGAGTGTGAGGAGAAACTTATATGAAATGATTCAATAAAACGTAATTTGACAATGGAATATTGTTTTATTTTTTAATTTTAATGAGTGTTAGCTTGCAAAGATATACATTGGAGTCAACCTTTGTAAAATCTCTGGATAATGCTTTAATTATGTTTAGGGTGTCAAAGTTTTTCTCAAGCTCTGCTCCTTCCTACTGTCACTCTGCCTGTCCCAAATGAGATCCATCCACTCTGCTCCACTTTTCTTCACTGGAGAAGATTCAAATGTTCAAAGTGGCTCACTCTGTACCTTTCCTACTCCTCATCTGCGCTAGTTTATCTAAACAAAGGGGTTAAACAGGTACTGATTGTCAAAGGGAACAGAGTTTGGTTCTTTTTTGTATGTTTTTTTTTTATTATGTAGATAAGGAGTTGGAAAAATGGAAAGGAAAAAAAAAAGGATGTGGGCCACTGTTGACAACTGAACTACAGTGATTTGAACTGTAAGGCCCTCTGGTGTTCCTCTTACACAAATCCTGGCTCATTGCCCCATACTGTTGGTACATCCAAAACATACACCAGTCATGCATAACATCGTGACCACTAACAGGTGAGGCAAATAACACTGGTTATATGTTAATTATCACACCTGTGAGTGGGTGGGATGTATTAGGCAGAAAAGTAAATATTGTATCCTCTAAAGATAGAACCAGATAAAGATGTGAATCATAATGACCTGGATGAGTTTAACAAGGGCTCAGTTGTGATATATAGAAGAGTAAGTCAGACAAGGTAAAAAGTAAGAAAAGTGATGAACCGGTGACAGGGTCATGGTAAGCAAAAGTTTCATTTATGCACAGGAGGAGGAAACACTGACTTGTGATTCAAATGACAAGAACCTGAAGCTGAAATTGCTCAAGAGGCTAATGCTAACTTGTCTGAATGCATTGTCATTTGGTGTATAGCTCTTTGAAGGGGAACATAACAATGTTACGTTGGTGGTCATAATGTAATGCCTGATCAGTGTACATACAGATGCTGTTTAGGTAAGTCACATTTGATTCAGCGGCTTTTCATTTTCAGTGAATTCAAGGGAATTCTGCTTCCTGGTTTACAAACAACTACTAAACTCACACATTGTCCCAAACACCTTTAGTGTTTGTGGGTCAAAAGATATCAGATGAGTAAACACTTCAATTATAAAGTTGAGGTGTACACAAATATCTTACTTTCAGCAAACAGTGAAGGAGTTTCTCGGAAAGTGTGAGTGGTCAGATTGATTTAAACCAGGTTATAATGTGTCACAGCTTCTTGGAGGTAAAAGAACTGACACTAATATTTCTTCACTCCACAGAAATGACATCATTGGGGATGTTGACGCTAAATCATTCTGTTTTAACAGACATTCTGTCAAAAACTTGTCTGTGACAAATTGTGTGATGGTAATCTTGTTTAACAAAGTCCTCTTTACCCTGTTTTTCTTTACCTCCTATTTGCAGAAAGCAATTCGTGTGACAACCTTCATGCAACGGCTGAAGAACTCTGAAGCACTGAATGACAGTTCACTTGAGGTTCAAAGTAGGGAACAGATAGGAGATGGCGAAGGGGGTGTTTCCCAGGGGACAAGTGATGAGGGAGATAAAGGGACAACAGATGAAGGGATTACATCGAGCAGTGTTTCTTTAGAGGTTACTGTTGAAAATACACAAGCTGGTATGGAACAAGATGAGGGTTCCTTTAAGATAGAAGAAAGCCCAGATGAAATAAACACCTCAAGGGGTCCATCAGTTGGAAAGACACCATCAGATGGGAAGGACCCTCTTGGACAATCAAGTTCAGGTCCGAAACTAACACAGGAGGAGCTTAATATGACTGGGGTGAAGAAGGGAGCTACAGATGGAACCAGAAAAATTGCTGCCAATTTGGGTCAAACTAATGTTGTTCCAGACGTTAAGCAGACTTCGGCAGTGATTCCTGAACCATCAAAGCTGTTAGAAAGTTCTCCAGGTGCAAATCTGGACAAGCAGCACACATCTGCCTCCCCTGAGCCAACTGGTAAACGTAAAATGGCTGCAACACTTCACTGCTCTACCACTGCTCCCACTGTGTCAGCTTCACCAGAGAAGCAACCAGCCACCCAAAGCACACACAAGGATGAGACTGACAGAAGCTGGTGTCAGACACAAGTACCTGAAGCAGTTGCAGAGAGGTCAGTGGTAGCACCAGTTACATCTTCAGTGGGGATGGTAAGTGGGGTTGATGCAACACTAGGTGTTAGGTTGAGAGGTGATGGCAGTCCTGTAGGAGGACGGGATAGAAATACCAGAAAAACAGACCGACATAGTGCAGAGTTTAGCATAGCCAGGACCCCTGCTACAGCCTCACAAAGTTATTATGTAGCTGGCAGCTCAGCTAGTTTGGGTCGACATGCTGCACCATACAACCCAGAGGGTATCTCTGTAGGGATGGGAATGGCTGGGAGCTTTGGGAGTCCTTACAGTTCCCTCTATACAAGCAGAGGAGGAGGAGTAGGCATGTACGGGACTGGTCTTCACCATGGAGGAGGTGGGAGTAGTACCACATCTGATTGGCAAATGGACAGTGTCATTGAACAGATAGAAAAGCAAATGGTCGCCGTACTTGAGAAGATTGAGGGAGACATGCCATCGCTACTTGAGCAAATCAGTGACTGTCCTAGTGAGCCAGCACGGGCCAGGAGCACACATGCTTCGCCTTCTGTTTCTCGTTCTCGTCCAACTCAACACTCCTCAACTTCAACCTCAACTACTCCTCCACCACTTCCCACCTCTCCAAGACCAGCACTACCTACACTCCCCCACCTCGGTATTCCTCCTCCGACATATCCTCCACCATCTCCACCCACACAAACCTCACCCCAGGCTGTCAGGGAGCAGGAAGACAAGGATGGACAGAGAGGCGCAGCTCAGTCCAGCCAATCGCCCAGGGCTGGGATGGGTAGAGGACTATGAGGCAGGAGTGAATAAAGCAATGCACACTGCAAAATATTTGAAATTTTGAACTGATTATTTGGTGGTGAGAGTTTGAAGACTGTAAAGAAGAATGATTAACAGGAGTTTGAAAAGTTACTATATATTGCTGATTTTTATGATTCATATAAAATGTCTGTTTGAGAAAAATGCTAGTTAAAATTGAGCTCAATATCCAATATTTCCAAAGCTTGTTTAATTATAAAATCTTTACTGTGTGCCTGAACATCTGCCACACAACAAATGTATTACTAGCATATACAAGCAGTACTCTGCAATGTTTAAAGGTATAAAAAAATACAATAAACTACCAATAACAAATGACAGGCACATTTGTATTATTCTATCTACTGTAAATAAATAGAAAATTAGATTCCTGATTATTACTTTGCTCCCAGAATGTAAACCAATTCCCTTCATAGCTAGCATAGCTTTTTACAAAGCAGCTTTTCCCATTTATTCTTTTATTCCCTTTATTTTTGTAGCTCTTCAGCTTTTGTTGGGGCTTAGAGTCATATTGTGACACACAGATATGAAAGGCTGATCTGATCACACAATTTCTTGATTTGTGCAACATAGATAAACTTGAACTGTGACCAAAGTCTTGTGAGTTTCTAACCAACTGACATTATCCAGATGCAACACACTGTATAAAGGCTTTGCAATCACGCATAAAACAATTTCTTTCATTAAAGTTTTTCAAAAATCGTGTCCACCAAAATTGTATCTTTTTTCTTGTTTGGTCATCATGGATACTTTGTTATTGTCACTTACACAGTCCTTCCTTCCTATTTTCACTCCTCTGTCGTGTGAACTATATTTCATTATGCTTTTGGCTGTATGTGCTATTTTCAGGTTCTGTGGTATTTTCCCCACTCTTAGTATCATTATTCATAACCAATGTAAACTGTAAAATGTGCTCTGTTTGCAAGTCTTTCAATAAAACTGATGAAAACATCTGTTAGGATGCGTAATTATTGTGTTTCATGCATGAATACAAGTATTCAAAACAGTTTTTAAATCATGTGTTCCCATAAGATTCCTCCATGTGTTCCTCTTGTCAACGCTGTTAACATACACACTACAAATCCCATATGACATTGCGTACGGTTTGGGACGGTCCACAATAACGAAAGCTTAGGGGTGGCAAATAGTATTGGCCGCTTATTGCTAAAAAATATTGTACAAACTCTCGGTAGTGTAAGATAAATACAAGTAGCATTCTTAAGTGTGGTGCGATTCACTTAGAAATCGAGTAGGTTTTATGCCAGGAATAAAATCTACGGCCGCCACATTTCGTTGAGTCCTTTAGGTCAGAGTGTTGGTCCCGCCTGTAACGTGCACATGTTGCTGCTTTGCTTTGCTTTCAACTGAAATAGAGTGAGGGGAAACGGCTCGGGAACAGCCGGCCAGGGAGACGTCCAGTGGAAAAAACTCACACAGAGCCCGCCAGCCTGACACACTTTTCAGTTGGCCGTCAGCGGCTGTGTTGACTTGTCACATTGTTTGTTTGGTTTCTCGCTCAAATAGAAGCCGCATTTTTTTAATATTCCAAATCAGGCCGAGTAATATCGGATGTGGTAAGTTCTGCACACTTGTGTAATCTCTCGCCTCGGTAACGTTAGCCCCAGCTACTTGGCTAACGTTAGCTGGGCAGCTAACATAGCGGCACAAGAAGGGAAAAACTCGTTGGGTGGCTAGATAGCCGAAGTGCTAGCTTCACACAAGCTAACAACTACGCAGTCTTTTGATCTGCGTTACTGATAGTTGTTAACGTTACTTACCGTTAGCTAATTGAACCTTTTCGTCTACTTACTCTGCTAACCGATGCTAATAAGGCAGTGTCAAGGAACAGATGACGTTAAACTAGCATTTGCACGTTTTTTGTGGACAGCACAATTGTCTAGGATCATAATGTGTCAAATAGTAGCTGGAGAGCTATAGTTGCTGCAAACATTAGATGCAGGCTATTTCGGGAGCCAAAGTCGGAGAAACTTGCCTCGAGGAGTATGAAACCTCATGAAGATAATTATTTTTAGCCATATGTGCTTTTTCGGGATAATGTTAAGATGCTCGGTTCTCGGTGTTACCACAGTAACGTGATAGTGGTCAGTTCAGCGTGTCATGTTGGGCAGGCTGTTGTTCTGACCTTATTGTTTCGAGTGGAAAAGAACGACGGGGACAGTGTTGATCATTTCGAAATGGGAGCATGAAAACTAAGGGATCCCCTCCGACACGTGTACCCTAGAATACGCGGCCCAGTCTTTTTCATGGGCCTTTGTCATTTGCTTGGGCACCCCCTCCCCCAATACTCATCTCCAAGGAATGCTCACCCACTAACCTCATCTTAGGTGTCCAGCCGATCAGCATCACTTTGCATGCAAGTAGCGTACCTTATGTACCTGTTTCATTCATTGCTGCACTGAGCATCGTCAGACTTGGTAATAATGGCTTAAGTCGGACTAAGAAGGATTGCCTTTTCTAGCATTGATGCAGCAAAAGATGTAATAATAATAACACGAATTTCGTTTTATTTGTATGCTAATATTTTCCTTTTACATTTGATTAGGTCACGTCCAGTGAAAGCATTGAGCGCATCCAGTTTTGCAATAAATTGACCTCTCATTAGGGAGCAACTGAAACAAAAGGTGTTGCTAGATGTTCATCAGCATTGATCAGCTGCATTACTTTAGAAATATCTTAAAATATATGTTGTTTTTTTTTTTTTTTTTTGCATGTCCGTCTGTTTGACATAGTGGCATGTTTTCGTATTTCTTACATGGCTTGACGTTTAGCAGTTCATTGTATACTGTTATACATGGCATGCATCCTCTAATAACAAGGGCGGGCTAAACTGCATCAGCAGCCAATCGGATGAGAGCCTGACGGAGCCGTGCGCTAACAGCTACCCTTTCCGTCACAGCTCCTCCGCCCCTTTCTCCCCATCTGCCATTTTGGTTTTGTTCCCGTCTGCAGTCGCAAAGCCAGCAACGCAATTGCATAGGAAGAGACTTTCGGCTCAACGGCATAGTGACTCGACAGTATAGCGCCGACCATCCATTTCCCATACCACCCTTTCTGTTTTTGGTACCGACCGTCGAATTTGCATTCATCGTTATCGCTGACATCTACACATTGCGGGAGAGGAGCGGGTTCGCGTAGGGAAGGGAACGGGAAGAAATATTGGTAAGAGCAGATAAATCAATGAAGCACGAGTCTAGTGGCTTGTTTTTCCGTTTGTGTGGGTTCTCTCTTTAATTGAGCGCTGTAAAGAGAATGTCTATTTGCATTACCCCTCAACAGAGAATGAACTTTGATAGTAGGCTGTCAAATAAACCCGTTCGTTGCTTTTGTGAGCAGGTTAGTATCGTAGCCGCAGCTGCTAGCTGGCAAAGTTGTGTTCCGCACTGTGGATAGTGCAGGCCTAGGCCGAGCGGCTAATGGATGGGCAGGGAGGCTGGTGTTTTCTTGCTTCTAAGTTATTAATGTTACGTCTTTGTCCACCTGCCAAACCACTTAACCGATTAGTGACTCTGAACTTACCTAATCACTCGTCTTTTGGTTGTGTCGACTCACACTCGATTATATATTTTTTTGGAGCTTTGAATCGATCGCTAGTAGCTAAGCTCTTTTCTTGTATGAGGGTCTGAAACTACTGTATTAGCCGGGTGGTTCTGCTGTATCATGCCAGCAGCTTTCACTTTTAGGTTACAAAATAAATATTTTCTTACTGTTTGGTGATTTTTGGCCGCCTGATTATTCCAAAGTTTGATAGAAGTAACCAAGGCGTTTAGTCTGACTCGGGGGGGCGAAGGTAAGTCGGCAGCATTTAATGCGGAAATAGTGGCTGATAATGTTGAGTGTGAGGTCACAGTGTTAGATGCTGCGGCCCTTTTTATGTCCCATGTGACAGATTTGTTAATTGATTATTTCATTTATCAAAACAGCTTTACTATGTTTTTAAAGGTTATAGATGTGAGATCTGTCATCTGAAGGCAGTTGGTGCAGCACATTACTGGTGAATCAGTGTGGATTGCTCCTTTTTTTTTACTGCAGTGAACTTTTAATGATTCAGCTGTTTTTGTTGTGGTGATGCTAGCAGTCCTTAAAAAAGCCACATAATGAACAATAGAGGCACATAAACAAATCGGTGTTCTTTCCCTGCATGAAAGAACACATAATGCTGCTATTCATGTGTCTTCTCTGGCTCAGTTCGTTTTTTCCATCAGATTGTTGCTTGGCCTGCAGCCAGCCCAGCTGCTCTTGAGGCTAAATTTCCTCTTTCCTCAACTTAGACACACAACAAAGAAACCATCATTATGAATATTGTGTGTGTGTGTGTATATATATATATATATATATATATATCTTTGGTTTTATTGTGTTTTGATAGCAGCATTGCAACTTGAGTATAACAGGTTTAATGTTAAGGTTTCAAATGAAGTTTTATTCACTTTAAAAATGAAAAAAAAGTTGATACATCTTATCAGATGTTAATGCTATAAGTTACAATTTCAGCTGCCCTTACTGTAAGAGATTTTTGGGAATGAATAGTATTTGCACTTTGACACAGATGTCCAGCTCGCCGCTGTCCAAGAAGCGTCGCTTGTCAGGAACAGAGACGAAGACGGGATCCCATTGCTCCTCCTCTAACTCTGTCAGAACTGATCTGTCCCATACACCTGCAAACGTAAGTGCAAATAAATAAATCTTTCAATCTACTCATTTTCAGATATACTGAATTTGCTCGCTGCTGTCTCTTCCCAGGGCATGGCTAAGAATGGCAATGATGCTGAGATTGATGAAGGCCTGTACTCCAGACAACTGTAAGTCATCCTGCTATACATGCATTTTTTTTTGGTCTGATTTTGTTCTGATTTACTAAATGTCGTCGGACTCCTCCTCCAGATATGTGCTGGGCCATGAAGCGATGAAGCGCATGCAGAACTCCAACGTCCTCATTTCTGGAATGAGAGGACTTGGAGTAGAGATTGCAAAGAATGTCATCTTGGGAGGAGTTCGAAGTGTCACTGTGCATGACCAAGGAGTTGCAGAATGGCGAGATCTCTCTTCCCAGGTATTTGGAGAATACACAGATATTTTTGTACTTTTGTTTAATTTCACTAATGTATGAAATCACTAGTTACTTTTTAAATTGGTATATTTGCATCTTATTCAGATTTATTTAATGTCCAAGCTCTGGAGGACAGTTTGTGTGTTTTTGAGTCAGCTGTTTTGTTGCCTCTTCCAAGGCAACCTTGGAAGAGGTTGCCTTCCAACTATAACAGCCTCCACTTTAGCAACCCATTTGCTGACGAAGATTTATTATGGTCTCTGTCCCGGTTATAACCAGCGTACAGGCAAAGCCTCTAATTGTATTGATCCAGCAACTGTTAGCTGGCTAATTGAACAGGCTGTAGAAATGCATTCAGCAATATGAGATGTGTTTCTTGTGTCAATGACATGAACTTGCTTGTATTTAGGTTGTATATATTTGAATGGTTTATATGTTAATATCTGATTAGGACATGAATTTAAAAAACATTCTTTTCTACATTGAAGTAAATTTAAAAGCAGTCCCCCTTCTCATACTTCCTTCCTTAAGGTTATGAGTTTACAATAATAAACTCATAACCTTTTATTTTAATCAGAAACCATTTAACTTGAAAATGAATGTGCATATATATTTTTTAATTTAACTTTCTTAAAGCTTTTAATTTCACTGTATTTTTTTGTTTAGAACATTTCAGTTCACCTCCAACTAAAACTGTTTCCTGTGTGAACTTAGAATCGGATGTGCTTTTAAAACAAACTTTATAGTTTGCAGAAGATATCCTGTTGTCACAATTTGACAAAATAACACATTTCTAAAATGAAACTGACAAGTTTATGAAATGATGTCTGTTTATCAGACAACTGAAGCTACAGCTGGTTTTACCAGACATTTCCTGCAGGAATTTTTGTTTATACGTCGCTGCATTCTTCCCCACTCTTAAATATTTTCTTGCCAGACTGTTTATTTTTAATGGGTTGTACAAAAATATTAGTACAGTTTCAGTTGAGACAAATTATGCTTTCAAACTTCTTAACGCAATTGATGGGTGAAAAAATTAGACTGCAGCAATTAAACATATTTTTATTTCTGTAGTATGGTTCTAGGGATTTTTGTCACCATAATCAAACTAGATCCAGTGCATGCTATCTTTCCTCTGCTACCTGATATGTACATTAATCTCTTTTGGTTGAATTTTGTTACTGCTTTGATTTATAAACCAACCACTCAGATTTATCAATTTGTCAATGTAGTTTATCTTTCTTTTGTCATGTTGGACTTGGGTTTACAGCAACTCTCCCAAAAGGAGGATTCTGTTTCTCTGTCTGTGGAGACTCAGTATTTTACAGGACATTTTATTTTTAGTTGGAAGTGTTTTGGGCAAAGCCATGTTCAGCTAATTTGACTGTGGTTTTCCATAATTTTCAGAATTATGGCCAAAATGTGAGAGCAATGTGAACTTTATGATGATGGATTAGACAGGAGATGCTTTATATATTAGTGGGATCATCAATAACATTAATATCTGTCTCTACAGTTACAAATGTTTAATTTTGTAAACATTTTGCATACAGGAACCATATCTACTCTTGCTGAACTTACTCTTAATATGTGCTTTGTTGAGCATTTTTGAGTTGTAATCTTCTATTGATTGGGGAAAATGTGTCCAAGAGTTTAAAAGTTGTAAACTGCTTTAGGTTCACCAGCTGTCTCCGAGTTGTTTTTATCTAATATTTTGTTGTTATGGTTAGTTTTACCTTCGTGAAGAGGACCTGGGAAAGAACAGAGCAGAGGTGAGTCAGCCTCGTTTGGCTGAACTCAACAACTATGTTCCTGTGATGGCGTATACTGGAGTGCTCACCGAGGACTACCTTACCAAGTTCCAGGTATGAGCAGCCTTAGAACCCAGCCTTTTTGTCACCTGTTTTGCACCAAGAGAAAAGTTTGTAGCAAGTCGTGTTTGAATCCAGGTGGTGGTGCTTACTAACGCCAGCCTAGATGAGCAGAAGCATTTGGGGGACTTGTGCCACAACAAAGGAATCAAGCTGGTTGTTGCAGACACGCGTGGTCTGTTTGGGTAAGATTGACATACATTTTAGGGGTCACTCCCAAGTGAACAACTTGACCTTTTTAATCTTTCAACGTATGAACACTTGGTTTTAATTTTGTAGCCAACTTTTCTGTGACTTTGGAGAGGAGATGATAGTGTACGACACCAACGGAGAGCAGCCACTGAGTGCAATGATTTCCATGATCACCAAGGTTAGTTTACTTGTAACACTGAGGTATGTTCTCAATGTTTAAAATATACTGAAATGTATTGGGGGGGTTTTCTCCACTTCAGGACAGTCCAGGTGTGGTAACTTGTCTTGACGAGGCTCGCCATGGCTTTGAAAGTGGAGATTATGTGACCTTCACTGAGATTCAGGGCATGACGGATCTAAATGGCTGTCAGCCCGTGGAGATTAAAGTTCTTGGTGAGAGTTTTTAATGTTCATTTATCGTGATGTTCTGTTTGACTTTTCCAAAGTTGACTGGATTTTGCTTTTCTCCTAGGCCCGTACACTTTCAGTATCTGCGACACAACCGGCTTTTCAGATTATGTCAGAGGAGGAATTGTCTCTCAGGTTAAGATGCCTAAGAAGATCAGTTTTGTAAGTTATTTCTTCCCCTTAAATAATGACTTAATGGAAACTATGTAAAAATATTTTAGGTCCTATGGTTGTCTTGTTTTATTATGCCAAGTGATCAACAGAACTACTTAAAACAGATTTCTGCAGTTACTATCCCCCCCCCCCCCACTGGGAAAATCATAATAAATTAAGTTTGTATCACTAATATTCATGTCCTTCTCTTACAGAAATCCATCTCGTCCTCCATGGCGGAACCAGACTTCATATGGACAGATTTTGCCAAATTCGATCGTCCTGGACAACTACACATAGGCTTTCAGGCCATCCATGCTTTCAAGCAGAAGCACAGTCGCCTCCCTACACCTTGGAGCCAGGTGTGTATCATTCAGCGCACCATTTCTTGTTGGACCTGTTTGTTAGTGTTTTCTACTTCAACGTTATGTTCATACTTGCCCTTATTCTTAGTCTAAAGGCTTGAATCTTAATTGCTAAGTCTAACATTTGTATGTATTAATGTCATTCAAAGACATAATGGATGCCATGTAAAGGCAATAAGAAAAAAAAACATGCCTAATTTATTTTGAATTTCAGATGCACAAAATGCAGGTTTTTCCAGTACAATTCAGTCAGATTAGTTTCAGTGACACATAGGCTAATCTGATCCCAAATGTAGATGGTGTGAATCTAAATATTTAGATAGGAAAGATTTACACATAAAATGGCATAGCAAAGCAGAACACGTTTTAGGCAATTTATTGAAAGTGCCAAGTTTTGTGTTTTCACCAGGCTGATGGTGATGAGCTGTTGACTCTGGCCAAAGAGCTGAACTCTGCCCAGACAGGGTCTGCCAAAGCGGAGCAGCTTGATGAGGCTCTTATCAAAAAGATGTCTTATCTTGCTGCTGGTGATCTTTCCCCTGTCAATGCCTTCATTGGTGGAGTGGCTGCACAGGAAGTGATGAAGGTCAGTGGAATGTCTCATGTAAACTGAAGCCATTTGTCTGCAATGTTTGATGGCTTTTATTTATTTTTGTTTTGTTTTGGTTTTGGTTTTATTTTTAAGATTAACAGTTAACCGTTTTGAGCTAATATAAATGTTTGGATTTATTTATTTATTTTCTCTCATCAGGCATCCACAGGGAAATTTATGCCTGTAATGCAGTGGCTATACTTTGATGCGCTGGAGTGCCTTTCTGAAGGAGAAGAGGTTATGCTCACAGAGGAAGAGTGCAGCCCTGTAGGTTTCCAGAGCAGATCAAACACGAATGTCATCTTTGTAGAGAAAACGCATATGAATAAATAATATTCTTTTGTGCGTCTCCCAGAGGAATTGTCGGTATGACGGGCAGATTGCAGTGTTTGGCAGTAAACTGCAGAAAATCCTTGCCGACCAGCGCTACTTCCTGGTGAGTAAATGAGTGACAGAACTCCTAACTTCTCCTTTCCAAATCACCATGTTTTTAAGAGTTTATGTTTTTAGGATTTAAATCTGTTCACATTTTATTTTATATATGTTTAAAAGGATTGTATAGAATGATTAGAAATAACTGATGGTGTTAAAAAAATGACGAATCTAAAAATATTTTTCTGTGCTGTTCCAAACCAGCGTTTAATTGGCAACAATTTAACATTTTTTGATTGTTTTTACAAAGTTAAATTGTTCACATTACTGTTGCAGTCTCTAAAAATATTGGTACCAAACATTGTCAACAATTTCTGGCTTGACGGCTACTTTGTCAGACGGGGCTTGTATGTGGGAAGTGTCCATTTTAAAACCAGATCCAGTCCTTAAGCTTCATTCTATGTACAACATGAATTCCTTCCAGGTTGGAGCTGGAGCCATCGGCTGCGAATTGTTGAAAAACTTTGCCATGATTGGTCTGGCCAGTGAGGAGGGCGAGGTTATCGTGACTGACATGGACACCATAGAGAAATCCAACCTCAACAGACAGTTCCTCTTCAGACCCTCTGATGTCACGGTCAGTCTCATCCGCTTTGATTATTGGAAGAAACAAACACATGTTGTACATTTGTCTTGGATATACTTCTGAATAGTGCTTGAGTAAAGTTCTGTATGATAAAGAGGAGTTATAAGTACTGTGCAGGTGTTTCTGCTGCTTTATACCAATCTTGTATTTTTGTTTAAAAGCATTGATTGATTATTAGACACTCTTTTAGAAAATCATGGCCTCCTCCACTTACTCAAAACTCACCATTACAGAAAATGAAGAGTGACACAGCTGCTGCTGCAGTGAAGCAGATGAACCCCTCCTTCAAGATCACAGCTCATCAGAACAGAGTTGGTCCAGAGACAGAGAGGGTCTACGATGACGACTTCTTCGAAAGTCTAAATGGGGTCGCTAATGCACTGGACAATGTCGATGCACGTATGTTGGTGATATTTAAATGTTAGGTGGCGAGTTTGCACATCCTGCTGAGAACATCTAATTGAGCCTTAGAGATTTTTGCCCAGCAAGTTGTGTTGTTTTCCCAATGCTTAGGTATGTACATGGATCGGCGGTGTGTTTACTATCGGAAACCCCTGCTGGAGTCGGGTACTTTGGGCACAAAAGGCAACATCCAGGTCGTGATCCCCTTTCTCACAGAGTCGTACAGCTCCAGCCAAGACCCACCTGAGAAGTCCATCCCCATCTGTACCCTGAAGAACTTTCCAAATGCAATTGAACACACACTGCAGGTATGTACACTTACTAATACGTTCAGGTTGGACAGAAACACAACGGGATGAAAAATCTGTTGCTGTATTTCAGAGTATTTGCCAGTTTCAATGGATATAATAGTATTGCTTTTGTTTTGCTGCGAGATTGCTGCTGTGCATCAACGTGGCTTAATGTTAAGATTTCCTTCAGATTGTTTTTGAACTGGTTGATTAGAGGGCTTCTGCAGGTGTTTAATAATAAGAAGTCTTAGTTTGCTTTAATTTTAGGCCATAAATATGTCCAGGTCTTGCATCCATTCACCTTTTTGTCATCTTATATTTATCCATTTTTGTAACGTGAAAGAAATATGATTTTTGGTTCACATGCCAGAGTTAGTTACCTTTTAACTACCCAAGTTCCCGAGTGAATGGAGTGTAAATGTGTTTATGTTGAATTTAATTTACAACTCTTAAATTTTAAATTGAACACACTGAAACTTGAGGAAAAGTTTAGATTGCTTTTGTTTCTCAGAGCAAAACACAGTCCACTTTCAATTTTATGCCAAATGTTTTCACCTGTGACCTTATGTCACCATTACTATTTTGCTTTTTGTCGAGTTCAGTCTGTCAAGACGTCACAAACCTCTTACGGTGGGAAACTAGCTCACCCTTTGCCTCTGGTTGAATTCAGATTGGCGTTCCCCTATGTACTGAAGGCTCTGTCAGTTTAGCTCACTGCTCCAAGGATTACACAGATGTTTCCTGGCTAACTTTGCCACAGTACGGAAATTCACTGTAGCATTTACACAACCAATGCTCTGATTCCAGCGATTAGTCACATACGCTCTTGGTACTCTGACTCACCCCTGTCATTTGACCTGGCATAATTAGCGGTTTAGGTAAACTGAAGGCACAAGGGCAGAGGCTTTTCCAGGTTTGTGTTTTTACCCAGTTCCAGTGTCATGGCAAACCAAAAACATAAATCTCCTTGGTCAAAAGTTTGCCTGGTGAGTCTTGGGTGTTTTTCTTTTCCTCTTATAATTCTACATCTCCATATTGTTTTCAGTTTGCTGGTTGCCCTCATAGTAGTTAAACCATTTTGTCGCTACAGTATAACTAATTGTAGTATCGCTAAATTTTCTGCCGCAGTGTTCACATATAAAATAAGCAACACGCATGACAGCCTTTCCTTTAGATGTGCTGTGATATTAGGGGATGTGTCATTTATTAACTTTTTGGGAAGAAAGGTAACCCTGGTTACCAGTTGCTGTCCTACGACTACTTATTTGGAAAACTACAAATAAGTAATAGTTTTTTTTTTTATTTAGTAATGTACAGCAGAACACAAATGTGTCTTAATATTTGCTTTAATTTAGAACATTTAATTTATTTATTAGAAATCAAGATTTTTGGGGAACTAATATGTCAAAAAAGTCTTAAATTGTATTGGTTGCTTTAGAATCAAATGCAAAATCTGGAGTATTTATCAAAGTACCCTCAGAACCTACTTTTAGCTATGTACTCATTAAAATATATTTTATTTCAAAACTATTACTGTGTATATTGAACGTTTTGCTTTGAACCAACTTCAACTGTTTCAGCATTTTAAACTAAAATTGTTCTTATGTTGGATCAGACCATATAATTTGGGTCTTAAACCTGTCCTTCCAGCATGTCAGCCTTGAGGCAAATGTTCACTTGCTGCCTGAACTTTCTCACCCTCTAACGGCTGCAATGACTGTGAGGTAGTTGGTGTTTACCATCAGTGGTCATGGTGTTATTCAAAAGTACATGCTGCTTTACTTCCACGCATTTCTAAAAACTGCACACTTGTTTTATTGAACTCTATTTATTTCCGATCTTCCTGTTAGTGGGCCCGAGACGAGTTTGAGGGGCTCTTCAAACAGGCACCAGAAAATGCCATGCAGTACCTCACGTGAGTTGCACATACTTCCACTATCAGCAAATGTCGACGCTAAACGATCAAACCGTAACCAATTTTTGACATGTTTTTTTTGATCTCTCCAATCTCGCAGAGATACTAAGTTCATGGAGCGAACTCTGAAGCTTCCAGGAGCTCAGCCTGTGGAGGTGCTGGACGCCGTGTACAAGAGTGTTGTTACAGACTGCCCGCACAGCTGGGCTGACTGCGTCGCCTGGGCTCGCAATCACTGGCAGTGCCAGTACAGCAACAACATCCGTCAGCTATTGCACAACTTCCCCCCAGATCAGGTAAAAATAAGTTTGTCTACACTGGATTAAAAAAAACTCTGTTGCTTGCACAACATGGTGGAAGTTACACATTAGTCAACTACTGTAACACAACAGGTCGCATATTTATACTCATTTACTGATTATACTCTGGTACTCGGTTTTAATTAAATTCGGATTAGTTTCCGACATATTTTATCTCTAGAAAATCATGACAGAATGACACTTTAGGAAGTTTCAGGTCAGTGGAGTTTTTCTGTTGTCAGAATGTCATTTTTTTGTATTAATACATCTTCAAAAATGTGGACGACGTGGCACATTTTCTATATTTTTACTCTTGTTACAAAGTGAAACAAATCACAAATGATTCATTAGTTAGTGTGAAATACTTCAAGCCTTCATTTAGCTAACTATGGCGTATGGATAATAAAAACATTTACAAAATAGATTTTGTGTTCTCATTTCTACATGCTCATTATTTGGTCGGTCTTCCGTTTGCATGATTTACTGCATCAGTGCAGCGTGACAGAGGCGATCAGTCTGTGGTTCTGTTGAATTGTTCCAAGAAGCCCAGATTGTTTTGATAGTGGCTTTCATGTCATCTTCATTTTTGTTTCTAGTGTCTCTTGACATGCCAGGTCAATCCTCTAAAGGTTATTGCTTTAGTAGTTTCTTCTACTACACTTTTTTCCTTCGATTTTGTGATTATATTTGTGTACCTCTCTGGGTGAGCCTCCAGATTCTTCAGGAATGACCTTTTGTAGCTAACCCTCCTCTCCGATTCTGTTGAAAGCAGTCTTCCCAGTGATTGTGTAGCCTTGTGACAGACTGAGACCCTTTAGAGCACAGGTGTCAAACTCCAGTCCTCGAGGGCCACTGTCCTGCAACTTTTAGATGTGCCTCTGCTGCACCACACCTGAATAGAATAATTAGGTCATTAAGGCTCTGGAGAACTGATCTACACAAAGAGGAGGTCATTAAGCCATTTCATTCCAGTGTTTTGTACCTGTGGCACATCTAAAAACTGCTGGACACTGGCCCTTGAGGACTGGAGTTTGACACCCCTGCTTTAGAGGCTCAGAAAACCTTTGCAGGTGTTTTGAGTTAATTTGCTGATTAGGGTGTGACTCCATGAGTTTCCAGTGTTTTGACTTTTTCACAGTGTTCCCATTATTTTCTGAGACAGAATTTCAGGTTTTTCTTATCCATAAGCCAGAGCCATCAAACTTGCAATAAATACTTGAATCTGTTTAATAAAGTTTAACTTTCTGAAATAAGTGACACAAATATTTAACTTTTCCACAATACAATAATTCATAGAGATGTACCTGTAAATGAGTGTTCTGTTAGTATTCATTCTGTTCCTCATGTGTTTCAGCTCACCAGCTCAGGCGCCCCCTTCTGGTCTGGTCCAAAGAGATGTCCTCACCCCTTAGATTTCAGCACTAGCAACGTAAGGAGGATTTTCAGGACCTCTACTTCTTAGATTATAAGATTAAATTTTTTCTTTGCAAAGAAGGTACTAATTTTTTCCTTTCTTTTTTTTTTGTTTTTGTTTGTTTTTTAAAGGACCTCCACGTGGATTATGTATTGGCAGGTGCAAACCTGTTCGCCCAGACGTATGGCCTGCAAGGCAGCACTGACCGAGCAGGTGTGGTCAAGATCTTGCAGGACGTCAAAGTGCCAACTTTTACCCCTCGCTCCGGGGTTAAAATCCACGTCTCTGATCAGGAGCTGCAAAATAGCAATTCCTCTGTTGGTAAGATGTGCAAATTTAAATAAAGACCGACTTATTTAAAGCTAATGTAGTTTCAAATAAAATGTTGGGGGTTTTTTAAACAATAATTTAAAGACATTGTCATACATCTCTGAATGCTTTTGGAGTTCTGAGTGAAATCTCTTGACACAGATGACTCCAAACTGGAAGAACTGAAGTCTCAGCTGCCTACGCCGGAGTCGTTCCAGTTCAAACTCAGTCCCATCGACTTTGAAAAGGTACTTCATCCTGGGATCTGTTCTGTCCGAATAAACTGCCTGTGACGAAATCTGCAACTTAACAATTTCATGTTTAATATCTTATATGTCACAGGCTAGTTTAATAGGAGGAGCTATGGGACAAAAGGAAAATGTTCTTTTAAAATATGGAAATTAAGAATGGTTTATTGGCAGCTGTGACAGATTGAGTCCACAAGTTGTCCATATTATAATTTCTGAGATTATAGTTTTAGTCTATGGAAATATTGATAAATAAGATGAGTTAATTTGTTTTCTCTTTTAAGCTTTTTGGAATACTACAGAAAGTGTCCCAGTTTTTATCTTGGTTCCATTAACTCAGTGGTTCCCAAAGATTTTCTGGGCCCCCCTATGGATTAGAATAACTCCCCCTCCCCAAATCAACTGTGCACACACATAGTTCAACCAGACATAAACCTATACACATATTTTGTTTTCAAACTCCACTGAATTTTATTTCACACTTCAGGTTGCAACAAAACACACTACAAACCATCGTTACAGTGAAACGCTTTTGTGTAACTGTTGTTGTTTTGTGTTTTTCATTCATCCATACCGCTGTCGCGCCCCATACTTTGGGAACCACTGTATTAACTGAAAGGATGTAAAGTGGAAAAATATCTCTCATTGTTAGTATTGCAGAGCACAACAAGCTTTAATGAATATGAACCACTAGGCCTGTCACAACGACAAACTTTACTGGAGGATAAATTGTCCCATAAATTATTCCGATAAACTGTAATATTGTTTTGTGACCATTTAAGTTGTTTATTGATAATAGTTCAATAATGCAAGTTTGCCTCTCAAACTCAATTTGAATGCAAATTGTGTTTCGCTTCACTGGAATTGGTGGACATTTTAAATATCCAAAACACAATAACATAAACTATAAATAAAAAGGAAGTTAAAAAAAACACACACACAACAGACACCTTAAATGATTATGAAGTCTGTGTGAACAAAATCGCCCTTCAAAAAATAAGATGGAAATTATCACGGTCATTTTAAGTTATCATGGGACTAATCATTTATTGTGACAAGTTAACAAATCGCTACCATTTACCTTCAGTAACCAGATTTGTTTTTGACTGTCTGTCCACAGGATGACGATGCAAACTTTCACATGGATTTCATCGTGGCAGCCTCCAATCTGAGAGCAGAGAACTACGACATTCCACCTGCTGACAGGCACAAGGTGGGAAACATTGGTCCTTGGATTATTGTTGTTTTGATTACCTCCTCGTCTCTTAGATTAAAACGTACTTGGTTGTGTGAATGATGGATCAGTGTTTCATACTTTTGTCAACTGTTTTCTTTTGTGGGTTAGTTAAACATTCCTGGGTTTCTGTGTAATTGTATAAGACTTATCTCTTGTTCTCCCTCTTTTTTTTATGTGTACATTTGTTTCTGTCTAATCTAGAGCAAGCTGATTGCTGGCAAGATCATTCCTGCTATTGCCACGACTACAGCTGCAGTGGTTGGGTTAGTGTGCTTGGAGCTCTTCAAGATTATCCAAGGGCATAAAAAACTGGATTCGTTCAAAAATGGCTTCATGAACTTAGCCCTACCTTTCTTTGCCTTCTCTGAGCCCATCGCTGCTCCCAAACACAAGGTAAGCACGTGTGTATTCTGTCTGAGTCTTAACACGCACAAAATGCATTGTAAGCCTAGTGATTACCTGCCATCGCACTGTGTAGCTCCAATGATGATCCAGCCATGCTAATACTGATACATTAGGCAGTCTGCTTGGATGTAAGTGAGTTCAACTTACCTTCTCACGCTGATGGTATCAGTGTGTGCTGAGGAGAAATGTTTGTTTTTTTATCTGGACAAACTTGTTCACACATTCCAGGTAGAGATGTATGCTGTAGATAACTTTTACTCTTGCTGGTTCATTTGCAGTACTATGAGATTGACTGGACTCTGTGGGATCGCTTCGAGGTCAAAGGGCTGCAGTCCAACGGGGAAGAAATGACACTCCGACAATTCCTTGACTACTTTAAAGTAGGTTCAGCTCCTTTTCTCTGTTTGTTTTTTGCCTACAATTAATTCCCGATTTATTTTTCCCCTTTTTGTCTGTCAGAATGAGCATAAGTTGGAGATCACCATGCTATCTCAGGGAGTGTCCATGCTGTATTCATTTTTCATGCCTGCTGCCAAACTTAAAGAAAGACTGGACCTACCGTGAGTATATAATTTAAGTGTACAAATACAATAACAAGAACAAATACTTACCACAGTGATTATCTTATTCTAAGGGTTGTTCTGCTTCGGAACGCTATATATGACAATTGGTCTAGGACAGTGGTCCCCAACCACCGGGCCACGGACCAATTGGTACCGGGCTGCGCAAGAAATAATGAGCTACTTCCGGATTTTACCGGTTATGTCTTGCGAGTCAAAATTGAGCCAACTTGCAGCAGAATGAGTAACAAAGCACAAACACCCCCCCCCCCCCTTTCTGCAGCACAATTGCGAAGGGCTGACCGGTCCGCGCGACTAAAAAGGTTGGGGACCGCTGGTCTAGGATATCTAATACTAAAATGTTGTGGTATGCACATTCATAAGGATAATACCAACCTGAAGGTTAGAATAGAGTAGAAATTCACTTGTTGCAGCAGCACAGTAACAAAATAATACACCATAATAATGGTTGTTCAGAGTGCTGTACACATAGTAATGCACTGATATTTAATAGTGGTTTTCTTTTTAATTTATTGGCTCAGTTTCATTTCTCCTTTGTGTTTTGCAGAATGACTGAGATTGTGACTAAGGTGTCCAAAAAGAAGCTGGGCAAACACGTGAAGGCCCTGGTGTTTGAGCTGTGCTGTAACGACCTGTCTGATGAAGACGTGGAAGTGCCCTATGTCAGATACACCATCCGCTGAGCTCCACACCGAGCCCACCCACCGGAGGGTGGGAGATGCGGGGGGGAGGGGAGCAAAAAGGGGACTATTCTGAAGTGGGTAGCTTGATCCAAGTCCGCGCTACTGGATCAATCAGGGTTTTTTTTTCTGTTTTCTCTTCGTTTTCTTTTTTGTGGGCCTGGGGTTTTTGCGTAAACCTGTGCCTGACTGTACATAGCCCCAGTAAGTTGACTAAAGGAGACCAGTATGGGTTAGGGATCCAGTTGGCGCTCTATGGCGGGTGTAATTGAAGGAAGGGAGCATGTATACTGGACATCCTGATGCTCCTCAGTTTGTAGTACCTCTACAGATCAATAAGCCCAACGTGAGTCCCTGCGTAAACGATCATCCTCACAGTAACTGAGGGCCATTTTAATCCAACCCAGCTACCTTCCCTCTACTTGCTCTCTTTAGTCATCAAAACCCTCGTCTCGTCTTACCTTGTACACATCACAAGTTAAATTTCAAAGTATCCTTTTTTTATGATTTCCATTTCATTAATTATAACCAAGCTACCCGAGAAAACAAAGAACGACCATGTAGATATTTTCTGACTGGAAACCCAATGGTATCACACTGGCAGAATGCTCTTCCCAGTCTGAAGCACCCCTACCTCCCTCACCACAGCACTCTCCGAGGGGCTCTTGCACATGACATAATATTTTTTTTTTCCCCTTATTTCTCATTATTTCTTGTGTTTTTGTTGTATTTTATTTTGGGGGAGGGAGATACAAGAAAGAAAAAAAAAAAGATTTGGCACACATCTGGTAGTTCATAACACTTGTTTCTATTTTGTTAACTCCAAATAATAAAAACCGAAATAAGAGCAAGGCATTGAGATGTATCTTGATATGGGAGCACTTAGTGTGATAGTGAATAAACATGTAAAACATGTATTGGAGTGAGTGGTTTTTATTTTTGTGTGACAAGCTTGTGCTTGTTGGTGTTTGAGGATTTCGAAGCACAGATTCAGATTCATGCGTTTTCCTGTCTGACCTAGTTTGGGGTGATCTGGTTTCATTACAGAGCAGCATTTCTGTGAAAACTGCCTCCATCAGCTTATCACCGACCTCTAAATTCAGAGGAAAATCCCAAAACAGAATGTATTTTATCAAATGTAAAAAAAAAACAAACCTTCCTGGTATTATTTTTTTCCTATATGTAAATAAACTAGTCAATTTGGAGTAGAAAAAAAAATTTAATCTCACTTCCCATTTTGGCTCAGTTTCTAAAGAAGTATTTTAGTCTACCGCAAAGCAGCTTTTAAATAAAATCTAAGGCAGTCCAACGTTCAGGTTGCACCGAGAAGTTTAACGTGAAGTTCTGAACGCTCCTCCCTGAGAAGAGCGGATACGTGATTATGCGTAACTGTAAAGGATGTGGTCTGCTGCGACATGAGGAAGAAGGTGAGGAGGAAGGAGTACGCCGAACTTTAAACCAGCTCGACGCAAACTGCTCGGTGGCTGGCCGAACGGAGGAAACCTTCACAGCCGGATTATTTCTCACTTTGAGAGCGGAGCCCTTCGTTTCTGTGAAGATGCACTGAGAGAAAGAAGAAGATGGAAGTGGAGGAGACTGGTGAAATGAGGACTTCCTGGTACTGTAGTTTTAGAAATGCACTATTCTGACTTTGCTTTGGTTGTTTTTTGTTTTAAGTGTGTTAGTGATGAGACTGATCATCAAATTTGTTGGGGGATTTAAAAGAAAAAGTTATCTTTCTTTTTTTGAACGACTACACTTATGCTTGATGTTTCCGTTCACCACACCGACAACTGAAATCCCTCCATGTCATGATGCAGTGGTGCATAACCTGCAGCTGAAATTCTGTAAAGCAATAAGCACTGTGTTTAGATTACATTAAAATCCATCTGATTTGTGAATAAGATTTTATTTTTCCTCTTTTTAGGTCGGTGTCAGGAGACACTCACTCTGTCCTCTGTGACCATGCTGGGGTAAGCAGCCCTATCCCCTCAATAAAGCATGTATTTATCACCCAAAGTCTGAAATGCAGTGCATAAATTTTCTGCAAAATGTCTGCCTTTAGAAGAAGCGAAAACAAGACCTGAATCCTGAAAGAGTCATCAGAATCACAGAGGTGAGTAATAATCTGAAATGCTGCGCACTGTCATATCTCTGGCTTTTCTCAGCAACTGGCGGAAGCCTGTCAACCTTACCTTTGTGACCACAATGCTGAGTGCAGAACTGACAAGAGGTGAACATTATGTGAGACGCTGCTTTTACGGGTAGTTTCTTGTTTTTCTTTCCTGTAAGACCTTGTATTGAGTCTACTGAGATTTCAGAAAGTTGCTGGTGTGCTTGCTTTCATTTAATGAATGTCATGTATTTGCATTTTGTTTTCATTTCAACTTTAATTCAATTATTGCCACAGTGAATTTGCAGCGGCTGTGGTTAGTGGGGTAAAAAGAAAAAAAAAGGCAGACATGTTGTGCTTCACTATTGAGGCACAGTTTCAACTTTCTTCCTCTTTGAAAACCTTGCACAGGAAGTGAGAGATGTGCACCATGCAACATCTCAGCACTCTTTAACGTCTTTCTCTCTTTCATGTCGCCTTCACCTCTATATTTTTTTATCTGTCCATCAGGATGAGGAGGAAGAGGAAGAAGGGGAAATGATGTCTGATCACAAGGATTCAGAGGTTTGCTTGAAGTTTTTTTTTTTAACTGTTTCTTGACTAACCCTATAAGTTTTTGAAATGTGTGTGTATTTTGTCCAAGGCTCTTTAACTTCTAGCATTGATCTGTTTCAGGAGCCCAGTAACAAAAAGGTCAAACCTGTGGCAAAGTCCAACAGCCTGACAGGTGTCATAACACCAATGAAGACTGCTGCTCTTAAACGCATCGGGCAGTCTATTTCGGTAACACACACACGTCCCCGTGTATATTTTTGTACCTTGTCATGAGCTAAATGGGATTTTTGCATTCATATACCTAATGTTTTCTCTTTTCGCAGCGCTCCATCAGCTTTCGCACCGATGCCCGACCTTTGCCCCCGGGGCCCCTGCGTCCTCGCTCCAAAGCCTCGTCGTTTCCACGTAGGCGCAACAGCCAGTGTTGGAGTGACACTGTGGAGAGCCATGACCTGACTGCAAAGGAGATCAAACGCCAAGAGGTGCGGATTTTATGATTTTATTACAGGACTGTTCTTTTTTTTTTTTTTTTTTGTCATCATTAACATGTTTTTTTTTTCTACTCGGGGAGGCGGGGTTTCTGTGGACGAGCTGTGAGGCTGCGGTTGCAGTGTGGGTGGGATGACTAGCTTGCACTGTTTCTCTGAAGCTGCCCTACAGGGGTATTAGGAAAGAGGATGTGAGCTGGCACTAAGCGGCTCTACTTCCGTTATTAAACAATCAGCTGTGAGAGCTCATGCAGGGTTTCCGCTTAGTTTACATCCCATGCAGCAATGTGCGGAAATAGTCTTTATTTCCACTGACATGTCTAAAGTTGCTGTGTGCAACGTTTTGTCCTCTGCAGGTGATCTATGAGCTGACCCAGGGAGAGAGGCAACTCATAGAAGACCTCAGTTTGGTCAAGAAGGTACTTGTTGGCACGGAACACAGTGCAGGAAAATATATACTTGCTCGCTTTTTCTTAGTTTCCATGCCTTTTTATGTTTTTAGGTGTACTACGAGCCCATGTTGAAGTTGGATATATTGACAGAAAGTGAACTCGGACAAATCTTCGGGACTTTAGACTCTCTGATTCCACTGCATGAGGGTAAATGATATGAATTCTAAGCCTACTTGTAGCTTAATCTCAGTGACTAATAATATTTCAGAATGCATCATTTCCTGATCATCTACACGCAGTAAAAGTCTCTGGTTCCAAGTAAATAAGAGGCATCAAATGTGCTTCTTTTAGCCTATTATTTCCGTGTAATACTGATGGATGTATTAATTTCTTTATCATGGCAGATAACATTTTCCATTTTGGCCTTCAGGATGTGTTTTCTTTTCTTTTTTTTAAAGTTGTGTCCTTTTGTCTGTTTCGTACCAGATCTTTTGGCTCGTCTTGAGCGACTGAGGGGCTCAGAGAAGACGGTGGGCGAAGTGGGGCCGACTCTGCTGAACTGGGTGAGTGTTTTCATGGCAACCGACTGCTGCAGGAGAAGAAAGACGAAGGGGGCACAACAGCCGGATTCTGTGCACATTCATTTTCTTGCTTCACACTTCGTCTCATTCCCCTTGCAGTTCCCCTGCCTGGAAGCCTACGTCACATACTGCTGCAACCAGGTGGGAGCCAAAGCTCTGCTGGACCAGAAGAAGCAGGAGAAAAGAGTCGATCAATTCCTGCGCCTGTGTCAGGAGTCTTCGTTCAGTAGGAAATTGGACTTGTGGAACTTTCTGGACCTTCCTAGAAGCCGCCTGGTCAAATACCCGCTGCTGTTGAAGGAGATACAGAAGTGCACGCCTCCAGACCACCCAGATGAGGACACGCTGCCTGATGCTGTGAGTTGCTATGACCTGTGGCCTTAGAGTGCTGAACTGAGTGGACTTAGAAAATCTGGAATGCTGGGTTGAGATCTGTCTGTACGTCCTTCGTTCTTAGCAAAACGCTACGAGACTCTCACTAGTTGTTTAATGTCTTACACCAAAACAAGCTCCTACTTTGCTTTTTGAGGGGGGGGTTTTCAACCTGTATGAGGTTTTACTTTTTTTTCTATCTTAAAGCAGTTACAGCATTTGAATTTAGAAAAAAATGAGGAAAAAAAACACATTTGGGTGGAAAAAATGTCTAAAACTTGATCTCATCGGGCCCTATTACTGATTTTTTTCTAAAGTAGTCCAATTAAGAATTATATGGATTTATGTATTAATGATTTATTTGTTATTGAGAGAGCATATAAATGAATTGTAGTTCCATCAAGAATAAACAAACAAAAAAAGAATAATGCAGAGGAAGTTATCTTATCTTATCTTTTCTAACCATTTTCAGTTCCGTTATGTATGTCAGGAAGAGATGTAGGTGTTTTGGTTGTCAGCAGTATTTAAAATGTAGATAAACTTACTGGTTGAAATATATTTTTATATAGATAATTAAATGAGCAGCTTATAATGTTAAGAATAACGCTGTGTGGCCTCATTTGAGGTTTGAAAGTAAATTCTTAGTGAGTCTATTGGTACATGAAATTTTTTAAAAAAAGACTGAAAATTGGGATATGAACAACACTGTTATTTATCCAAATGATATCTTTAGGCTTTGTCTTACGTTTTGTTTTAAAATGTACCTGACGAGAAACTTTGCTGATGACACAAATGGCCCCAGCAAAAACATTTACTCTGTGCAATGCTTTGTTGACCACAGCTGGAGATGATTCAGAGCATCGTGGCCGAGGTGAACGAAAAGACCGGGGAGGCTGAGTGTCAGTTCTACCGGCGGGGGCTGGTCTACCTCGAAGAGAGCCAGAGAATACCTGAGATCCACCAGTCCCGCTTCCTCTACTGCCACGGAGAGCTCAAGACAAACAAGGGGCAGGTGTGTGCAGCGTCCCCGATACTAGCTCACACGAAGGTGCCTTTATTTCTAAATTGTAATATCTATTTACAACCACTTAATTTCTTCTGTCTTCCGTGCAACAGAAGCTGCATGTATTCCTGTTTGAACTGGCGTTGGTGCTGACCAGACCAGGGGATGACAGAGACATTAGAGGACAAATGTTTAATGTGTACCGGCAGCCTCTGCCCAACACGTTGATCAATTTAGAGGAGATCCCAGACAGTGAGGCTGGAGGGGGAGGAACCTTCAGAGGAGCATTCACCGGAGGAAACGACAAAGGTAATTTGCTTTTTTATATTGGATTAGAAATAAAATTACAGAATTTTTTATTTTTTAGTTGTGATCATGGCAGTAATCAAATGAAACAAATAAAAAAATTGTGGAATCTCAGAATCTAGTACAAACTGGCATATAAGGCCAAACTATTCTGAATAAGTCACTTTAGTTCTGAGCATAAATATGCAGTTATCGTTTCTCCCTAAATCTAAACTTCTTTGTTTAAAATTCCCTTTTCATAAAAATGGTAATTAAATACCATAAAGGTTACCAAGCTGTTGGCATTTCATGTTTATGAAATAATTAAAACATAAAAAAATATGCATCAAATAATCAGAATTTAACACAGATTTTCAGTTTCTAATTAAATTCTTTTATTTTTTTTTATTTCAAACAGGTTTTCAAAAACAATAAGACAAGCAATCAGTAGGACAGAGAAAACATGTGCATACATAACCGAGATCGAAATATTTTTTTTTACCACTACTCTTCTGTATGAAAAGGAGTAAGAGGAGGTGACACTTATTTATTTCAATTTAATTGAACTTACCAACTCAATAATTACCAAAAATGTGTCATTAAAATCATGCAATATTCATGTGCCTGTAATTTTATTTTTTTTAAAAAAAAAGAAGAATCCAAGGCTGTAGTTCTAGCTCTCTGTTAGTTGAACTGGAACCTACAACTGTTTTCACTCAATTTCCTTCCTTCCTCTTTCCGTCACCTACTAGTGAAGAACTGTTTCCGTGTGAGCAGCAGAGGGCGCTCCAAAGTCAACCCTTACTGCTTGCAGGCCAACGACTCATTCAGCAAGCAGCAGTGGATCACCTGCCTGCGCCAGGCCATCGTCCAGTCAAGGGACAGGACCGCTCACACCAGCCAGTCGCCGCTCTCACTCTCCCCTGACCCCGCGCTGTGTCACATAGCGGATCTCAGCCTCAGCTCGGACACGGACATGGCAGATCACACCTGTCGCTGACTCGTGGACCGTTCACCCGGTTGCCCTTCTGGAGGGCAGAAAGGGCGTTTCTGGAGAGTGAAAGAAACCAGATGGACTATTTTATGAACAGTTTTAATTAAAGACTCGGAGAATTGCAACAAACAAAAAAAAAAGTTTCTCTTTATTTGTTTTTCCTTATTTTTGTGATTGTCATAAAGTGTGCTGACTGTGAACAGTGTTACTGTTACTTAATGTGAATGTAAAACGGCAACAAAATGTTTAACCTGCTGTATTTTAATAAAAACTGACAGTAAAAAAAGCTCGCTGAGGTGTTCATGGGTGGACACATTAACACGTCTATGTATAGCCAACACGATCTGCAGTGAAAAGATTAGAGATGATTATCCTCCCTCCCTGTGTCTGTTTTTTCACTCTCTCTTTGGCTCTCGCTCTTTCTTTTTCTCTCTCGCTTTCTCTCTGACACTCGTGGCAGGACAGGACAGAGAGGTAGACTTTCAGTTCTATCCCACAAACACAGGGTGAAACCGTAGACGTCCCCTTTATGCATTTTTAACAGCTCAGCAGATGATGGGAACAGTTTGGTTGGGACTCTTTGTTCAAAGATACAGACCAAAGTGATCAGGTGAGTCCAAAGTGCTCTCTCTTTTTACATACGTTATATTTCTGTAGAAATAATTGTTTGCTGTAGAGGCTATCTTTATCTGCATAAAACAGTAAGTGGTGCGCATTGATTGGCTGTTAAGTTGATGCGTACCGTACTGCTGGATCCCGGTTACATAACCAAATCTTTGTATGCATTTTAACTTTGGGAATCAGCTGAATTTAGAAATTCTTGGTTTTACTTGTCCAAAAACAATCTTTTAGAAAATTATTTCACTTCAATGCGTTTAATTCAGAATTGCACTCTAAAGGATTATCAAAGCAAACTTGAGGTTTTTTTTTTCTTTCTGTCTTTCTTTTCAGCTGTAAATGTTACTTGTCATTCTCAAGGTAAGGCAGGGGGTGTACTCCTCTGTGCTTTGCTACCTGATAAGAAGGGTCGCACCTCAACATCTTGCTGACCTTTAATCAGACGCGCATCAGGGATAAGATACCTTGGCACATCTTCGAACAGAGACTGACTGGTAGAACAGGATGCCTGGGTCCAGCGGCGTTAACGTGGAGGGCTCTTGTGGGGCCCTGTGTCGAACCCTGGTTTCTCAGAACGGTCTGCAGAGAGACACAGCAGACATCTCCCAGTCTGTCCTCTACACATCCCTGATGGGCCTGCTGCTGGTTGCTGACAATGAGGTGGGGAGAAAACACTGCATTAAACCTTTACTTTCTCCTCAAATAGCACTGAACATGTTATTAATGTGGATTTCTATCAAATTTGTTAGAATATAAGCATAGGAAAAGATCTTTTGAAAACATGAAAGTGCAATGCTAATCAACTAATCAACACACGTGTTTACGCACCTGTCAGCAGTCCTTGCACTCTCTAATAGGATAAAGCCTCAGACTGACCCCCTTTTTTTTTTTAGCCTTGCTTGTTATGCTAATGAGATAAGAAGGCTAAATCTGTCCTGCCAAAGTTACACACAGGCCAACATGGCAGGGTCAACGCAGACAGCTAGTCACATACAGCATAGAACATGGCATACCAGTAACCACATAACAATAATCTGTCTGCAGATACAGCATCACTTTAGATTTAGGTATAAACTTCTATCATGCCTTCTTATTCGTAGAAAGAGGCGCTTACTGTTGGAAGTGGAAGAGTTGGCCTTAGAAACATTGGGAATACAGTAAGTGTCAAAGAGATGGCATGCAAATCTCCCATACGTTTTGCAGCAACAGGCTCACGTTTCTTTTCCTTCTGTTTGGACAACAGTGCTTCCTGAACGCAGTGGTCCAGTGTTTGTCTCACACTTGTGTCCTGCGCAACTATTGTCTTCTGAAGTCTTACAAGCACGAGAAGTTTTCAAAAGAGGAGGCAAAGCTCATGGAAAGTGGGTTTCCTCATTTTCTACCTTTTTTATGTTCTCCATACTTTTTAAAAAAAAAATCATACCTTCTTTTTTCCGTTGTTCTTTTGCCAGGTTTCTCTCAGGTGCTCTCAGGCCTTTGGGATGTTAGGGAAGGAGACACTGTTGTAAATCCTCGACAGTTTTACAGCGTTTTTAAAGCAGCAGTGCCTTACTTCAACGGTTACAGGTAAGAAAAACAGTTAGATTTTTCCATTACAATTTAGTGGAGTTGGGCTATTGGATGTTCATAAATCTATCTGAAGGAGTTAAACCTTTTTTCTTTTTCCAGGGAAGGAAAAAAAAATTCTATGTATTTCTCTTAAAATCAATTAATAGATTTTAACTTCATGTAAGCTGGAAAGATTGAAAAAATATCACTATGAAAATGAAGAATAAAATTTTATTTTAATTTTATTAGCATTTGTCTGTTCACAGTTGATTCAAAATTCATACCTGACAGTGGTTGGCTTTCACAAGAATAATAAATTTTTACACATCAGGATACAAATTTACATGTACATTAATACAGTGATTAAAAATGTGTAGGTTCTACTTAATTAGCTCCTTTCAAGGTAAAAACTTCCAAGATTTTTCACAGCAGAACAATAAAAAAAAGACAAAGATGAATGTTTCAAGTTAAAAGAAAAGTGGGAAAAAGCTAAAATACCATCAAGTAAAATCAGCTACCCACATCTCGTCTTTACTTGCCTTTTAGCAAGGCTGTTGAGTTGATAAATTTAAATAAGAAAAGAGGCTTCAACGCGGGCAGCAACAACAAAAGCTTTGTTGTTTTTCTCCGTATCTTAAGAACATAAGGCAAATTCAGCTGCCAGGTTTCTGGTGGTGATTTGTGGCTGGAGAATATTAAACATGTATGAGTGTTTGTCAAAAAATACATGGTTAAAGTGTCATTATTTACAAAATAATGCAAAGTAGGCACTTTTAATGGACTTTTAATGGACTTTTCAAGCAACTTTGCATTAAAAGTGTCATTATTTACTGAATGACACTTCATGACAACAATCATAAACATTCATAAAGACTCCTTCATGTTCATGACAGGTGTTATGTCATGTTTATGACAGTGTCATGTCAGTCTGATGTACACCCCATTCATATAAAGTGTTACCAAATACATAGCACAAATGAGAAACCTCAATTTCATGCCCTGCAACTTTAGAAAATTATTAGATAGCTAAATGTTAAACATTTATTTGCATTAAACTTTTGAGATAACATAAGAGTTCAAAGTGAATTAAGTTGAATTAATTCTGCATAGCAGAGATGGGCAACTTCATGGAAAAATCCTTAAAAGTTATTAAATGGAAGAAAATGAAAAAATTGGGCCAGGAACATAGCTCTGTTGAACTCCAGCCTTAACAGTAATTGAGCATGAACTGAAGTTTAATTTGGCAGCAGAAATCCTAAATGAAAAACGAGACACCAAACCAATTCATAGCTTTGTCAGACATGCCTGCCCAACATCAGCTATTAGGACTGTGATCGTTATTTGTGATCCTGCAAATAACGTTTAATAATCACCGCATTTGACACTTTTATTATGAAAGAATCTCTAGAGTTGTCCTTGAGATTTAAAAATGTTTCTATGTTTGAATTTAACCCAGCCAGCAAGATGCTCAGGAGTTTCTCAGGTTCCTACTGGACAAGCTGCATACCGAAATAAATCGCAGGCCTTATGTTAAAAGGACAGGGAAGGAGCCTCAGCAACAATACGTCAGATTTAGGTACAAACAGAACAAGACAAATCTGTGCTTGAATCCTGGATCTATCCCATGTGAATGCACAACCTATGTTTCCTATTTCTGATCTGATGTAGAATTTCAGAAGAGGCGAATGCCATGTGGAAGAAGCACTTGGAAAGAGATGACAGCATAATAGTAGGTGAGGAGGTCAATCTTGTCTTTGTCTTCAGCTGGATTCAGAAGCTGAAACTGACATCACATTTTTTCCCCGCTCTTGACAGATCTTTTCTCAGGTCAGCTGCGGAGTTCACTGCACTGCTCGGTTTGTTCGCACTACTCCAACACGTTTGATGTGTTCTGTGATCTGTCGCTGCCCATCCCTAAAAGGAGCTCTGCAGGGGAAGTCACCCTGCAGGAGTGTCTGGACCTCTTCTCTCAGGAGGAGAAACTTGACAAGGAAAACTCACCAGTAAGACAAAAATTTCACAGGATTTGAACTGAACATAGTTCAGTTTAAACAACCAGATTTACTTGAAAACAACAGATCTGGTCATTATTGTTATTATTTACATTTTTTTTAATGTTGATTTCTGCGTCTTCCAGATGTGTGAGAGATGTAACAGACGTACAGAGTGCACCAAGCGGCTTTCCATCCAGAGGTTTCCTCAGGTTATTGTAATCCGTATCCTTGGCAATAACTTCTGCTCTAATTAGTTTGAAAATGAGGAATTGTGTTGGTGTGCAAAAACACATTGTGCTCTCATACTTAACAGTCTCCGACAGATTTGAACCGTTTCACAACATCCAGGTGGTCTATCAGTAAAAGCACCGTGTACGTGTCTTTTCCCCTCAAAAACCTGGACCTCGCACCTTACGGACCCGTTGACTGTGGTAACAAAGAGTTTTTATTACCTTACCTTTGTACATGTTTTCAGTAACCATGGGCAGCTGCTTGACCATTTTTTAAAAAAATAGCCTATGAGAAAAATGGGAGATAAATTGAAGAAATCGATGTAAACTGAAACATATGCACCAGGAAAAACTACTTAAAATGTGAAGAAAAAGCCTACAGTTGAAAAATGGATTGCTATTGAAATCATAATCAAATTTTACTCAAGTAATGGGGGGAAAAAAACTTATTAAGAAAATGAAAACTGACATGGTTTACTACTGAACTTGGAGACTATGTAAAACAAGAAAACATGTTGCTATATTAGCATAGATTCAAAAGCTTGTCCACAGCTGTTTATAGATTGTAATTGGATTTAAATATAAAAGATTACATTTGGTTGTAGTATAAACCTTATTCCATCACGTGCAAATCCAAGAAAATTCTCACAGACAAAAAGGTTTTTTCCTTGTAAGATTATTTTTAACTCAAAAGCTGCTGAATTTGGAACATGAGGTCAGAGGATGAAGCACAAGCGAATCAAGCATCCTTATGCTGAAATCTGTTCAGATTCAGCCAAAGTTGACTGAGTTCTGTTCTGCTGTACTGAAGATCGCTGACGCCAACCCTTAACTCACTTAGATCGCAAAGATTTTTGAAGGTATATAATTATGTGTTTATAATAGCTAAGTAAGTGGCTTGATATTAGCTCTGGTTGTTTGGTTTTGCTTGTTGATGACAAAAATAAACAAATTCTAGAAAATAAGACAAAATTTTTGCCAAACTAAAGGAACTTTACATTTTTAATGCCTAATATTTTTTTTTTCTAAATTTTGAATATATTTTTATAATAAACAAAAGTCTGTGTGCTTCAATCTTGTCTTTGAATACTACAAAAAATATTTCAGAGACAAGGCTTAGTTCTGAGAAATCTCTGTTTCTGTCTCCATAGGCCCAGTTTTATATGATTTATATGCAATTTGTAACCACGCTGGGACTGTGAATATGGGCCACTATACGGCCTGCTGTCTAGACCAAAGTGGATGGTGCTTCTACAATGACTCCAGGTGAGACTTGAGAGATTCTAACACCTGATTACCAGACGACATTTTGTGTCAGAATGTCTTCTGTATAAACGTAGTCTTCCTTCTCAGAGCTTCCCTCCTTTTTCTCTATGTGCAGCGCGACCTCGATCACGGAGAGCCAGCTTCAGACAAATCAAGCCTACGTCCTGTTCTACCAACGCAGCAGCAGCACAGCCACAGTCAGGAAATAGCCTACAAGATGCAGTCAATCAGTCACCTCACCTCCGGTGTCCATAGAAACAAATAGAAGCAGCAGCAGTTTTAACCCTGACATCAGCAGCAAAAAAAACCATCTTGATCTCAGTGTGCCTTCTCTGGAACTAAAAGCACAGGGAGAGAGAAGGCATGCTTGTTGTAACAGGTTTTAATGTCAGTCGTGCTTGAGAAGCATCTCAGTAGCCATTTCAGTGTCTGCATGGCTACTCTCAGGGAGGTGAGAGCCTGATGAATATGATGCTCTTATTCATTATGAACAGCTCTTACTCTGCGATTATATGTATGACGTAAGCACTATATACGTGTACATCATCATCAATCACGCTTACTGATATGAGCCCTTACAACCAAATGAAGAAAACATCATAGAAATAGGTCATGACTTTGACGTGTATGTAAGAAATAAAATGGCATCTTGATAATTTTTGTAAATAAATTCTTATAAATATTCAAGTGGTCACACATTAAAATAAAACTTTCTGAAAAACGTTTTGTTTTCCTTTTTTCAAGAGATTTCATTCGAGATTTATGGTTTCTGAGGAAAAGAAAGTAAAGCGGTGGACTGATAGCCATTATGTCAGAAAGAATATCTAGATGAAGTGTCCGAATGTAAGTCTTTACCGACTTAAAGTTGAACACATCCATAAAAAAGATGAAAGTAAAAAATGAGGGAAACAGAGATCTATATTTTTAGACTTCTTCCAAATTGGTCAAAATCCACTGGCAAGAAGAGAGAATTGATTGAATTTATCTTGGAAACCCAGTAAAAAAAAAAAAAAAACAACCGAAGAATTAGGAAACCAAGGCAATTATGGAAATGTAAGTTAAAAATTAAATAGATTACCGTATTTTCAAAAAGATTATTGTAAAATTATAATCCATATCCTTATTGAATTAAGTGTTTCAATAATTTATTTAGTTGACAATTTGTTAAATATGCAATTTAACCATTAAATTACAAGCTTATATAGCAGATGCAGATAATTCAATGCGTTTTCAGTAGTTTCATGGTTCCTGTTCCTGGAGCGTCACCATAAAATGAATTTATCTGTCAAATTTCGATAGGCAGGACTGAAACTGATCTGTTCAACTCCACTGGTTTAGCTTCATTCTTACCAGCCTTTTGAATACCAGCTTTTTGCTTCCCTACTCTACGAAACTGGCATTCAATCAATTCTTCGACTTTATCTGGTCTGGACGACAGCCTCCTGCTTCTGTTTTGTCTGCTAATTGTAAAATCTCACCAACGAGCTCACAGGAAGGTCAAGTAAAATCGTCTATGAAAGTGGCCACGACTTTCATAGAATGAGGCTAAACTAGTAGAGTTCAACAGACCCGTGTTAGCTCCACCTCTTGACTTTGAAGGGTGAGTTTGACACATAAAATGATGAAAGTTTCAGCAAGAAAATTCAAAGACCACAGGTGCATGATCAGATATTGTAATGTCATAAACTCTGCAGGAGAGAACGTTTTGTGGAGGGCCATGTGCCTTTCTGTTATCTTGAACCAGTTTACCCATTCTCCTATATTTGTTTCTTTTTCTAACCCAAACCTACATGAGTTGTGTGTGAGACACACTGAGCAGCATGTTTGCAACCAGCATCTTTGCCATGCCACATTCAACGTCACTTAAATCTCCTCTCTTTCCCATTGCGTTGCTTGATTTGAGCTACAGAAAATTATTTTCATTGCATCTAAATGTACCATGATGCTCCAATGTGACTGACTGACATTGAATTGCTAACAGGCAATTTGTAGATACTAAGTAGACCTGTGAGTATATGAGTAAGTGAGACTCAATCCTGTCAGAACCCATTCCATGCTGGTGAAATCATGCAACAATCTCCACACGCCACTTAACTTCCATAGTTTGGTATGCAAATTGCTAAGTTCTTTATAAAATATAAACAAAACCTTAAATAATTTTCCGTTAGTAGTTTGTACATTATGTAATGAATTAGAAAACTATTTCAGGCACTGGGTTGTTTCACTGTGAACATTTTGGATGTTAATGCTGTCAGACAGATAAAGAGACAGCTGCAGTTTACAGAAAGTTAAAAAACATTTTGCTACGTGTAAGGTGCGGCATCCTTCTGACAAATGACACAAGGAGGCAGACTGAGATTTCCAGTCTGTCTGGTAGGACAATTAACACACTGAGCTCTTCTACCCCTACTTGGAAGCGTATTCCTTCAGTTTTACAGATAGTACAAGGCTGGCATGTTAGGATCAGTCAAGCAAACGTTGAATTTCAGAGTTTAAACGGCTTTAGATAGCCTAGCCTGAAAGAGATGACTGGTTTGACAAGTCCGCATTTCCCTACTCAACTGGATTGGTAACATAACAAGGGAATCTTTGTGGCGTCTGAATATAACCAGTCAGCTCATTCCGGCTGAGATCTTGTAAAAGCAGCTGTGACAAGGCCAAGGCAATCTGTTCTGAAAGCGTCAAAAGCAGTGTAAGTCTTCTGTATTTTAATAGCAAGAAAGACTTGTTCTTCATACCTGTGGCGTGGTTTGGCTATTTTTTCCTCTATTTTAATTTAGTTTTGTTTGTGTTTCCCAGAAATGGGCTCTATCAAGAAGAAGTTGGTGATCGTTGGGGACGGTGCTTGTGGGAAGACATGTCTGCTCACGGTTTTCACCAAAGACCTCTTCCCTGACGTCTATGTGCCTACTGTATTTGAGAACTATGTGGCAGACATTGAAGTGGATCAGAAAGAGGTAAGGGATGATGTCACCTGGTTGGAAGTCTGACTGCTGGCTTACTTAGTGAGCAAACAGACAAAAACAAGTCTTTCTTGGAAGGTGGGCCCTAATATTTTACAATTACTTTTTGAAGTTTTAAAATTATGATACTTGTCGTGACTAATTATGAATACCATTATTAGTAAATTGCAATGTCTTAAAATTGCAATGTCTAAAAATAAAATATTCTAATGATTTCATTTTCTATAAAATCATGTGAATAATTTTATTCTCCCATTAGACCAAAAATAAAAAATCAAAGCACTTTTGTATTCTTTTTCAGTATTTATTGCTGAGAATAAAATCCAAAGTTTACCATTCTACTTTCATTTTGTTCTACTTTCTAACTCACGCACTTTACCATGTAGTCTGTAGTTGCTGCGTCTTCTTTTCACTTTTCAATTAGAAACCACATACACTTTAGAACATAACAGAGAACTGGAATGAAAGGGGTGCGCTGTTTTAATTTTCTTCAGAAATAAAAATGTAAAGAGGGAGACATGCATTTGTACTCAGCCCTTCAGAAGCAATTATTTTGTACAACCACAGTTTGAAGCAATTATAACTTTAGTCTTTGGGGTACATAGCTATCAAATGAAAAATGACTGCTTACATTGTTTTTTGTCAGCAAAAAACAATTTGTTTTTAGTGAGTCAAAGGCTCTAGAACAGATTATATACTTGAGAAAAAGAAACCATTATAAAATTATGTGAAATCAACATTTATCTAATATTATTACATTTTAAGTTTTATTTCATGCAGCATAGTTTTGTCACGTTATAAAATGCAAACAAAAAAAACTTAAAGTATTGTTAAAGGATTTATATAAAAGACGCTAAAAAATATATATTTTTTTGTTTAAAATAATATTAAAACAGACAACATAATTTCCATGATCATCAAAATACTGTGTAGACCTAACTTTCTGTAACGATTACAGAAATTTTCTAAACTTATACATTTGCTCTTTTATCAGATACAGTTGGCACTTTGGGACACAGCAGGTCAGGAAGACTATGACCGACTGAGGCCGCTTTCCTATCCAGACACTGATGTAATCCTTCTGTGCTTCTCTGTGGTCAGCCGGGACAGTTTAGGTATTGTTTGTGACCTGGGTTGAAAGTAATATCTATCTATCCATCTGCTGACCCAAGATTTACATTTTGTCATGTGGTGATGTACACTGTCAAAAAAAAAAAAGACTCTGATTTATGGTAAAATAACGGCAGTTGTGGTTACTAGAATTTTGCTGTATTTATACAGTAAATCCTTATTTATCGGCATTTATAAATAATATGGTAAAATTTTGGTTCTGTGGTTCTGACAGTCGTGGTATCTTACCCTAAAGCAGGCACACAAAGAAGATGGTACTTTCAATGCAGCTGGTCCCTGTGTGAGCATGTACCACTTGCCTTGATTACTTAAAATAAAAGCTTGGAACCAGACTTCTCGCATATCCTTAGAACAAAAGCAGAAGTTTTTTTATAACTTAACAGAAGGAAAACCCAGACATCTTCTCCCTGGTCACTCTCTCCAGCTCATTCTGGGGGACCCCAAGGCATTCCCATGCCAGAAGGTTATTCATATAATATAATCCCCTCAGCTAGTGCAGTCATACATGAGGTCTCCTACCAGTGGGACATGTAAAATCTGAAGAGATTAGCACACAGGATGCATGCTGATATCTGAACTGGAGTTCAGATATCAGTGAAGAAGCATCCCCTCTACGCCTAACCCTATTACTAAGTTTGAGTCCAACCACCCTATGGATAAAGTTCATACCCAGATGACACCCCTTTCATGACAGTATCCAACAATTGAAACCTGAAGATGTGAAGAGCAGACTCTGTTGCTCAGTTACCATCCCTGAAGGTGGTGATCCCTCATTTGTCGTGTAAAGCCCAGCTGTGGTTAAGCTCCTGAGGCCAAGGTTTAACCACAAGACACTTGCCTGGTTCCCCACCTGCCTGACTTTGGGAAAAGGCTCCAAAACCCGGGCAATCTCATCTCTTGTGATCTGCCAAATAATCCAAATCCTTGAATCACTTCTTGTCTGACCCAGCTCCTGAAGTCAATTTGCCAATTTAAGTGACCCTACCAGGATCCTAATCAATGGACAACATAGCCTTCATGATGATAGGGTCCCACCACATTAAGGTGGCGATTCAAAAGAGGAGCTAATAATGATAGAATTAGGTTTTATTTAGCATATTATAGATTAGGAAAGTGATTTATGTTGCTAATTGATACATTTTTTTCTTTACTTTTTGCAGTAAATGTTAAAGAAAAGTGGACTCCTGAAGCGAAACACTTCTGTCCTCATGTTCCCATAGTCCTGGTGGGGAACAAAACGGATCTTCGCGACGATGAGAGTGTCAGAAAAATGCTTGCCAAACAGAACGAGGCATGTTGAGTTAGTTGTTTATATTTTTTGTGTAGCTCAAAATAACTATGTATTTTTGTCTACTTAAAAATCACGAAATGTGTAAATCTATGAAATTTGTTTTCAGGAGCCAATTAAATATGAAGAGGGCAAAGACATGTCTACACAAATTGCCGCCTACAGCTACCAGGAGTGTTCTGCTAAAAACAATGATGGCGTGAGGCAAGTCTTTGACACTGCAGCTAAGGCAGCGTTGACGTACAAGAGACATCAGAAGAAGAGTCACTGTGCGCTTTTATAAGTAGCGCTATCTTGAAGCTCTCATGATGGGCAGATCCTAAATCTTTAGAACTTAAAGGGAGGAATTTAAAGCCAAAACGTTTCAAACCAAGGCTGATTTGTACATCACGAAGAACAAAGACAAAAACAGCTACGCTACAGAAAAACTGTAATGAGAGTCATGACCTTGTACAAAATCAATTTGTAATTTGGTTTAAAAATAATAATTGCTAATAGTAACATAAATCTTTCTTGACACCATAACACCACAATTTTAAATGCCAAGACATTTTTGTACCACACTGTGAAATTCATTAACCAGGGGATCAATTCACAAACAGATGAGCTGAATTAGCCTTCATATTTTGTCACTGAGTCTAATATAATATATACTGTATTGTCTTCACAAGGCATTGTATATTTTTAGTCTCCCTTTTAAGCCATCATATCTCCATTATACTGTCCTGTATACCTATGATCTTTTCAGCCATATTTTAACTTTATAACTCAATTATCATGAGATTCTGAATATAGAAAATAAACTAATATTCTGTTACTGGTGAAATATTTTTTGTTAGTTACAAGTTTTGGTTGTGGTATCTTCCTTTTAATGATTTTTTTTGTGAGTACTTTTTGTTGCATTCAGTTATCATTTACTGCAACAATTTGATGTTTATTTTAATACCTTTCATAAAACGTCTTGCATGCTTTCATATTCGGTCAAACGTTTTACGAAATAGCCTAGGATCATATCCAATTTCAGATTTACTTGCCATATTGTCAAGAGATTACACTGTCATAAAATTTGTAAAACACAGTGGTCTTTTTCTTTAATGTAAGGATATTGTGTTGTTCAAATACTTTATTGAACAGCAGCTTCAACAGAAACTGTAATATAAGAATATGTATTGTACTTGCAGGGAAATGCAAGCAGTAATGCATGTTATAATGTTTTTGTAAAGGTATTTCATTCAATGAAGTGAATGAAAAAGAAATAAGGCAGACTGTACTGGATGTCCGGACCTGATTCTTTATTTTGCTAAAAAAAAAAAAAAACACAAAAATGAGGAGGTATCAGATTTTAGTGGATATATTATCAAAGTTTTTTTTTGGAGGACGGTAAAGCAGTAGATTGCACTGTTGCCTGACAGCAAGGAAGTCCTGGGTTTGATTCCTGGCTATGTTTCTGGGTTCTGGGTTGGAATCTTAGCCACAAAGAAAGAGCCCTGTACAAATCTGCATGCAAAGAGAATGGATTATCTCCAGAACTCCTTAGCATTCAATAGTCCAAAAATGTGACTGCTAAGTTAACTGTTTTCTCTGAAATGCCCTTAACCCTCTGATGCATGACATATTGACTATACAGTCTTCCATGAGTGGGTCTTTTTGGACCCGTGTTTAAATCAATGTGTTTTTTTATGCTACTTTTGTCATTTTGATTAAAAACAATGTTTAGTACACTTCCTGCTGTGTTCATTTCACACAAGTATTATTTTATGTTTGAAATATTTTCATTTTTAAGCATTTTTAGAAGAAATTATAGAACATTTGTGACGATTTGTAGAACATTTTTAAAACAAAATGACAACAACAACAGCAGTTTTACAACAGCAATGTTGGAGCAATGTCAGCGTCCATTATGTGTGTATGGGTGTGTGTGTGGGGGGGAGGAAGGACGGGATAGAAAGAGCACATTTCTTGAAAGTAGCTAGCTAACCAAGCTAGCTAACATTGCCGTCTGTATTCTATTGTGCTGTGTGTATCATGCATGTGGGGGTGTGTATGTATGTGCATTTTTTATCCATCCATCCATCCATCCATCCATCCATCCATCTTCTTTCGTTTATCCGGGGTTAGGTTGCAGGGTAGGAGCCTAAGAAGGGAAGCCCACAGTTCGCTCTCCCCAGCCACTTGTTCCAGTTCCTCCAGGGAAATCCCAAGGCGTTTCCAGGCCAGCCGAGAAACATAGTCCCTCCAGAATGTCCTGGGTCTTCCTCTCGGCCTCTTCCCGGTGGGTCATGCCCAGAAGACCTCACCAGAGAGGCGACCAGGAGGCATCCTAATCAGATTCCCGAGCCACCTCAACTGGCTCCTCTCGACATGAAGGAGCAGCAGCTCTACTCTGATTCCCTCCCAGATGACTGAGCTTCTCTCTCTAATGGACAGCCCAGACACCCTAAAAAACTAACACTCATTTCGGCCACTTGTATCCGTGACCTCTTTCTTTTGGACATGACCCAAAGCGCATGATCATAGATGAGGGTAGGAACTTAGACCGGTAAATCAAGAGCTTTGCTTTTTGGCTCAGCTCTCTCTTCACCTCGACAGACTGGTACCACACCCGCTTCACTTCAGACACTGCGCCAGTCTGTTGATCTCCCGCTGCACTTGGGGCAGGACATCCTCCCCGACCAGGAGAAGACACTCTATTCTTTTTCAGCTAATTTATTTATGTATTTATTTATATATCTATGAATTTTTATTTTATTTATTGAGATAATAAAATAAAGAACCTTGAACACATTGATCAACAGGTTTTGCATGTAATTCAACACATTTTCTCTTTTGGTTTTCTCATCCAGGGTGTCAGATACACACAGCGACACACCGACACACACACACACAAATAACACACATGCACAATAAAGTATAGGCAGTAATGTTAGCTAGCTTGGTTAGATAACTATTGTTAGCTAACTTCAAAGAAGGCTAATTGGCTAATAAGGCTAATAAGGTTGATTTGTGACAATAACACTGTCACAGCACTGATGATCGACACACACACACACACACACACAAACACATTTGTGAGGTAACAATAAAGATAATTATATGTAAAAGTTCTTGCAGTGTAAAATATTATTATTCAGGGTTGAGACTTAGGACTCAGTGTGTATGGTTCACAAAAAAATGTGTTCCTGACAGTCACAGTTGGTAAGAAACAAAGATTCCCATTAAATTCCATAGATTAAGATTCCCATTAAATTCCACTTCCATAAGTGGGTGATTTAGGACCCACTTATGGAAGAATGGGGTAGTAATAGAAAACATGCTATTTCTTAAAATGTGTGAAAGGTAAATTAAAAATTTTAATTGCATGATATCAATAACATGTTTGTTGAGGAATACCTGGAATATGAAGTGATGAAAACTTTTCATTACAAAGATATTGCAAAAAAGATGACCTCACCGGGTCCAAAAGTACCCACATATTCTTCAGAGGGTTTACAGGTCTGTGTTTTTCAGTGTTGTCCTATTATAGTCTTGCAACCTCTCGCCCAATGACAACCGGAAATAGACACCACTAGGCAACAGGCCTCGATACCTCCTAGAATGCAACCCTGCAAGGACAAGGAAGTATAAAAAATAGATGGCTGGGTTTTTGCAAACACTAGAAGAAAATATACTCTAAAAATTATGCATTGTGATTAAATGAAAATAAATTATTATTTATGTAAAATACTATGACCTGAACTAGTTGTTGGCAGAAACAAAGTTTTACCTCAAGGTCAGGTTTTTGGTTAAAATTAGAATACACAGGTCTTTAGTATGTAATTGTAAAACAATACTGCAAATACAATTTTAATTAAATATATTAAAAGTCTATACAACAAATCTAATTTCCAAGTCTACACAATTGAGACTACCAGGAAAACCTAAGTTTAACATAACCATCAAACTTATACTCTTTTATTTGCTTAAATGTTGCACGGCTCTCCATTGTACTTGCAACTTTACGTCTTCCTTCTATCTTAGTCGGTTTACGGACACCAATCACACTCGAGAACTGGAGTTTTAGTCCCGCCCTCTGTGACATATCTTCCTGTGGCCATTTTACATCTGGCTAACTAAAAAAAAAAAAAAAAAAAAAGCAAAAAGAAAACGTTGCACTCACCTTAGCTTCAACGTGACGTATTATAAAAAGGCTGTTATTGAAATAAGTCCAGGGTAAGTCTTTTATCCGTTCTGTCTAAAAATGCACTCGAGTTTTGTAACAGTTGAGAGCCGTTTTGGTTCGGTGTGTCAATCCTGGAGTTGCTAGTTAGCTTAGCTGCTAGCAGAGATGACCGCTGCACGTTAGGTTCCTACTCTCCTGTTAATATTTGTGTGTGCTTTGCTAGCTACAGAAGAATGTCTCTCGTTGAAAGTTTTAGTAGTTTGTTTAATAATGTGGACAGAAAGGTAAGAAGATTAACTCAAAGTGAGAGTAGTGTGTGCACAGTAAAAATATGCATCCGAATGATCGTATTGCACAACACTACTCTGCACCCTGACTTTAATTTTTTTTTCTGTAATCCGATATCTCATCTCATCTCCTTATTGCTGCTGTCATCTTGCATTCAATAGTTTTAACTGTCAAGAAGCAAACGCTTTGAGGAAATTTCAAAGTCGACATGGACTATGAGCGGAGGTGAGTAAATCATTTATTTATTTTTTAAAAATATCGATTATTTGGCATATTTTTCGTTGAAGACACTTTAACGTCATTCTACCCTACATCATCAGGGGTGGTCGAGGGGATCGCATCGGTCGCTATGGCAGCTCTCACAATGATCACAACTTTCGGGACATGGACTATCGTGCTTATGGGCAAGAGGATGAGGAGGGAGTCCATGAAGTCAGAATGGAAGATGATGGGTTATACATGCCTGATGAGGCGCTAGGTGCTCATGACTTCCCAGCAGGTTTCCAAGGTTCCCCACATTTTCACCATAGAGGGAATACCAGAGGCAACATTAGTCTGGAGGGGAATACCCCAGTCTGGCCCCCCTTTTCTCAGTCACACCCTGATTGTGCACATCTCACTCACCAAGGGGAGGAGGATGGATTCAGACAAGACTTTGAGCAGATACAGACTGGCCCACCAGGAAGAGGAAGGCAGAGAGGTGGAAGAGGCTTTCCAGAAAACAGGGGTTTAAGTAGGGACAGCAACTGGGTTGCCCATACTGAGCAGATGGAATTCAGACCAAGAGATGAGGATAGGGTCTCTCGTGGAGGTGGAAGGAGGACAAGGGTAAATCCTGAGAAATGCATAATTTGCAAAAAAAAATTTTTCCTTTAGTGAGAGAGATTCATTAATTTAATTCAACCTTCTCTGGCAGACTTTTCCAGCAGCAGCGGAGGAAGGCGGTTGTGAAAGTGCTGGACAAGACCTGTCTGCAGAGGAACTGGACCAGAGAGACCAGGACTACCGTGCAGACTTGGACCAGAACCAGAGGCCCAGTAACATTATCATGCTTCGCATGCTACCAATGAGTGCCACAGCCAATGAGGTGTGATTTGTTCCGAACTATAATCCTTTATTTATACAGGAAAAATCTCTTCAGAGTCATTGTCTCATTCACAAGAGAGATCTGTTACACACATCACAAAAAATAACATTAAAACAATAATACAATCTACTCAAGCTTATGCGTGTAAAGTCTAAACTGCATTTTTTTTTTATTGGATGTTTTAAGATTCGGGCACAACTTCAGGAACAGGGGATCCAGCCAAGAGAAGTTCGCCTTATGAGGAATAAATCTTCAGGTGAGGGTTTGTCTGCTGGCCACCTTCCCCTCCTTGTGTCAATCTCATCCACTCCTGGCTCTGTTGTTGTTGCCGCTCTTGTTGTTTTTCTGTTAGGAATGATTGCCTTCACTTTCTCACAGCCTTGTTATGATACATGACAGCTCTAGCACAGCGCAAATGTTTAGATATTCAGGTTTGTACAGAGAAGGCTCAGATTCCTGCTTTTTACTTTGATCTTCTGGTTTCTGTCCTTTTGCTGTTTCTCACAGAGCAAAATCCATCCACCCTTTAAGTTATGTCCTACTAATTTCGCCTCTCATGCAAACATGCAGGCATACAGCCAAGAAGTGTCATTAACTTGATTTTCCTGTTCCCTGTGTTTCATATACTGTCTATACTTGTTTTGTGGTTTTGTTTCATCCATCTTGGAAGTTAAATGCACCTGAGCTGAACAAATTTTGAAAGTTAAAACTCCAAATAGATCAATTATTTCCATAGATAAATTGTGTGTCCTGAGAATGAAAGCTTGCAGCTAACGATCAGCTACATGGTTGAGTTTCTATATATTTTTTCCTAATGTTTCCCATTAAGGTCATTGTGTATTTGGTGTTGCACTTAGCTAATTTCCTGGTTGTCTGTAAGGTGTGCTTTACTGACACTGGCACACTTACCCTCCCCAACACTCTGCTGTCTCTTTTACACCCACATGAGTCTTTATCTGCTTTTCAGATTAGTCACTGTAATCTAACATTTTGGAAAATAACATTTTTATTTTTTGTGCATACTGGTTGTTGTAAATCTAAGCATTTTGCACCCGGTAAAATAATTCAGTGCCTTGCTAAAGTATTTTTACCCATTAAACCTTTTCCTGTTTTGTCTTAAAAAAATTATTGTCAGCAGGGCCATTGGAGGCTGATCAGAGTGGAAGGGAAGAGACATGAAACTAAATATAGGCCTGCACAATATTGGAAGACAATACTTAATAGAAATATTGGAAAGTTGTGATGAAATCACCATTTTCCTCAATCTTATCTTTTCCTTTGAGTATATTGGACTGACCATACTGAATACAGTGAATCCCCAGTATTCATGGGGGTTACAAACCACAGTCGAACATGGAATACTTGGGGCTCCTTCTAAAAACGCTATTAAATAACTACTTTAATAGGTCAAACACTAAATGTGCCTTAGAGTGCATTAATGGGCAGAGTGGAAACCATCTTGGCACTGCTTTGGAATCAATACCATCGGTATTCCTTTTTTTAGTCCAGTCTTTTAAAAAAGTATTTTACATAAGCTCTATGGAAAAATCAGAGAATAGGTGAATCCATGAATACTGAACTATAATTAGGCGGGGATCCTCTGTATTTTTTTGTTGCGCAACATCTGATAGTTGGTATGTAATATTTAACCAATACAGTATTTCTCATTTCTGTTTTAATATTGCATACCAAGCAAATAGTTTGACAATACAGCACAGGGTTAACCCCGTGCTAATGTAATTTACATTAACTAACTAACAAAAAAAAGTTAATTACATTTAGCTAATGTAACTTGGAATAATGACCTGAAACATGTAGCCAGAGAGGCAGAGTGTTGTTTTCTATCAAACTATAGTCTTTTCTACAATGGCCATGTCAAAGTCCTGACCTAAATCTAAATGTGAATCTAGTTTCAGGCTCATGGTAGTGATGTTCCCCAAAGGACTTGCAGGTATTGCTGCAAAAAAAGTTAGTTCTACAGAGTGTAGCCTAAGTGATGTATGTCCAGCTTTTCAGATTTTTTTTTTGTGGAAAGAGTTTGAAAATCTTTTCTTTTTTAAATTTATTATGTGCTACTTTGTCTTGGTCTGTCACAAAAAAAACACTAAAGTACATTGATGTGGTTTTAATTGGACAAAATGTGAAAAAGTTTAAAGGGTATGAACACTTATGCAAGTCACTGGTTATACTGTAAATGTCTAGTCTTTGTGATTGGGTTTGAATTAAGAGTATCAGAAATGTGTGTGTTTGTTGCCGCTTGGGTATCTCGACTTCCATTTTGCAAAGAGCTCATACCCAGACAGATGGGTGGGTAGTATTCCTCCTCATCCCCGACTCCAAGTGAGACCCAGAAAATTTGTGGGAGAGAACATGTAATTTTTATTTTTTATTTATTTTTTTTTTTGTTGGGGCTCAAACAGGGCTTTTCTCTCTCTTTCTCTCCTCTGTAAATGAAGCACTAACCCAAACACTGCGTTGTTGTTATGTTGTTGTTGTTCGGTTGCTGTGGCGCTGGGCGGTGTCCAGGTCAGAGCCGAGGATTCGCCTTCGTCGAGTTTAATCTCATACAGGAGGCCACCCGCTGGATGGAGACCAACCAGGTCACTCTCTCCAACACATACACAAATACACATATAGATTAAGTCAGTGGGACATTAGCTAACATGATATCCAGTGACATCATGCCATCAGGTGCACTTTCATGGTTTTCTGCAAAATGCACACTAGAAAATTATTGATTTCCTGTGCCTAAGGCAGGTAAGCCTTTGTATTTTTAGAATGTTTTCTTTCCACATGCACACAAATTCCAGTAAGATGCAAATTCATCTACATCACAGCCAAGAATATAGACTCAACAAGTGCCTAGTTTTCAAAAATAGATCCTTGCAGTCATTATCTCTACAGTATAACTTTTTCCAATAGAGGGCTGATTCTGTAATACCTTCTATCAGTCCTATGTCTGTTTTCTCTGCCATCTTTGGAGAGTACACACCAGTGGAAATGGAAATTCTCCTCAGGTATTTTGTATAGGGATGTACCGATCCGAACCCAGCTATTGGATCGGGGTTACCATCATGGCATTTTTAAATAATCGATATCGGAGTCCCTGACAAAACGTAACTTCTGAAAACTATTGCGGGTGTACTGTTTTTTCTTTTTGTCAGCTGCACCACCAGTGAGCCCAGGCTGAATTCTTCTTTTTTATTTGTTTATTTTGTGACAGTCCTGTCACACTTCTGCGTGCACGGCTCACTAAGTTGAATTTTAGCCCATGCACGTTACTTTGTTGTTCTAGTAGGAGTTTTTTATTCTTTATAATCACATTCACAGTGAAAGAGACTGTGTTGGCTGCTGCCGTTTTCTGTCTGTCTGTGTCATGTGACTTACTTTGTCTGCTGGGTTCACATGTTCCCATGCGCTGCTTGATGTAATAGAAAGATGCGAAGCTGCAGTCGCAACTCAAGTGTAACGTTTATGAAGCAGGAAAACAGAGGCTCATGGAGACAGATCAAAATGGAGGGTAAACATGCTGGTGTTAACCTCGGACATAATCAAATTTACTTTGCACTTTCTGCAGAAGTTAAATGTAAATTCTTGAATTCTCTAGCTTTGGCAAGTCAAAAATATGTTTAAAAGCAACTTTTTATTTTAGGTGGGATGTAGTAAGAACTTCATAGTCGCTCTTTTCACCAAGTTAATATGTATTAGACCTGCATATAGAGGATTTTATGCAGAAACACAGGTAATAAAATATCTTTAGCTGTCAAGGAAAACGGATAAGTGCAGATCCAGCTTCCAGAACCTTATTGGTGAGTAAGTCCTATTGTTGGTGAAACGTAGTGTTAACAAGTGCCTCTTGTCAGCTGCTGAGTTTTCAAGCACATACATAGCAGTGATTATTAACTTAAATGAGGTTTCTGACTGGGACTCTGTATCGGAAAATGCCTAATGTTAAATGACTCGGATCGGTATTGGTGGGGGGAAGGGGTGGGTTTAAAAACAACCCTGATCTGAACATCCCTGCTATTTTATGTTGATTCAGAAACAACATAATTTTTTTTTTATTTATTCTTTTCTTTCAACCATTACTGCATATTTTAGGACAAAACCTTTGTCATTTGGAGTTTGAGGGGACTTGTGTGGGCTTTGTTGGAATCTGTGGAAAGTTTCCCCTTAAGGGGGGAGGGATAACACATTTATAAAGATATCACACATTGTCCCTAAATAATGGGAATCCACAAAACTACAGACACACCATCTCAGTCCGTCCGAATTTTCTTAAGCTGAAGGTTGCAATTCTCTGCTGTCCTTTTTTTCCCTCTTTCTTTTTTTAAAGCCTCAGCTGTTCTGATTCTCTCTCTCCCTCTCTCTTTCTCTTAATTTTTTTCTTCTCTTTCAATCTCATCTCTTGTGAGATGAGGCCTCTTTGTGGCGTGTGTGACATTATCACTGAAACTCATTCTTTGTCCCTCCTGTTTCTCTTTCTTTTTCCTCTAGGGGACGCTGATGATTATGGAGCAGCGCGTGTCCATGCACTACAGCGACCCCAAACCACGAGCCAACGAGGACTGGCTCTGTAACAAGGTTTTTCATGCTTGAATTACCTGGTCTGTGCATATCAGACATAATGTAGTGGCTCATCTAGCAGGTCTTCTAATGGGTTGCGCATTATTCTAACAGTGTGGTGTCCAGAACTTCAAAAGGAGAGAGAAGTGCTTCAAATGCAGCGTGCCCAAATCAGGTGAAGTTTAAGAGGAGTTGCTATTAATATCCAACCTGTTTTTTCTTCTTCTTTGATGCATTAGTGTTATGCTATCTTTCCATAGAGGCTGAGCTAAAGCTGCCACAGTTGCTGAGGGAAATGCCTGTTGGAGTTCAGAAGGAGGGAGCCCAAGGCTTGCTGCCTCTGCCGGTGTCGTACCACCCTGCTGGTCCCAGTGTTCCCCCAGGGCCTGCGCCGCAGCCGGCAGACGTCGCAAATGACAGTAAGCCTCCAGACAAGCTTTTACAATGCCATAGACATCACTGCTGTCTATCACGTTGATATAATTCAATTTGTCTGCAAAGCCAGTAGAGAACGACAGTCATTATCCTCTATTTCCACAGCTTTGATTCTTAGAAACCTCGGCCCCCATACAACAGTGGACGCCATTTTGTCTGCGTTGGCTCCATTCGCCACCCTCTCCCCTTCCAATGTTCGCCTGATCAAGGACAAGCACACACATCTAAACAGAGGATTTGCTTTTCTGCAGCTTTCTACTATAGTGGTAAGAATAGAGAAAATATGTTTAATTTACTGTCTTACATGTTCCAGGTCAAACAGTGGAACCTTCTGTCTGGCATTATTGGATTTATTTGGGAATGACTTTATAGCCAAATGAAACTGTGGCGATTTGTTTGTTGTTGTGAATTAGCCATACAGTTCAAACATTGAAGGAGATTACTCACAAACATACAGATTAAACCATAGTATACTTTTTCAATGTTCATTGTTTTATCAGTACAGCAGCCATACTTTAGCTGACCTCACGGTATAAACATGAATGTATCACATGTTCTTTAGAGTCTTGGCATCTAGGGCATGATGATTCTAGAGAATTTAAATGTCTGCAAGAAAATAAGCAGGATCTAATAACTTACTATTTGCTTTTTGCACTGATGATTTTTAAAAATAAACTTATCTTAAACATTAAAGGTCACTAGTATTTCATTATTTTTTTTATCAACAGGAGGCCTCACAGCTGCTTCAGATTCTTCAGGCTCTGCAGCCCCCACTGTCTATTGATGGGAAAGCCATTGTAGTGGAGTTTGCCAAAGGTTCCAAACGGTAAACTCTTTAACGAAGAATGCAGTTAAATATACTTGCAAATGTAAGAGGGGAAAAAATTGGATCAAAGTACAACATAGAAAAAAAAAAATCTAGTTTAGTTGAGATAAAGTGTGTGAGATTAAGAAAGACTGCTTTAGCCAGGACACTACAAAATCGATAATGACACTTTCTGTTGCTCTTATCAACATCAGTGATGTCTTTGTGACTGAGGGGAGCAGAGTGAGCGCGGCTACTGTGGCCAGCACTGCTATAGCCGCTGCACAGTGGGCTATATCACAGGTAACTTATCTAGCTTCACTTACTAATATGGTTAAATGAAGGCATCTTGACCAAAATATTTATTTGTCTACTGTTTGTTGTGGTTTATGTTTTATTTTTAGAACACTCAGAATGGATCAAGTGAGGATGCAGCAGTTTACCAGCAGGGGGCAGCAGTCACATACAGCCAAGAAGGACAGAGTTATTCTGGGGCAGACGGTGTCGCTTTAAGGGTCCAGACGGACTCCAGGATTGCACCCCTGGTTGGTGCAGGAGCAGCACTAAATGGAGCATATACAGGAGGAACCCCAGGTTGGTCTGACTGATTCTTCCAATAGTCTGTAACAGGACTGTTTAATATTTTTGTAGAACAGTATTTGCTCATGATGTTTCCTTGCTCATCTGTAGCTGTTATCTCATCTGAGGCAGTAAAACTTGGTTCAGCAGCTGGACAGCTGTCTCTCATCCCAGCTATCTCCACACCAGCCACACAGGTACATAGTCGTTTTTCTTTTTCTTCCAGTCTCTTCTTGCATATTCCCAACTTTAAGAGTTCCGCCCCTTCACAGGTTGAGATTGTAGGAAAACCACAGCCAGCTGCTGCTAATCAACCTGCCATCCCCGGCACCGAACACGAGCTCAAACAATATCGTAAGTGTTTCCTACAAAGAGACTTCTTGCAAACCTGAAATTTCATATAATTCAGAACTTTTTTTTTCTATTATACTTTTGCAGCTGTGCCAGATGTGTCTACTTACCAGTACGACGAAAGCTCAGGCTTTTATTATGACCCATTCACAGGACTCTATTATGACCCAAATTCCCAGGTAAACTGTCCACTCTGAACAAATTGCAGAGAACAGAACAGAAACGTTTTGTATACGAGCGAGTTCATCCTTACAACTTCTTTTTGCTTTTGGGGTTCTTTTTTCATGTCAGTACTACTACAACGCTAACACTCAGCAGTACATGTACTGGGATGGAGAGAAGCAGACCTACACTCCTGCTGCCAGCCAATCAAACACTGAGGGTACACCAGTGAAGGATGGAGCGGCCTCTTCGGACAGCACAGCAAGCAAAGAGAAAAAAGAGAAGCCGAAGAGTAAAACTGCTCAACAGGTACTCTACTAACTGGATACAAATTTAAGAGTCGTCATATTTATTGAAATAAACTACATTTTTTCTTTTAACTTTACGTTATGTGGATATATTGTACAACGAGATATTAGGGCTGTGATAAGACAATTAAAAAAATATTACAAGATTAAAGTCATAAAATCATGAGAACAAAGTAATACGAGAATAAAGTCGTAATATTATGACTTTGTTCTCATAATGTATTTATTTTTCTTAGTATGGCCCTAATTCTCTGTAATGTTTCCTATTTTCACAGTTTTAAGAAAATAAAAAAAGAGCGAAATGTAGTACTGATCAAACTTGGTGTTATTTATCTTGACAAATTTAGTTTCCCCTTTTATTTGCAGTTTTTTTTTTTTTTTCAAAATCCCTTTTTAATATGAAATGAAAACATCTTATATCCCTGTGAAATTTTGCTAACTTTTTTATTTTATTTGCTTTTCCAGATTGCCAAAGATATGGAGCGTTGGGCTAAAAGTCTCAACAGGCAAAAAGAAAACATGCGTTCTGTCTCTTCGTCCCCTGCTGTCGGGTCTTCTCGAGGGCCGGGTCACAGTCGCTTTGACGACTACAGAGAGTCTGCAAGTGCCGATGCAGGCTATGCTGTTCTGGAGAAAAAGGTGCCAACACATTTGCCTTATCAGAATGTCAGGAGGAGTGATTATCATGCACGTGTTTAGGTTTGATCACCTATTTAAACCCACTTAATTTACTGTCCTGCAGGGTGCGTTGTCTGAAAGGGCACCGAGTTTTCTGGACCAGATCCGACAAAGTACAGAAGTACGAACATGGCCGCAAGCTGTGGAAAAAATGCATACGTTTTTATAGTATTTTTCTTCATTTGAGATGTATAAATGGAGCACAGTATCTGTCTCATTCTCCAATCTTCTGCCTTGACACCAGCAGCTTTCGCCCCCTCATCAGTCCGGTCTGGTCCCAGCCTACAGTGCAGAAAGTGACAGTGAAGACGAAGGAGCTGAGAAAGATGAGAAAGAAGGGAGACTGACAGACTGGGTGAAACTGGCATGTCTGCTCTGCAGAAGGCAGTTCCCTAGCAAAGAGGCCCTCATCAGGCACCAGCAGCTCTCTGAACTCCATAAAGTAATTTTAAAATATTCGTTTTAATAATCATTAACGGCTCTCTAATTTATAAAATCCATGTGTAAGACGGTCTGTGTACATTTAAGATGAAACGTTGTCATTGGGTTTGAATAATTTTCTTCCTTTGTGTGACCCTTCACCTTTGTCTGTGACTTCAGCAAAACTTGGAGCAAAGAAAAGCTCAGCTGGAAGCTAGTGGCAAGGTCAGTTGAGCTTCAAGGAGAAGGATGGACACTAACACTTATGTTCAATTAGTTCACTATAAATGTTCTCACTATTTCTGATGCAGAGATTACCAGATGATGGTGAACCACCAGAATCTAAGAGGAGGAAGTTCAGTCCAATGTAAGCAGCTTTGATGTGAAAAACTTCTGATTGTTGTTTTGAAGCTTTGCTTTAAGATTTATTTTATAATGTGTTGCAGGCTTGAACGTGTACTCAGTGTTTTTTTTGTGTTACCTTTTTATAGTGATGGAACAGGAACTAGCCTCGGTGCAAGGATGCTGCAAGGAGGTGTGAAGAAGGGGCTTCTGTTGCGCAACATGCAAGTGGAGTGACCGCTTGCATTTTCCGTTTCTCCCATCCTAGGAAATGATGAACTTTTAAAAGTGAACATATTATTGCTATCTGTATAAGAACCTCTTGTAGATAGATATTATAATTACCTCAACAGTGGTAATAGTGAACTGATCCTGTAGCAGTAAATGTTGGAATATTGCACAAATTGCACCTTTTTCGCTTGCTTCCTGAATAATGCAGTTTTCATTTTTCACTGGCTTTGATGTTTGTAATAAAAAAGTTTGGAAAAACATTTGCTGCTCAGAAATTGAGTATCTGTAGTCTACAGATCTTTATGCCAGCAAATGAGTCTATGCACCATAGATTATTTTTTCTTTTAAGTTAATGCTGCATGCCTCGTCATTCAATGAATGACTGATCTGGGCATGAACTATGTATATTTTTGAGTGAGTACTTTTCTACAGATGTTGAGGCGGGAACATTGTGGCTACCTGAACTGTTAAAAAAAAAAGTCTCACCATCATTAATGTGTAGATAGGAATTGTTTCTGTTTATCTTGTTTTAATGTACAATGAAACTAATATTGTCTTTAGAAAATTATTTTTGTCTATGTATTTGTCAATGTTACTGTTTCATTAAGCTAATGTACATTTAAAAAAAAAAAAAAAACAATCTTCACTGATTTGAAAGGAGGTGGAATGTATATCAGATTTCAACATTTTAACCAGAAATTTCACCAGCTGTGTCTTTCGTTTATGTTCACATAAAGAAAGCGGAATATATTGCAATTGCCGATATGAGTTTTGTGGTGTAACAGCTTTGTTTGTTTGTTTTTTTTGGCTCTACAAAAGCAGAGGTTCCTGATTTTTGGTTTTCGTGCAACTGCAACCCTCTTACTAAACCTGCTCGTGCTGCGCCTGCGTGGTTTCCATAGTAACGTTGTCAAACTTAGTTCTTTTGAAAACTGCTCAGACATCGCTCGCAAACAAGCTAGCTGTACCACTTTAAGATAATATTGGCCCCAATGTCTGACGATGATGTGTACCTGTCCCCCGAAGAGTTGGGGGAAGATGCACCTGCTGGAGAAGGCGAAGAAGGGGACGAACACGATAAGGTTCGTGTTACTGCGGTTTATAAAAAGACAGTTTATAAAAAGTCCACCATTTAGCTACTCATCTCAGTTTTGAGGCCTTAAAAGCCCTATCTACATTTCCATTACAGTTCTCAAATGTTTATTCATTTTAGTTTAAGCCCAAAAAAAAGCTTGTTTAGCCTGTTTCTACACCTGTAATGAGCTATTGCAGGAAACCAATAAAAATGTTGCAGTATCCGCTACCAGCCAACGTGCGAACAGGTAAACCGTCTTGATATACATTCCACTGTCAAGAGTTAAATTTGAAATCACTTCAAACAAGAAGTTCCTCATATCATATTTGAAAATTATTTCTTAAAATGTTAAAAGAGCACAAGTGGGGAAAAAAATGGTATAATACTGACAATAATTATCAATGGAAATATCTTTATGGGCTTTACTTAAACCGAACCCTTATAACTTCTGACCAGCTTTTAAATAAATCACAAACAATTCCATCTTGGACCCTTTCCTGTGTGTTTGCATAGAAAAGTATATTTTTGATTAAGCTTTGTTTGAAAATCAGGAATTCAATGTTTTGAACAGTCCAATTATAACTGTTACCTTACTGTAAAGCGGCACTGAAATTTGTGTTGTAAAATGGCGCTGGATTCACATGACGGGGTTAAAAATATCTTCTGAAAAAAGTAAGTTAAATGTCTTAAAGTCCAAAATAAGCTTGTGAAAAACCTTATCTTTTGGATACTTATCACATTTAACAGAAAAAAAGTCTTAAATAGCCATTTGTGAGTAATTAATCTGTATAATGTGTTTCACTTAGTAAATTAAGTTACTAAAATCAATGAACTTTTTAAATAAAGATTTGCTGAGGACTGACCACTACAACCTTAAGCAGAGATTACATTTCCTGCAGATGAAGCAGCAATCTGTCTTGTCGTTTCCCATGCTATCATGACTGAAATGCTCTGCAGCAGACTAACCCGTCCTGAAAGCGCACTCAGCTCTTATATTGGTTATATGCTGGCAAGTTTGTCAGTATAAGTTTGCTCTTATAAGAACACACTGCACTCCCACAGTATAGTCCCTCCTAACAAACAATTAATAGTAAAGACTTTAAAACATTCAAACTTTGGTACTTTGGCCAGAGCCTTTACCTCCAATGTTTTTGTGTGTTTGTGTTTAACGTTCACAATAAAAGTGACTTCTCTGCTCTCCTCAGATTCAAGTGTTCCCATTGAACAAAGAGACCATCATTGATGGGCTTTCATTGCTCTGCCAGACAGGAAAAAGACTGGAACATGCTTTTATCAAACTGGATCTTAAAGACAAGTAAGCAGACAAAGAGGAGCTGAAAAATTAAATTTAGTGCCAGCCTTAACGGTTGGAATGTGTGTCATGTTCAGACATTAAAATATAAAGACCAAATTTAGAGACTGAAATCTTTGCATATAGATAGATTTTAAACTCATCTGTTTTCTTGTGTCTCTGTCTCAGAGCGTTAACTGACATAGTTGCAATCAGCAGTTATATTCACATACGTTTTCTGGACTTATCCAACAACTACATCTCTGATCTTTCTCCCTTGGCACCAATGACCCATTTGCTTTGGCTGAAGGCAAGAAAGTCTTGACGTTATGTAGAAAATTGCATATGTCTGAATCATTAAATAAAACTCATACTGAAAGCAAATCTTGAATGCAACTCTTTTGCAGGTTGACACAAATTCTGTGACATCATTAAAAGGGCAACCATTAGCTGAGTTTACCTTCCTACAATGGTTGAGTGTGGCATCAAACCAACTAGTAGACATAGAAGGCCTGGTTGGACCGTCCCTAGAGACGCTCATACTTTCAGGTTTCTCCTTTTGACATTTATCCAGATGATTAGTCTAACATATTTAGCAAGCGTTTCTATTAGCGGATATGATTAAAACCATTTCAATTGTTCATAACTCAAATAATTGAACCTTAAAGCATATGTTTGTGAAAAGAATGATGTGACACTTTGAAACTTTCTTTCAGGTAATAGTATTCAGAAAATAAGTGGTTTGCAGAGTGCCGATTTTGCCAATTTGGTTATCCTAGAGCTGAGGGCAAACCAGCTGGAAACAACAAGTGGCTTTGACCTTCCAAACTTGCGGAAACTATACCTGGTAATACAAGGCATTGTGATTTGGATAAAATAAGTCATAGTTTCTTTGTCAATGTAATCAGTCTTTGTAGAAGTTAATGTAAAATAGTAACTGTATGTATCAAATCTTGTTTTTCCTCAGGCCCAAAACTTTATCAAACGTCTTGAGGGTCTAGAGAAGCTAGAGCGCCTGATAACCCTACATCTTCGAGACAATCAACTTGAAACTCTGGAAGGGCTCTGTTCTGAAATGAAGAGTCTTCAGTACCTCAATATCAGGTATTGCAGTACAACAACAAACTGGTGCCTAAATATACCCTTGGGGAATCAGCAAAGTCTGGAACCTCATTTTTTTTACTACCATCTTTTTCTCCCGTAGAGGAAATGCAATTGCTGAAGGAGACGCCTTACGAAGCCTCCGCCTTCTGACAAATTCCCTAAAAACTTTGGTTATTGCGGAAAATCCAATAGTGGACACATTAATCTATCGGCCAAGTATACTAATACTCCTGCCTCAGCTGGAGCGAATTGACAAAGAGATAATCACCCTTAAAGAGAGAACAGAAGCTCGGAGGGCAATCAGGGTATGAATATGTTGTTGTTTTCATATCTCTTTTTTTTTTTTAATTTCAGAAATGTTTCATCTTTTAATTAAGTGTGTGTGTGTTGTTTCAGGAACTTCAGGAAGAGGAAGAAGCACCTGTATAAAAAGATGAATAGAATGGGGAAGTGGTGCTTTTTTGAAAAGAGGAGCCTCTTGTGTATAAGTCAGCAACTTTGATTACAAATGTGTTTGGAAAACATGTCTCTTGCATGATTAATGTTCTGATTAACTAAGTTTGATTTGTCATACATAGAAATACAGCTAACTGTAACCGTTATATTTCTAGTTGTTTTCAAGAAATGGAAAATTGCAGAGTAACTGACATTAAAAAAAATGTGCTTTGACTGCGCGATAAAAAGGAACTTTGTGTGTGAACATTGTACATTCATTTTTTTCCCTGAGTAAGGATGATAGGGCAGAATCTGCTACCCACACTTCCTTGTAGCCAGCTCCCCAACTCCAAATTTAAAGGAACAGTTCCATTAAACGTATTCAGAAACATGATCTAATGTAGGTAGGAGGAATTACATCCTTGCTAATTAATATTTGTTTTATGTCATTTTATTTATGATATATGCAAAAAGCAAGACAACGGAAGTGTGAATGTTATCCATTTTTTATGTTTATAACAAAAATAAAATGGAGACATAAGGATATACTGAACAGTGACATCGCTATAACAGTTGTAATGCAGTAAGATGTCAACTTATCAATTTAATGTTATATTAAAAGCAAGCATATTTATTTTTTTTATAAAATGCAGGAACACACATTTTGTCATAATCACACACGGTTTTTACATAATACTTAACGTAGCCCTGCAGACTTCTCTATTTATTTAAAAAAAAATCGCTTTGGGGGTAAAATGGTGCCGAAAATGGTCCTGCAAGTTTTCGACTTACAAAAGAAAGACGACCTAAGAAAAGTTGTCGAAAGGTGCATCATGCTCTGCTTAACATACGCAACTTCTCTTCCTGCAATGATTTGATTGGACGGGGTCTGGCTCGCCTGCTAGACATAAACCTCTCTCCGTGACAGTCGGTCCTCCTCCTCCGTACAGTCGTTCTATACGCTGGGCAGCTAGCAGTGGCCTTCAAGTCCAGACAGCAGCCGTGTGTGGTTTTTAAATTACTTTCATTAATTCTCCAAGCAAACAAAGCGTTCCAGTTATCCTCCAAGAGATCATGGCTAGCTACCACAAACCCGACGAGAAGACTTTGCAGGGACTCAAAGACATTGCTAACAAGCTAAGGATCCACTCCATCAAGGCAACATGCGCTTCCAACTCTGGGTAAGTCACACAAAGTTACTCTGAGTCGTCAAGTGTTAAGGAAATCACACGGAAACGCTGATAGGAGAGTATTACCGTAGTCGTAGTGTGCAGGCGATGCACACGCTACCTGTGGGGGCCTGGTGGCTACACGTGCAGCAGATTATGTTCATGCGGCGCGAGTTAGCCAGAGAGCTAGCTGCTAATTAATGAGAATGCAACTAAGGTTGTCTGCTTTCAGGAGCACAGCGGAGTCTAGTGCAAGGAAATGCAAGCCCACTAGATGGTTCATTCAGAGCCTCTTCGGTATAACGTTATATTTTTAGTTCCCCCCCCCTGAAGGCACTTTTTAATAAGCACAGATGGAGTGAGCCAAGTCTATGATACTGACTTCAATGTAACCACTATCACATGCTGCTGTGTTGTGGTCTCATGGTCGTTTTCTCTCCTGAGGATTGTAATATCAGTTTATAGAATTTGGGACGCTCATAACTTTTCGTGTATTACAAATTTTAAGTTTTGGTTTAATTTATAAATTTTGGCTAGTTATGCCTATCTGTAAGTTGTTTGCACACAATGTGCCTGTAATTATTTCCCTAGATGACTTTGAGGTGCTATTTTGTTCCCACATAATTTTTAGTCTCATTTTTGTTAATCAGGTATTGGAGTATTTGCCCCTACATTAGGCAGTAATTGATATTAACGGGACGCGTGAAGACTTCTGTATTTGTATTTTTTATTTTCTCTCTCATACACAAGATCTGCTTTAGGGCAGGATACAGCAAAGTTAGAAACTCCCTTTTTATGTAATTAACCTCTATTTAAAATGGTCAAATTCTAAATCAACTAAAGGATTTAAATCAATAATGCCACAATATATCTATTTTGCCATAGAATGTGTGCAATATTATAATTGCATACTTTGTAGACAATAGAATTTCAAACTCCATGCGCTAAACTAATTTCAAACAACATATTGCTTCTCCTGGATGGACGTTCTCTTCTCTTTTCTGTCCACAACTGGTATAGAAAATCAGATAGGGGTGGAGAACTTTGGATGATGTAAAAGAGGAGCTGGTTGGGGAAAATGAGCTTTATTCATAATTGATATGTTGTTTTTGAACAATAACATAGTAGTGTCATCTTTTTGTGAAATCCGACTACCCTGCTATACTTGTAATAATACATTTTCTTTTAAAAGAATCTGTATTCACTGTAGGATAATCTTGTCCAGATATGACTAGTCGTGTTACCATTGCAGTTTTGTACTTAAATGAACTGTTCTTGTCCAGATGTTAAACAAATGCACCTTTTAACAGCAAAAAATGAAATCTAATGACCTTGTGGTTTTGGCTCCTGTGTATGAACACCAGGTAAACTATTTTACCAAAACAGAATAGTGATTAAAATCTATACTGCTCTTTAAAGAATTGGTGCAAATTTTTTACTATTCTTGGTAAACAGAATAGTTTACCAAAACTATTCTGTTTTGGTAAACTATTTTACCAAAACAGAATAGTGATTAAAATCTATTCTGCTCCTTCAAGATTTGGTGCAGATTTTTTTTCACACAGAAAATAGCCCCATTGGTTGATGCAAGTCAAGGCATGAATACTTAAAAAGGGTGCAGCTTTATCAGTTGGTGTAGCTGCCCTTCGCTCCTGCTCTGTTAAATATAGTTGAATGGGTGTCACATGCACGATTATGTCTGATTAATTCATTTAGGGGAAATCAGGGGAGAGTTTTGAACCAGATTCTTGCTTTCTCATTTTAGCTTAGTCATTACTCAGGAGAAAGTTTTGGTGGAAATGTTGACGTGTGCATCAGTTTTATGTCATGTAAAACACTTGGCAGCTACCTTTTTTTTTATTCTTGACAAAAGAGTGATTCACTCATGGATTATACTTGTGCTGCACCCTTGACTAAACCCTTATACAAATTCTCTTGGTTCTGCATTTCTTCAAATAAAAGGCCAGTTGATGAGTCTCTTTTGGTTCCTACTTCTTCCTTCAGATAAGGAAATAAGGAAATCTTTGTCTGAAATGAGGCTCGCAAAACTTGTTACAAATAAAGCGAATCTTAAGTTGCTGCTGCAACTGTTTCCTCGTTCTGACTAATGCAGAACAATGCACTCTTATTGTCTTTCTCTGAATTTGCCTTGCTTTATTTTCAGCAGGCTCTGTCTCAACAAGTGGAAGAGTGGTAAATTAAACAACTGGATCTTGCTTTTTGATATAAAACTTAACAGTGAGTGATGTACATTTGCATTGGATGTTGTAAAAGTTCCCAGCATGTTCAAAATGGTACCGGTTTTAACTTAACCACAAAGGGAAGCTGAAATCTCTTGGGCAACTCAGGATTTCTAGAAATGTTTACAATACTCCCAACCCCATTTTAAGCAACTAACAGTTTCACAAGGTTTTTTTTGCAATTTTTTTTTAAGCTTGAAGACCTTTGTGTGGTAACCAGAGTTGGTTGTGTTTAAAAATTAACAAGTTATTGATTGATGATGACGTTTTCTAATCTCAATAGGTCGTCTTCAAAAGCATTATCTGTCAACAAGACAGTTGTGTAAATTTTGTGTGATGTGGCCATGCTCTGTCGTTGAACGGCAATTCTCGTACAGTCATTCTGTCACTATTAACATAGTGCTTTAAACGGGAAATGATTTAACTTTTCCAGACTAAACACGAAGTTTGAATGTAATATGCATGCACTGGCATGATGGTCTTGTATACTAATATTGTATCTGTACTGTCAGCTGTCACTAATTGACTCCTTTTGATTTTGGTTCCTAAGCCATCCCACATCATGCTGCAGTGCAGCGGAGCTCATGTCTGTGCTCTTCTTCAACGCCATGCGCTATAAAGCAGATGATCCTCGCAACCAGTGCAATGACCGCTTTGTGCTCTCAAAGGTTGGTGCTTGATGCAAATTCTACCTGAGAGTTGTTCATTTCATTTAGTTTGCTGGTGATCACACCTTAGAATTCTTCTGTAACTCTCATCAGGGTCATGCTGCCCCTGTCCTGTATGCTGCCTGGGCAGAAGCAGGTTTCGTGAAGGAATCTGATCTGCTCAACCTGCGTAAGATCGACTGTGACCTGGAGGGGCACCCCACACCTGTGAGTTTGTAAAATTGACTGGATTTTTTTTTTTTTTTCTTTCAACATGACTGGGAAAAATTTAATGGATGTAAAATGTAGCTTTTCTGTTTTCAATTTACCCTGTTGTATCACAGAAACTAGCATTTGTTGATGTGGCAACTGGATCTCTTGGCCAAGGTCTTGGGGCTGCTTGTGGGATGGCCTATACTGGCAAGCATTTTGACAAAGCCAGGTCAGTCTTTATTTTTTATTGAAGTTCTGAATTGAGGAATGATTAGAGTTAAACAATTTTGGAATCTTAATCTCTTTTTCAGGTTCAAGAATTGTCTCATTTAGATTCAAGTTGTAATGTTAACATCCTTTGTGTCATCTCAGCATTGCTTAAGAAAGTGCATTGTTTGTGTGCAAAATGACCTGAGTGTTCTCATGTGTTAAAGGCCAGAAGGTCTCATGACTAAGCATCTTTTGCTGTTTTAGTGTTGGCTAATTGTATTTAAGATAAACTTAAATACCATTAGTTTACATGGCAGTGTCCAGAGTAGGCATGGGCTGTTTACTAGTATCAAGATATTTAAAAAGTGATGTGGTTTGCAAACTGCAAAATTCAGTCATACCATTCATACTGCACAAACTGGATGGTGGGGCAGGTAGCCTGACTAGCTAGTGACTTTATACATTCTCAGATTTAAAGTTTTGGTATGATGCAGTGAAACCATGTTATTCTTTGTCCAGATTATTGGATGATAATCCTATACCAGGTCATGCCTAGTCTGGAGTCTTTCATCCATCATGAATGAATTAATCTTGGACCTTAGTCTGCAGTATTTAAGATGCTTTTTGAGAAAATAGGATGTACATGGAATAACAAAAACAATTATCTTTACTGAATTTTTGGCATCTTTTTAAACTCAAACAATAATTCAGGACCCTTTAGATCTTACTAGCTGGTCATTGTCTTAACATGAATTGTATAGAAGCCACAAACGCTTCCTTTTTTCTTCTCTTCTTATTCATTGCAGCTACCGTGTGTACTGCATGCTCGGTGATGGTGAGTGTTCGGAGGGCTCCGTGTGGGAGGCCATGGCCTTTGCATCCTATTACAAGCTGGACAACCTGGTGGCTATCATGGATGTCAACCGTCTCGGTCAGAGTGAGCCTGCACCCCTGCAACACGACATGGAGACCTACCGCAAACGCTGTGAAGCCTTTGGGTCGGTAACAACACGAAGTAACATAACACACTTTCACTTTTTAACCTATTGGGACAAATTTGTGAGTTGAATATTATGAACTTTTGGTTAAAATTTGTTTTTTGCCCATTTAGTCTATTCCCATTTCTGATGTTTTTGCTGTGAGCCTACCATAAGATTTTATAAATTTAAGTGATATTGATGCCTGATGCATACTTTTCTGAGATTTAATTTAGTAATGATTTCCATTCTTTAAACATGTGTAGATGGAATACATATGTTGTGGATGGGCATGATGTGGAGGAACTGTGTAAAGCTTTCTGGCTGGCTAAGCAGGTAAAGGACAAACCCACCTGTATTGTTGCAAAGACCTTCAAAGGAAAAGGACTCAAAGGTATGTATAAACAAAATTTCAAGACTTTTCCTCACTTTAAAAACAAAATCCTACATTTTCTTACTGAAACTTGTTTACCCATTGCTTTGCAGACATTTCGGATCTAGAGAACTGGCATGGGAAGCCAATCCCTAAGGACAAGGTAGATGGCCTTCTGAAGGACTTGCAGTCTCAGATCCAGGTCCCCAACAAGACCCTCTGCCCAGAGCTGCCCAATGATGACGCAGCACCAGCTGACCTGAGCCCAATCTCCCTACCTACACCCCCAGCCTATAAGAAGGGAGATAAGGTAGGAAAATACACTTTTTATGATTTAAAAAAAGGCTCTTTATGCTATAATTTGGCTGTGAATGAAAACACAAATGAATAATCATCAATATGTTTGTTCCATAAGTCTTGCTGACTAAAATTTCTTTCGTTTGTTACATTGATGATCTGTCAGTCTTTGCTTTACCCTGTTCCCATCTTTCCCTTTAGATGGCAACAAGGCAAGCCTATGGTGTAGCACTGGCCAGGTTGGGTCAGGGAAGCAAGAGGGTGGTTGCCCTGGATGGAGACACCAAAAACTCCACTTTCTCAGAATTATTCAAGAAGGCCTACCCTGATCGCTATATTGAGTGTTTCATCGCTGAACAAAACATGGTAAAGTACACACACACACTCTTATTGATATTCTTCCCTGCTGTTCCATATGGTGTAATTTGTTGCTATTCATGCTTATCCCTGATATCTCTAGCTTCTTTGGTCACTTGTAGCTAGATTTTTCTTTTGAGCCTTCAATGTTTTGATCTCTGTTATGTCATCAGTTTTCATTTTGACTTATAGAACTGTATTTGCCTATAATTACAGGTAGGAGTAGCCATTGGCTGTGCCACTCGTGACCGCACAGTTGCATTTGCCAGCACGTTTGCTGCCTTCTTCTCTAGAGCCTACGATCAGATTCGTATGGGAGCGATCTCACAGTCCAACGTCAACCTAGTAGGATCTCACTGCGGTGTCTCCATTGGTAAGATTATGGCTGTAAATGATTGCCATCATTAAGGGTGTAATGGTACACAAAAGTTCTGGTTTGCACGTGTCTCTATTTTGAACTCATGGTTCAGCAGGTTTTCTTGCTGTTCATGCATTTGAAAATGCTGCTGTTAAACTTTGGTATGGTCTACCTTACTTCTCCATCACTGTCGCTAAATACTTCACCTTAATGTTCCCAGACAGCAGACTTTAGTGATGGCTGGGAGTTCTGCCTCTAGAGTCTCTTCAGTTCTGCACATAAACATTTTGTGTGTGTGTTCAGGCTTAAAACACTACATTTGTTCAGTACACCTGCATGCTAAACCTTGAGGTCTGGACCCCTGGTATTACTTATGATTAAATGGGAGAACTCTGTTTTTCACCGGTCATATCTACCTTCAGGTGAGGACGGTCCATCTCAGATGGCTCTCGAGGACTTGGCCATGTTCCGCGCCATACCGACATGCACAGTGTTTTATCCGAGCGATGCTGTGTCGACCGAGAGGGCTGTTGAACTGTCTGCTAACACAAAGGTCAGTGGCCTGCCTTAAGATTGTCCAGCAAACATTCCTCCCAAAGTCAATATTCACATACCACTTTCTGTTCTTAGGGAATCTGCTTCATTCGTACTAGCAGACCAGCCACTGCAGTGATCTACTCACCAGATGAGAAGTTTGAAGTGGGTGTAGCCAAGGTAATCAATACTGGTGATTAATTGATCTGAAAACGGGGCAGAATCACAACCGAACTTCATTTGATGTTTGCTGACATTGACTGAATGGCCTCCAGGTTGTGCGCCAGTCTGACAGCGATGTGGTGACTGTGATTGGAGCTGGTGTCACACTTCATGAAGCTCTGACTGCTTATGATACGCTTAAAAGTGAAGGTAAACTCTCATAAGAGAAAAGAAATCAAAATTTTCTAAAGCAAATGGCAGCCTGAATAACATAAACCTTAATTTGTAGGAAAAAACATTTGCGTAATTGACCCATTTACCATCAAGCCCTTGGACGCCGCCACCATTTTGTCCTGTGCCAGAGCCACAGGGGGGCAGATCATCACAGTGGAGGACCACTACAAGGAGGGTAGGCTTGTTTCCTTGCTCCCATTTTCCTAATTGAGTTTGATGATGCATTAAACCTTTCTGGACCAGCAACATTTTATGGGGGAGATTTTTATGTATTTTTTAAAATTATTATTATTTTTTAGGAGTTGGTTGGATTAAATGAAGTTGTAGTTGTAAGAACATATTTTCCAGGCTACAACTTTTGCTTTGTGACTGCAGGACAAATTTTCAGCCACTTGTAGGTTTTGTATTAAAATAAATGGTGGCTTATTTGATCTTTAGCAAATGAAGGCTGGTTGGACTTGTTGGGTTTATAACAATGAACGTTTTAAGGGTTATACAAATCTTCTAATTTTTGACAATTTGTCCTGCCGTTTCTTAGATTTTCAACAAAGGTTTCCCTGTAAACTGTGAAATCAGTTTCAGTTCTTGCTTACAATGGTGCTTCTTGTTAACTATCTCTGTCCAGGTGGTCTCGGTGAAGCCGTGCTGTCTGCAGTGGGGGGGGAGCCTGGCATCATGGTTACCCGGCTGGCAGTGAGTGGCGTTCCCCGCAGTGGAAAGCCCCAGGAGCTCCTGGATATTTTTGGCATCAGTGCCAAGCATATCGTCACCGCTGTCCGCCAGACCTTTGCAAACTAAAGACTCCATCTTCCGAGCTTTCATTCATCAGCTACATCGTCCACACCAGTTAACCTCTCTACTGCCATCTTGTGGCTTTAGAGCTGCAGTTCACTAACCTTGTATTGCATTTTAAGAGCAGAGTGTAATGTGTTTTGCAAATAACCCCTTTACCTTTGTTCACCTTTGTAGGTCATTCCTTTTCCCAAATGCTTGTTGAAGCTGAAAACTACTGTAAAATTTGACAGTACAAATTTTGATTGTCAATTAACTCAGGCCATGACTTTTGTCATCATTCCTCTTATTTTATTGTTTTCCCCAACTCTGGCTTTCACTATGACTACTGTTCTTGCAATGTATTATATCTCTTCTGTAGTGAAAGCCTTTAGCTCAGAGCTCAGATGTTTTCTTTACCCCAGAATTAAGTCACACAAAGACATTCCATAGCAATTCCTGATCCCACAAAATGTAACCATGCTTTTGGTGTTTGCAGGTTCTCAGTCTCACCTGTTGTAGCTGTGATGTGCTAAATTAAAAGTTCATGGCTTAACACCATTATTGCTGTATGTTGTTTTCTTCCTGGTGCTAATTTCATTGTGCTTTTTCCACTTAATCTACTCTCAGAAAAAAATGACTGGTTGTACCTCAAGGTCAGTGCCCAGATCTGTTTAGCTGCATTTCTCTCAAAGATAAAGCAACTGGAAACGCTAACTCTGTGTAGTTAAAGGGGCAGGATGTTTTCCAGCCACTTATTATATATAGCACAATCAAATAGTTATGACACCTTCAGTTGTTTAAAGAAAATGCTGTATATATCAAACATGACTTAAAAGAAATTTGACTTCAAAATGTAACGGCTTGAAATTGGCATCTGTCTCTTTAAGAAACTCTTGCATTTTGCCTTGAGCACGTCATCACATCAACATTACTCTTAAGTGTTTGCATTCATGGGAACACTGTACTGATATAATAAGCTCATCAGATGTGCAGTTTCACCAGGTGTTTGCTAATTGCTGCTGCTAGTTTGAAGGAGCTGAGTGTGCTGGAGGTGGAGGGGATGCCCTGTACTCCTGGACCAGCATTTCAGTGTGTATTTGGGCTTCAGAAAATCATGATTCCACTGTACTCTAAAATACATAATCTAACCCTGACAGAGCATTTTTCAGCACACCGTTAAAAAAAATTCCTTACATCCATTAAGACATTGTCATCCTAAACCAGATATCAACAATCTTAATCTACAGAAATATTTTTCCCCTCTGTTTCAACCAAATAAAATTTGGCAAAATAATGCCCTACATATATATATATATATAGAATCCAAATATATTGATGTGTATGTGTACAATAGAACTGAAATGTTCGTCAATGAGATTGCAAGTGCTTATGCATCTCTAGGGTAGTTTTTTTTTTTTTTGTTACAGCATAACCTGTTGACTTTTGCATAGCAATTAATTTTTTTTACTGCATTAAATGTGTATGTCTTTAATAACTACATGCAACAGACTATATCTTTGTTGTAATGGACACTTTTTTAAATCTTGTTTTTGAAACTGCAATGCCGTTGGCATTCTAAAATTATCTTTACAAGCCTATTTCTACTATGTTAAAATTCCTTTGGCATCAACACTACATTTATCACCAGAAAGGATTGTGGAACCAGTACTAACTGGAGTTGTAAATTGTCTTTAACAGGGATTGTGTTTTTAATTTGCAAGATAAATTGAGGATTTCTTTGAGCTATTTTGTTTTTTATAAACTACACGGTGTTTCCAATGAGGGTCTTTTATTTTTTTGCTGAACAACATCATAACAGCTGTAGGTATTATAAACAATACATATTGGTAAACTAAACCTTTTAATATGTGGAAGGAAAATCTAGACTCTGCACCATACCTTCTGGTAAAAGCTAGTGATTTAGCTGTGCTGTCAGACTGAGGCTACGGAGGGGTGTTGAATGTGGTAAGTGGATTACTGCATGTTCCTGTCAAGGCTAAAATGAATCATCTGTGAACACTTTATTGTTTACCTTGGAGGAGCTCATCGGGACCTGAGTGTTTCAGTGTTTAGTGTGAAGTTGTCCACGGTGCCATTTGGACTGTGTCTATCGCCTCTCTCCCAACAGCTGCACCTAATGTGTGAAAATTATCATGCTCTCCGTTAGCACAAATTAATCCATGAGTCTCATTGTCATATAGATTGACCTAAACCAGCATTGTTGAAGCACCTCTGGATAGATTTATTGATTTACAATAGATTTATTGTGTTTTTTTTTCAAAAAGAAAAGGGAGTTTGTCAGCATGTTTCACCTCACAGTGAAAATCCCATGTTGGTTCCACTCTGAGCAAAGGGTGCAAAGGGTAAGTGTGACGACTCGCACACTCCACAGTTCATGAACAGTAAGTAAGCAGAGAATGTAAAGATTCCTGTATTGTTCTCTCCTCAGAGTTCATATTTGTTTTAATATGTGGATGCTAGTGGAGCCTGGCCAAACATGGTTGTCTCCGACTTGACCCGTCTATCAACTCTGTTCCCTACCAGATCGCGTCCAAGATACCTGCACACTGTCCTCACCATCTTCTAAATCAGTTTATTAAAAATGTTTTAAGATGAGACTTTTTCTCATTTTTTAAGCTTTCTGTACTAGAATTTCTTTCTTTTTATGTTGCAAAGTAAACATGGGAATCGCTTCTTTTTGAGTCTGCAGACAGTTTTGAGAGAGAGAGGAGACAAGGAGGAGCAAGGCGTGTCTGTGCTTCATGGTATAATGATGGACTACCATTATTGGCATGGTGAGAGTTTATTTTTTCAACCTGTTCACCTCCCAGATTTTCCTTCCATCCTCTTCCTTTCTCCTCATTCACACAATGACCGTCTAATAAAAAGCACAAGGATTTTTAGAAAAAGGATCTATTCGACAAAAATCTGTTTTTTTCTTCGGAATTACATTAAACTTTGTGATATTTTTTTTTTCTTTTATTGCCTCACAGCTGGTAGAAGCTTGGGACCTAAACCGAAGAGTAAATGAGCAAAAATCCAAAAATGCAAGTTCTGAGAATGTGGATTGTGATCATTTGTGTGAGCGGCACAATTTATTCAGAGGAAACCCAAGAATTATTGCATGACCTGAATGCAATCCTGGAAATAAACTCTGACGCACCTGAAATAGAAATGGCTACCAGTCATTCATCAGGGACTGATTCAGGGGAGAGGATTTTGGATCAGCTTATCACTGGTAAGATGACAAAACATTTCTGTTTCTATCTGCCTGCTTCCCACAATAAAATGTTCGATAAGCTAACAAATCTGGATTTAATATCTAAGTTTGTTTCTTCATGAATGTTCTTGTATGCACTTGAAATCATATATGTAGTGTAAAGAGACACAGGACTTTTTCATGTAACTTTGGAGGTAGTCTCCAAAACGTATCTTAGGGACACACATCAAACACAATGCTTTATTTTGAGATTATGATTGAAAAATTCTAAACGAATCAGGCCAGATTTGGTGGACCTCTGCAAGTTTGCTTCATCGTTGGGTGAAATAACCAAATGCAACTGAGAGAGAAAAGCCATTCTACTTTTTAAATAGATTTTAAAAAAATAGAATAGAACAGAACAGAGTAGAATAGAATAGAATGCCTCAGTGAGGACCTTTTGGCATACCAAAAGCAAAGTGACAGGTAAAAGGAAGCATGTATTTTAGGTAAAATATGGTAACAGAAAATCATTAAGGTCAAATTTACAACATAATAAAACAGAAAAAAACCGAATACTTTGCATTTATCAGAAATAGTACATAGTTTCAGAGAACTCTCTGCCTGAGTAGATTACTCTTGTAGGTGATAACTTCAAAAAGGGTACAAAATATTACTGAATATTTGTGCATAAAATAATAAATAATAAAATGCTATCTACAAGAGTATTGACATTTTTTGCATATAATAAAAGATGTGCAAATAGTAGCAGGAATGTAAACAACTTATTGAGTTTGAGTTTGTTGAGAGTAGTGATGATTATAAGAAAGAACATTAGGTGGATTCTAGAAGCAGCATTTCAACATGAACTGGGAAGTTTAACAAATGAACAATAAACCTAAGGCTGCCATGTAACTTAACAGCAAAAACAATTATCTGGCATGCCTATCTCTAAGTCTGACCTTATGCCTATTAAAAATACACACAGAGCTGAAAAGATGTAACTAAGCAAGATGGCCACCAAACCTGACTAATTAAACCAGTTCTGTCAGGAGGAAGAAGCCTAAATTCCTGCAAACTCTTCTGACAAGCTTGTGGAAGAGTATCCAAAATGTTTGATTCAAGTCTTTTAAAAAAAACTATCACATCTATCTAAAGCTTACAAAATGTATATAAATATATGAATTTGAAAAAACAATCTCACTCAATATTCTAGTATTTAGCAAAGAGAAAAATAGTTACTCTTAACTGACCTAAAACAGAAATAATTTAGCCAGACTTAATGTCAAGCTGGGAGGGTGGAAAATGATTATGTGTCCTTTTGATACAGTGGATGTAAATATTTGATTTCACCTGCGTTTCACTGACTGTTTGATTTAATTGTAATGACTCAGGAACAGAAGTGCAGCCCCAACTGGAATCAGAAAGAAAGACGGATCAGAGGAAAGCTGATCCTAAAAAGCTAGAGGTTGTCAGAGGAAGGAGAAGTGCTTGGGGCAGGAGAAGACACGCTGCTACAGTAGAGGCCGCTGCATATCAAATAGTAAATATATTCAAACATTTTTCTGCATCATTTCAACTCATCTGAAGTCAATATTTCTGTTATTTTCCTCTTGACTTAATGATGTCACTGGTTTCCCGCTGTATTCTGCAGGCCGGATTAAGGCAACCTCTGAAAGGCTGGAGACAGAGTGCTAAGGGAGAGATGGAAACTAGCCTCCTTATGGCGACACTGAAGGAACTTCATGCGGAAAAGAAACGACTGATGGATAATGGAAAAACACAAGAGGAAGAGGAGGAGGAAGGTGAGGAGGAGGATAGCGAAGAGGAAGAGGAGGACGAAGAAGAAGAAGATGATGATGACGACGATGAAGATGATGAAGAAGAGGTTTAATTTTATTCAAAATCCTGCTGTTGTACACATCATTATCTAGTGTGCAGTGTGTAAAGAAGTTTTTCTATTTCAATTCAGGAGGAAGAGGAAGAAGAGGAGGAGGAAGAAGAAGGAGAAGAGGAGGAGGAGGAGGCCACAGAACCTCCTACTAATCAAACAGAAACACAGTACAACTCTACTGGACCTCCAGCTGAATGCCAGACTGCAGATGCAGAGATAAGCTGCAGGGGTGTCGGGATGACTCACCTGCCAGTTTTCCAGTACCTGGAAGTGAGAAAGCTTGACTTGGGAGGTGTGTGTGACAGGACTGTTGTCAGAACAACAGTTTAAGCCCAATGGAATAATACAAAATATTAAAAAGAGCATTCTATTTAATTAAAAGTTGGTGTTATCCATATGGTTTTTTTCTTTTTGAAATTCCAGTCAGAGGTTTATATACATTTATTACTTACATGAATGTCAGATTAAATTAGGGCTTTGATTATAACCATTCTTTCTCTGGAATGATCTGATGTTGAAAAATACAACTTCGGTGATTTAAGTTTTTATTATTTATTGTGGATTTATGTTAATCCACATAGATTAAAAATTATACATGAAGACCTAAATATACATACGTAGCTTCACTAATACTTTATAAACATTCCTTAGAAAGAGATGTTTCCTTTTTAACAGTTTTCAAGGATCTGACATAGTTGAGCTGGATATTTGGAGTTGTGGTCTCCTGGCATGTTATCAAAAATTTTCCATTTAGTTGTAAATGGTTAGAAATTTCATGCCAGCACTTTGTGTGATGCAGCAGTTCTCCCGGGGCAAAAACAGCTCTTCAAAATCGCTGCTATCAATATCGTGCACAATCCACCGTCATTTGGCGCCATGTTCTCTATGACTCCTCCAAACATGCTTTTTTGGAATCACTCCTTGCCCCTTCTTTTGTTGTCCCGCATGGACAACAAAACAATTCTGTAGTTTTGTCCATGTAGAAATTTTTAGTTTTGCAAAACCCTCTAAGTTCATGGTTATATAACAGTCACTTCACTGCAGACAGTGACACTGATGTGCCAACAGTTTCCGGTTTATGAAAGGCTTGAACCTTGGATGTTCCTGGGTTGTTCTTGTAAACCCTAAACAGTCTCCCTTCATTTGACTAGAGACAGAAAGTCTTCAATCAGAAGTGCAATTTACTACAGGACTTGTAACCTAATGTTAGTTGGAATGTAAGTATATTGTAGTATGGCAATACATTTAAACTTTCAAACCCATTTCCTGTTTTTAAAAATGAGTGAAAATGTATGTTAATTTAGCCTTCAAAATTCACACATCTAATAAAATCATTCATGTTCATGATATGTGTATGGAAACTTCTGCAGATACAGGGTTTAACACACAACTGTCTTTATTGTCCCAGAGTGGATAAACCATGTGGGACAATAAAATAAAACAAAGAAAAAACAGGTGTAATAGAATAATGTATGCAACAGGTTGATGGCAAGAAATGAAGAAGAGATGCCAAAATATGTAATTAAGAGCTCAAAAGTTTTTGTTTTTTTTATTGTGTCACAATAACCATTTTTCAGCTACATGATTTTTTAATTATCAGAATCAATATTTGAAGTGCTAATTGCACTACATATTATTTTCTGTTCCAAGAAAACAACATCAGAATCATCACTCCACAAAGTTTGTTTGGACTACGAAACCTGGATGAACTGGATCTGAGCCAGAACCAACTGGACGACGAGTCGTTTAGCCAGAACTGCCTGCTTGTGAGTATGGCTGCTTTCTTGAAACTGGCAGGGAAAGATCTTCATTCATCAGCTCCTTCTGCAGCCAGAAAATTATATATATATATATATATATATATATATATATATATATATATATATATATATATATATATATATATATATATATTTTTTTTTTTTTTTTTTTTAAGTTAGTACTCCATACACTTGCATAAATTATTGCATCAATGCAGTCTGGGTTATTTCAGTAACTGCCTTCATAAATTCTGCATTGTTGGAGGAATGTGATTCCTATCAATCACTGTGATAACATTGTCATTAAATCTCCATAAAGCCTGTCAGCAGAGGGGACTATAATAGGCTCCCAAGTTTCCTGGTAGACGTCTGCACTGAATTTGAACTTGATAAAATGGAGTGGACCAACACCAGCAGATGACATGGCTCCCCCAAATCATCTCTGACTGCAGAAACTTTCCACTGGACTTTAAGCAACTTGGATTATATGATTTTTTCTTCTTCCTCAAGACTCTGTAGCCTTGACTTCTAACTTAAAGAAAAAAAAAACAACTTAATACCACTTATACCAATCTTTTTTCTTCCTTGTCCAGATGAAACACTTTCTCTTGAGGCTTAAGATAAAGGATGCAAAAGGTTTTGACTATGCCCTGGCTCTATCTGTGTGCTGGTTTTTGACTCCAGCTGCCTGCCCTTTCGGTCTCTCAAAGACTTGAATGGGCTTCGTTCCTAGACCTTATCAAGGCTGCCATTGTCCCTGATGCTTGTGAACCTTTTGTTATCGTACGTTTTCCTTCCGCTTAACCTTTCACTGATATATGACATGTAAAATTAGTATTGAACACATCACAATTTTTTCTAGAAAGGTTACTGACATGAAATTTTCACCATGCGTTTGCGAAAATACATATAGTCCATAGATACAAAGAAACCAGTAACAATATTCAAAAATTATTCTACCTACTCTACCTGGATACATTAAATAGCTAGTGTCTATAGCATTAATTTTTTGGGCTTGTCAGTAGCTACTTTTTCATGATTATTTAGCACTAATGTCTATTCTACGATTTCGTAATTGAGCTGTATCCATTAAATAATTTATTTAATAAAAAAAAACATAATTAAGCTTGTGTATGCGATAAGTAATTAAAAATTATGGCAATGAATAATGTAAACTGTAACATGACATATATTCATAATTCAGCCAAGGCACAAGACGTCAGTTGTAGCAACTATTTGGGGAAATTGCAGTCAGCAATTTTACAGAGAAGCTATGGATTCAAATGTTCAAATGACACACAAGGTTTTATGAATAGTCCGATACTGTGAGAGCTTGCTTGGAGTCAGCTGCACATTGTCTGAAAAACAAAACAAAACAAAAAACATGATCCTGCTACTTCCTGTTGTCTTCTTCGTTGTTTTCAACTGTAGTAACATCTGACTGTTGATCATGTGACTGGTGTGATGCGAAAAAGTGTATTTTGTTTATTTCGACACAGCCGGAAAACCACCTCCTTCTAGCGCAAAACCTTTTTTATTGAAAACATGTTTTTTTCCCCCCCAAAAAATGTTCTGTGGTGTGAAATATATTTTTGTAATTTCAATTTGCAGAATTCTATGGTTAATGGAAACACAGCTGCTGACTGTCTAATGGACAAGCTAGCTGACTTTCCTGTGATTGTGTTGGCTATAACACAGCCATTGCATAACATCTCCATTGAAATCAATCTTTATTAGTGCTATGCATTATTCTAATTTCTAAGAAACTGAAGTTTGTGTTTTTATCATTTGCAAGCTATCTTCATTTGAATTAACAAATACATTAACAATACAGCCTTTCTGTAATGAAGATTGGCATGAGGGATGTCACTTTTGGAATTAAATTATTTAAATAAATGAACTACTCAACGAAATTCTAATTTGTTGAGATGGACCTGCATGGTGATATAATATTTTTTTAACAATGCCTTGTTTATCCACAAAAAAACAAAAGAATCAAATAAAAATTTACACCAAACACAAGATCTTTATTGCAAATTTTAAACTTCTTCATTTGCTACTTTCCTCTGGTTTGTAAGCCTTTATAGAACATGTGCAGTCTTCTAATGAGCAGATTGTATGAGTCACTTTACAGCTAGGAGTCAGGATAATTGAAGTTGCATTAACAGATGCTTTCTAAGTAAAACCTTCGATTGATTCCATGCCATACTCAGATCCCAAATAGACCGAGTCAACCGCTGTGTTCTGACCAATCATTACTCTTCACCACTGATACACTGAAGCCAATGCATTGAGGAACAAAAGGAAATTATTTTTGGAAGAGTATTTTTTTTTCTCTCCTTTTTCTCCTCACCTCACCATAATGACAGAGGGCTGACGGACTGGCTAGAGGGACACTGTAAAAGATCCTGTCCTCTGCTTTCCCTCACACATAAACCACCGGAGCCGTTTGTACCGAGAAACCTCCCACAGTGGTTTTACTAAAAATAAAACATGATAAATGACATGGAAGAGATTCACAGAATAGCAATTCTTTCATTTGGTTCTTTTCTGTAAACTCCAAGTGGAATAGAAAATTATGGACTTTAAGTCAGGCTTCTATTTTGTCTTTTTTAATCACACTGGATATTTTATCTCTTTCTGAAATCGGGTTTTCATGAAGAACTTGACCTTTTTGAGAAAGCTGGATCTTAACGACAACCAGATCACCAGAATTCCAGCGCTGCCAGCATCTCTAGAGGAGCTCAAGATTAATAAGAACAAACTGACTGTTCTCACGGATCACTGCTTCCAAGGTACAACCAGCATATCCTATAGAAAGAAAAACACAAGACAAAAACTGTAAATAAAAAAAATTTTTTACAATTTTTTTAGGCTTGAAAAACTTGTTGAAGCTGGAGCTAAGGATGAACACCCTTTATGAAGCCAGTGTGTCACCTGCAGCTTTTCAACCTCTGCAGAAGCTTCTGGAGCTGCAGCTGGACAACAACCGTTTCCGGTCCCTCCCTCTGGGCCTTCCTTCGTCTCTTCAGGTGTGCTTTTATACATTTGTTGGAACCTGTGGGTATATTCCCTAAAGTGAAGTGCCAAGTGTTTATTTTGTTAAGTTACAATCACAAACTTCTTAGTATAATGCTATAATTTCACAAACCAACACAAAGTCATGCATAATTGGAAAATTGAAGGGAAAGGATCCATGGTTTTCAAATGTTTTCCAGAAAAAAAAATCTTTACAAATAAGTTCACTCGTTTGTAAAGTCAGTTGTTTTGTGAAGGCTTCAGAGGTTTGTTAGAGAACTTTAGTGAGCAAACACAATTCTGAAGACCACAAAAAACACCATTTACGTCAGGTATATTATAAAGCAATGTCCCAAAGTTGAACATCATCTCTCCGTTTTCTTCTCAGGACTTGCTTTATTTTACATTAACCTTCTTCACTATTTTAAAGGTGCTGAAAATGAATGGAAACCTGATTGGAGAGGTGGCCTTTGAGGCCTTAAGGGACTGCATTCATCTGAAAGTGCTGAATCTGAGTCACAACTATATCGACGATCAAAGCATCAATAGCAACACTTGGACCCGTCTTAGGTACGTATCATTTGTGTAGTTCCTTAATTTGCCACAAGAGGGCAAGCTGCCCTTTGGAAGCTCTGACCAGTTTTAGCTAAATATAATTAAGTCTGAAGCAATCCAAGAGAAATAAAGTTTTTTTTTAACGGACCAGCAATAGTATACTATTGTCATAATCAATACCTCAGGCTGGTGTTATTCTCAATTACAAACTTTTTTTCTATGGTATTACAGTAATTATTTTCAGCACACAAAGTTCTTTTTACCTTTCCTTTCCCTCACTTTCTCTTATGCAGTCATATTTACATATTCTACAAGTCATGGCAGTCTACTTTGTGTACTTAGAAGAACAAGGGTGTGATTTAGGCCTCGAGGGCAACTGTGTGCCTGCGTGTGTGTGTTTGTTTAAATATAGTGAATTCCGGAGGGTTTGTCTTTTTCTCCCTTGGATCCTTGTGAACCACAATGCAAGTTCAAGTAACGCAGAGGAATAGAGAACGAAGAAGGGAGTGCAGGAGAGGCAGCTGGAAAGGGATTGCGCAAGTTATGCACAGATCAAAGTGGTAGACAGGGGGATAAAATCAAAGATGTACAGATTTTCTTATCAAAACGAAAACAGTGAAATCCAAAGGCCATATCAATATAATGTCCTTAATTTAACTTTAACATACTAGTAATAGTGTATTTAATGCCTGACATTTGTTGACTTGTTGATAAATGTGGTAACTGTCCCATTGGTAATTGTAAATGCTCTGTTTTAAAAGATTTCTATAACTTTCTATAGGTTTGCATAGGTACCAGATTGTGACATATTTAACCTTAGCCTCGCCAGGATCTAGTTAATTTTAAGACAATAATGCTGAATCTGCAAGAAAGCTAATTCCTTGTGGGGTTCTTTTCTTGTTGTTGTCCAAAACAGTCAAATGGTAAAATAGGAGAAATTAAAAATAAATACTTTAATGCAATGTGCTGGCTCTAGTTAGTGGAGTGCCTCTGGTCACTGTGTAGCAGTCGGTGTGTTTATTACGTCCTGCTGGAGTTTAAGCTAGAGTGTACAGGAAGTTACAGGGGATTTGGGACTGGAAGTAAAATCTGGGATCTGTCTTTGGAAGACCGGGGGGCTTACTTTAATCTTGCGTCATTATCTGCCTTCCTAATACTGTGTAGCTGGAAAATGTTAGGATAAATATGCAGTGAAACGATGACTTAAATCCCCAAAGTCATTAACATAATGGGGACGCATTTGTTTAGTATTCAGAAGAAGTTTTTTTTTTGTTTTTTTTTACCACCATATAAACACAGAAGTTCAAGTTTGGCAAGTATAAAACAATTCACTTCTTTACTATGAAGGTAGGCTTGACTTAAGTTGATATTATCAGTGAATCTTAGCAGTCCACTACAACCCGAAGTGAATAATCACACATCAAATCTTTCAATGTTAACAGCAAAAAAATAAAAAATAAATAAAAAAGACGCTACACAAGGAGTTTTTAAAAAAAGAAGAAAAAAAATTATACTTCATGGTACAAAAGTTCATAGGAGAATAGGCTAAAGTAATTGTCTCAAATGGCTCTGGAGAATTATTGAAGGTTATTGAAGTTTGTAGAAGTTAATTTTTTCCTGTCTATTTAGTCGCTGCCACAGCATGACTATCTCTGCAAACTCGAGAAATTTGTTTTTCAGCCACCCTCCTGTGGATTTGCAGTGTTTTTTAACCTCGCATTTCCTATTTTTAGCTTATCTTCAGGTCTCACAATGATAGCTTTATATACAGGTATACAGAAGTATTTATGACTATGTTATAACATTTTTACCACCATATTTGTATTGCTTATGCTGATATCTTATGATTGCTTTTCAGAAAATGGGCTTTACATAATGGTCAATTATTTATATCTTTGTTGTGTTCTTTTAAAGTTCATCATTACACAAGTCATGGATCTGTGTCTGTTCACAAACATTGGCTGTACTACTTGCTACTTAAGAGATATGAAGTGTTTTCCCTGGAATCCTTCCAAGCGGTCCGTAACTGCGCTCCGTCTTTTATCACTTTAACATTTAAAAGTGAATTTTAAGATGTAACTTTTGATTTATTTAAATTGTTTTTGAGCATTGCACAATATGACCTTGGTATGAACTTGCAGGGAGCTCTAAATCCAGAAAAACTGGCAGCTGCTTTGAAGGGTTTCTTCTTGTGAATAATCTTCCTTGCTGCATAATTATGGTGTAATAAAATTATAAATTGAATAAACAAAATTATTGTAGCTACTCTATGAGTAATAGACAGACCTCTCTAGACCTAACATCTTTGCTGATGTTTCTCTTGTTGACGTTGTGGAGGAAAGTAGTATGCCCTGACTCCTGACTCCTTTTTTGCTCACATTAAAAACCTTTACATATATTTTTGGAGTGATGGTTATTCCCATTTTCCGTTTTTTTTTATTGTGTTAAACAAATTGTTCTCAGACCAAATAAATTATAAAACCTCAGATGATAAAGATCATTCGCTCATCATAACTCAACTTCTATTTACGTTAAATTCCTATGGAAATACAAAATTTGCTCCTAGTTTTTCCATTGTATTTACTCAATCATGATTTTCTGCAAAATGCATTTTGACGCTCCATTTTAATACTACGTTACTATGAAAATGTTTTCATTGTATTCTAGTAAGTAAAGCTACAGTACAAGTGCTAGCGAGAATGAACATGTTTTTGGCAACCTATCATATGCTGTAGTGAAACTTTCCCTTCTCATTTAGCCTTATTTCAATAAGCTGTTTCATTTCAAACCCATATTTACAAGGAATTAATTTATTGCATTGATACTGTGTTTATTTAAATATGACATCTTAACACCGTTCCAGCCGTGTTAACCTCTGTGCCCTCTTTTGTGTGTGCTTATCAGGTATTCTTGTTACATAACTGGTTGTGCAGTGGCTTAGCATTAATTTATGTTGCAGTAGCAATCTGAAACGGCGCAACAAAAGCCGTCCTCTTTATTCTCCCAGCTGTAAAACAAACAAACAAGCAAAAAAAAAAAAAAAAAACCCGCCTGTTTATCTGCTCCTGGTTCTTGATCAAGACGTCAGTCAACGTTTATCTTCGCTCGCATCACTGCTTCCAGCCAACAAATTTGACTCACCACTTCACATGTAAAAAGAATGGAGCACTACTTTCGCTGATTGCTCTTACATAAACCCCTACTCCTCCCAAACACTTCAAATGGTTGCATTTTTGAATTATCCCCATAAAGCATATTTATTAGTGAAATATTTGTAACCTAGTTTGTCGTGATAAGCCGCTTACAAAACAGTGCTTTGTTGTGTTTTGTTTTGTGCAGGAACATGTGGCTGTTTTGAATTTCTGACTTTTATTAATATAGTGGTGTTGGCAGACAGACAGCTGTGGGAGAGCTCTGTTGATTACCAAACACTACAAGCAGAGTGAGTACATGGTGATATTGGGTTAGCGATCATCAAACCAGAAGTGTGTGCGTTTGTGTGTGGGGGTGAGCACGCATACGTATATGCATGATGTGTGTGTGTGGTGCCATGTTGAGTCTTAGCCTGAATAAGCTCGTCCCAAAATCTCTTTTTGTCTTTGGTCCCGCACAAATTGGTTTCATAATGAGCTTATGTAAGCAGGAACACAAGCAGAATTGCGCACATCATTGCACACTGCACACCCTGCCTATGATAAAACCACACTGACATCAAATGAGAGGGATTTAATTAAATGAGCATCAGTCCATGTAAGGGTTTCATCTGTATTTTGAACCGTAGCTTTTTTCTTATTCTACTGAACGTAATCAAATACAAAATACTCGGAGCAAAAGAAGTGCAGCTACAGTAAATCAAATAAAGTTTTAGCTGTATTCAAATCCAAATATCCGTCGGTATGTTTAGCAGAGGTTTGACAAATTGTTCAAAACACTTCCAGAAGTCAGTTCAAGTTAATACATTCGGGTTGCACAGATGTGCACATGTTGCTTTAATAAAGCCAAAGTCATGTCCTGCCATTCTTCATCCATCAGTGTATTTTCAAATCCTCACTTTGTCTTTTTTTTCTTACCTGGCACAGCCACTCTGGCTGGCTTAACGTTACCCTGCTTGGCTGCCAGTGTTCTGCAACTGCCATGTGTGATGCTAACACAAATGGAGATGTGTGCATTATAAAGTACTGTTGTACTGTAGGTTGTACTTGGTCATGGTTTGCCTAAACGCATGGACACCCAGACTTGTAAAGACAAAAACATTCAGTTTTCTTCTGTTGCTGTGTACCTTTTTGTGGTTGCAGTAGTTACAGTGTAGAGGAGAGTTCTGTGTGAGATAGTTGATCTGCTTCACGTCATTTGTTTGAATGTGCGTATGTGTTTTTGTGTGCAGATGCCTGTGGGTGGGGGGAGGGTGGGGAGTGTGGGTGGTGGAGGGCTCTACAGTTCTTCCTGAGAAGAGAGCTCTATGTCTCCGCTCATTACTCCCATGTGGAGCTCTGAGTAGTGGCGGACTGCCACTGTGCTAACTGGCAAAGATTTCGAACACAAGTCAGCAGTGCACAGCTGGTCTGAACTGGTGCAGGGACAGATACGTAGGATTTCAGAGCAGACATAGTTAGGTACGTAAGAAAGCAGAGTGAAGGTTAAACAAAAAGCCTTTTGTTGTATGCTGGTGTGAGATAATTCCTCTGAGATTATTCATAGGTTTCTCTGAAGGAAGCCAGCCCACTTTTTTAAATCATCCTGCAAAAGAAGAACCCGATTCTTTCTCTAAATTTTAGTGTGAATCTTGCAAATCATCATAAATCAGCAGAAATTGTAAGGTCTGTCAGACAGAGGAACAAGCCCAATAAACAGTGAAACCTCTGAGTTTTCAAGTTCAATGGATGAGAGTAAACAGAGATTTCCTCAAACTAATAACCTCATCGAGTACCTGGATCAATGTGAGACTGTGAGGACTCCTTTCTTCCCCTGATTAACTATCTTGGTTTCTCAGGTGAAAATGGGTGTGGCTTGGATTTAGACCCTGACTGGGAGCAACTGGGTCAATGTTCCCATCCTATTTGAACCTGGCAGTTCCTCACACCAAGGGGCTGCTCATACTTTCCCCATTGCATTTAGTCTTCGTATTTCATTGGGTTTGTTGTTTTGGTAATGTTTAATGGGGTTGTTTTGCTGGATTTAGTTAGGTCTTGTGTTGGTTAGTGCAGTGTTTCCCTACTCCGGTCCTCAAGGCACATTGCCCTGCACATTTCAGGTGTTTCAGCTCAGCTTCAGCCCAGCTGATTTCAATTGGTGAATGATTAACAGGCACTTACTGAACTACAATCACCTGAATCAGGATTATTAAAACAGGGAAACATCTAAGACATGCAGGGCAGTATGCCTTTAGGACCAGGGTTGGGAAACAGTGGGTTAGTGTTCTGGTTTTCATCTGCCTTGTTTTGGGTTGGCATCTTACTATACTGCAGCTAATTCTTTTGTTTAAAACCTATGCTAAGAGTGTCTCCCTTCTTTGTCATATCTTTGTGACTAAAGAGGGAGACACACCAATTTGTTTTTCCTTTCTCAATGATACCCAAATCACTTGACCATATGGGCATTAGCTGGCCACATAAGTGCTTTTGTCTATTCATATTGGGGAAAAACAGAAAATGAGGTCTGCCTCCTGCTGTGATTCTTGCGTCAAACTCACAACAGCTGTGTGGGATCATGCAACAAAAACATGGAACTCTCAGTTCTACATCTTTGCCTTGGAAGCAAGAATCCCCCCCTCTATCCCTGCAGACATTTACTCTGTTTTCTGCAAACTAAAACTTATATTATTATAATATTTGCACAAAATACCGTATCACTTTGTTTTCTCTACCATACTCCCCAGCTCCTACCTTTGCCCAGAGTGCATTATTAGCTTTCCTGGCCTTCTTCAATATTGCTCTGCAGCCTTAGCTTTTGGCCTCTCCTGCAATGCTCATGAGAGTCCAGTAAATGTAAAACAGGAGGACAATGATGAATTGTTGGGCATCCATTAAAATGCTCAATCCAGAGACCTGTAAAACATTGCATGCTGTCATATAAAACATCATTCAAATAGCAACTTTCAAGACAAAAATCACATAGCGCTTCAAACAACAGAATAACAAATTTAAGCAAAAGCAGATTAAAAAAAAAATGTTTTCAGCTGATTTTTAAAGGAAGCCACTGAGTCTGCCCATATGAGAGTCGGTTGAAGGACGTTCCAGAGCCACAGAAGAAAAGCTTCTATCTCCTTTAGTTTTTTATTGTATGGGAAACAGCCAACAAGGCATAATCACAGAACTTCACAGCCCAAACAGCATGTAAAAGCTCTGAGATGTAGGTTGATCTCTTTCAATGCAGCGATCGCCATGTCAAACATATCTTAATGAGCCAGGAGCCAATGAAATTGATGATCCAGTCAGGAGTCTAGCAGCAGCATTCTGCACAGACTGCAACTGGCATTGCAAAAATCTAGAGAAGATGAAACAAAAAGCATGAACTGATTTTTCCATTTCTGGACAAGAGCTAATAGGGCTGACTTTGGCAATATTTCACAAGTGGTAGAGTCAGGAATGAGACAAAGATCTGACATGATTTTGCAGAGTACAACCTGAGTTGAAGATTAATCCCAAGGTTTGTAATTGAAGATTTAACCAGATAACCAAGAGGCCCAAGTATCTTTATTGTATATTTACAGTTTATTTTTACACATGATTATTTCCTCAGATCTCTAATCATCTGTTTAAATTAACCTATTAAAAGAAATTATGCAATAGGTTTAGTGTGAAACTTAAAAAATGTGCAACATCATAATGAATGAGGGAAAGATGTTTTCATTAAATAGCTATGAAAAGTCATTTTGGATGCGAGTGTCAAATTGAACATAAAGTAATGTTGTTTTCCTTGATACGGCAAACAGAATCACATGACAGAAACTTGGATTCATTTTTTCATTGTCCTGGTTATTTATTTCTCAGATCTCTGGAAGACTTGGACCTGTCGCACAACCGCCTCACCTCCATCCCTGTGAATCTGCCTCGCTTCCTCCGTAAACTGATCCTGCAGCACAACAGCATACGTCACATCCCTGCCTTCACATTCCGTCACATGCGTGCTGGCCTGCAATCCCTTCATCTGTCCCACAACAAACTGAGCACCGAGGGCGTAGAGCAGCATTCCTTCGTTGGAACCTACCGCTCCATGCGCGAGCTCCTACTTGGCAACAACAGACTGCAGGACATCCCCAGATGTGTCAGGCAGTTTAAGAACCTGCAGGTGCTGAGACTGGAAAACAATCAGATCAGGTAGGGATGCATTTGAAATGTTTGAAATCTTTATGTTTTCCCTGAGCAACCTTTACCTAGATCTAATTTAAATCTGTGTTCTGTGTTTTAGGCAGGTGAGGCAGTGGGCAGTGTGCCACCCTGGTAATTCTGGCTCCACCCTGGTTTCTGTCCACCTGGAATATAATCTCCTGGAAGAGGAGTCTATTCCCCCGAAGGCTTTCTCCTGTGTGACTGACACACAGGGACTGGTCCTGTATCCACAGCAGGGCAAACGTATATGAACTGACACAAATGCTGTGCATAAGCAAGACAAACAGCAATACAGTTCTCTCCAGCTTCTGTCATTTTTGACATCTTTATAGTCACCATGGTATCAGAAAACATTTACAACTTAATTAGCTAAGTCAGTAAATCCATTTCTAAGTAGCATGTTGTAGTATTTTGGCACACAATAAAGAAAATATGAACCTCACACAGTAACTGGATTTTTACTCTTTTGGACAATAAATTTGACTGTAATTCACAGTTGCTCAAAATCACAGGGTAACTAAGTCTTTAGCCTCAAGCTTCTTTGGGAATTTTACTACTTAGCGTGATTAAAATGTCTCTAGAGTAGTTTTGAGGTCCTTGCAAGGAGAGTCTTTAATTGAGTAGAATTAAACTAGGGGTGTGGTGTGGATGCAGACCAGCCTGAAGCAATCTAAGCTTGGGTGTCCAAAAAAAATGTCCAATGTGACCTAAAAGGGCCCGACGTAGAGGACAAATATGAACATCATAATAGTTTTCTATCTCCAGATAAGGTCAGAGCATCCAGGAAAGCAAGCAAAAAATACCATACCAGAAATAACAAAAAAAAACCACAACAGTAATGTTCAAGTGGAGACAAAATATCAGACTGAAGTCTAGTGAAGATCCTTTGGCATCAACTTAAACAAGACATTCACGCTTCAAAACCTATCCAAAGCAGCTGAATTAGAACAAATGAGTGTGCCAAAATGCCTCCACAGTGATCAAAGTCAGACATAACAAATACTCCATAACATGTTTCGCTGCTAAGAGTGGTACAAACAGTTATTAGGTTTAGAGAGCAATCCCTTTTTCACACAAGGTTATGAAGGTTAGGATTTTTTTTTTCTCCCTTAAGAAAGAACACCATCATTTAAAAACGATGTTTTTGTATTTACTTGTATTGTCTTTGACTAGCATTTAAACTGGTTTGATGTTATAAAACACTTAAGTTTGGTAATCATGCAAAAAAAGGGAAAACCGTAAAGGTGCAAACACTTTTTCCCCATCACTGTAGAGCCAGGTTGGATTAGGTAGCTTTTCTCTTACTAAATGAAATCATCTTTTAAAATAGCGTCCTATATTTACTCTTGCTATGGTTACCATGTATTCAAAATGACAAACTGAAATAAGTTGAGTGGAACTTGAACAAGAACTGAATTGTGTTTGAAAAACACAAATCAACCGCTGTCCTAAGAAAGTCTCTAAACCTGATGAGTGGAAAGATGTGAGTAACAGACGATGTCACGTTTTGCACAATGGGACATGAGCAGGAGATGAGGAAGGAGATTTCAAACCAGAAAAGAAGGTAAAGCAAGGAGGAGCGGGAATTAGTTCACATTGAGAGCTCTTTTCCCACTGAGAGATGGAAACCACCTCTTATACCCGACTAACCACTAAATTACCCCCCTCCCCCCCGGATCTTATTATCCTTTGTTTTTCCCCTCTTTTCTTTTTAGCTTACTTTTTTAATTTCAACTTTCCTTATTTCTTTCTACATGCAGTATATATGTCTGTTTGAAAATAAGAAATATTTGCAGACAGGGATAAATATGCCATATTAAAGACATCCAAAGAGGGTTAGGATGATTTACATAAGTGTTTCATAAAATCAAGAGAATTTTTGCAACAACAACAAAAAAATTAAATCAAACTTTTTTGACATCTTATTTAAGTTTGAGTCATTTGAACTCATTGCCAGGGTAATCATTTGTTTAATCTCTGGATACACATTGCACAGTATATCACTTTGAGTAATAAATAAAAAATACGACATATTGAGTTATGTTGAGAGTGAAGTGAAGATTTACAGATGCTGTTTTTACGACTGAGGTAGGAGGTTTCATCACAGAGCTACGTTTCTGGAGCTCTAAATGAAGACCAGAAGGTCTCTTACAGATGTTTGAGTTGCAAAACAAAAAATCAATGATGGAGGCCGATGACAGCATAAACAATGCTCTATGTATGTTTAGAAAATTTTACATGAGCAGACAAACGCATGCTAGGTTGTCTTTTTCTGTGCTTGGGCATGTAATCACATGTTAGGTCTCTGCTGTAGTCTTGTATATTCGGTGCAATCTCCAGTCTCTATAATTGTACAGTCATTTTGTAAATGGCACACTACTGTCTAAGAAATTGCACATTTGCTCTAACCCTGCATTTCCTTTACACTTTTTGTTGAGATGAAACTTTCTTTGGTGTGTCTGCACAAATAGATGCTACAGATATGGGGAGTAGTTTTAATTTCTGACATGTTTGACATATCGAATGCTGTCCATTGTAGCACACATTACTAAACTGCTAAGCGCACACAACAGCTGTTTTGCATCATGTCAGGCTAAAGCCAGATCCCACTTGTAAGTGGTTGACCGAAGAGCGGTGTCAGGCTTCTCCTCTCCAGCGTCCTGTCTGTTCTGCTCAAGACAGCAGCTTCCTGTGTTTGTTATTGGATTGGAGGGGGTGCTAGCTGATAAAATAAAAAACATGGATAACAAACAGCAAAATAATCTTCTCTCTGATGAGGATGGTTGCAAGGAATACAGAAATAATTTGAGATTAGGTAAAGAGGATAGTTTATGGATGCAGCATTAGATTCTAATGTACACTCAAGTTCAATTGAAACTAAATAGTGATAGATGTAATGTATAGGTGGCATAGCTGTTTGGTTTTGTTGTTTGTTGAGTCTAACATTAAGTTACTTTTCCTGGTTTAGGTCAGTTAGTATTATAGAAACGATTTGCTAAATACATCCATCCATCCATCCATCCATTTTCTTCCGCTTTATCCGGGGTCGGGTAGCAGCTTCAGAAGGGAGGCCCAGACTTCCCTCTCCCCAGCCACTTGTTCCAGCTCTTCCTGGGGAATCCCAAGGCGCTCCCAGGCCAGCTGAGAAACCGTCCCTCCACTGTGTGCTGGGTCTTCCCCGGTGCCTCCTCCCAGTGGGACGTGCCCAGAACACCTCACCAGGGAGGCGTCCAGGAGGCATCCTGACCAGATGCCCGAGCCACCTCAAGTGGCTCCTCTCAATGTGAAGGAGCAGCGGTTCTACTCTGAGTCCCTCCCGGATGACTGAGCTTCTCACCCTATCTCTAAGGGAGAGCCCAGACACCCTACAGAGAAAACCCATTTCGGCCGCTTGCATCCGCGATCTTGTTCTTTCGGTCATGACCCAAAGCTCATGACCATAGATGAGGGTGGGAACGTAGATTGACCGGTAAATCGAGAGCTTCGCTTTTTGGCTCAGCTCTCTCTTCACCATGACAGACCGGTACATTGCCCGCTTCATGGCAGAGGCTGCGCCAATCCGCCTGTCGATCTCCCGCTGCCTTCTTCCCTCATTCGTGAACAAGACCCCGAGATACTTGAACTCCTCCACTTGGGGCAGGATTTGCTAAATACCACAATAATCGCCAATATTATTATTATCTCCACTTGCAAAAGCCTAGATAATGATGGCATCCATTTGAAAGGTTTTAGTAGTTTGTGAATGGAGTTGTTTATGGATATATTTAAAGGCAACACCTTAACCCTGTCACTTTCTGGTGACATCTTGGGGAAAAACATAAAACAAATTGGCCAACATATTAGAAATTGTGAACTGAAGAAAACTGCTGCATCCACTACTCAGATGCATGATGATACCACTGCTTAGGAAGGAAATATGTGCTGTGTCCCAAGTATCAACTTTTTGTGTGAAACAAATGCCCTCATGGACAAGGACTTTAATTTTGTTGATATCTGAAATAGGGAGAAATTTATTTTAATGCCAGACAGTCAGAAGAAACAGGTAACTTGTCTATTTCTGCAGCGTATGCAAAGTGGTTGCTGAAAAGTGTTAAACAGCAGCCACTTTTCCATTAGCACTCAACAAATCACCAACAGAGACCATGAATCAAAGATGCAAATCTTGATAATTCTCTCTGCTTGCCTCGAATAGAAAACACAACATGGCAGCGCCGACTCAAGACAAAGTGAGTGGTTGCACTGATCTCTAAACACACGTTAGCTGCTCGGTGTTACAGGGCAAAACGGGTTTAATTTGAATGCCAAGCCCTCTAGCTATAGACTAACACCATAATCAAGTGAACCACAGCAGGACGCACACAAGCACAGAGAAAGACTTGCATCCACATTCTCTTCCCAAAGGAGAGAATGAGAGGAAGATGGAATATCATCATCAAAAAGGGTTTATCTGACCTTTACTGCCATTAACCCCGCAGGGCATTGATCTGGTCTGCATACTTCTACCGAAAAGAAAACTACATACATATAGATCAAAATGAAGATATAGACTTAGACTTAGACTTGTACTTTATTGATCCCTTGGGAAGACTCCCTCAGGAAATTGAAGTTACCAGCAGCTCCCAGGCACACAGTAAGCAAAAGTGCAAAAGAATACAAAATACAAATTAAATACTAAGGTACACACCAAATGTGAGTAACCAAAACCTTAAATTATGCAAGAAAAACCTTAAATTATGCAAGAAACAAGAATATAGAATATAAATATGTGTGTCTATATCCAATTGCTTGGATAGTAATGAATGTCAAATTGATTTCACTCTATAGCATACAAGTAGCAGTGATTCAAGTGGTGTGTGTGTGTGTAAATAACTAGAAAACGTATGTGTGACAGTGTTTATGTGAGGATGGAAAAGTTCCCAGATGGAATGGCTTGGCATTTCTTCCTCTCTCTCATTCTGGGTATTGGGAGACAGGAAGTGAGAGAGCCAGGGAAAAATAGCCCGATATCCAGCAAAAAAAAAAAAGAAAAAAAAAAGAGGATTAAATAGGAAAGTGTGAAAAGAGAAAAAAAGAAGAAAAAATCAGATACAGCAAAATTGAGAATCAGTCCTACAGAAAAAGTTATATTCTGCAACCACCCTTGAAGATCGTCCAGGGTCTGTGTTGTGAAAGACTTTCTGCAGGCCAGTTTTATAACAGCAGTAATCATCTTACAAATATGTGTAAAAACATCTCTTTCTAAAATCAATGTTATTCTTGGAAAAAAACAGGGTTCTATGATGATGGGAGCATGGGAAAAAAGTACCTCTGTGAAGAACACTTTTATAAAATTGTGACCTTGAGGTGTAAAATCTAAAATGGGTTGCTTCTTTCTCATTAATTACTTTAATTAGAGATAGACACATTCATAAGCAAACTGGGATGCTGCTTGGGGCTGGGCCAGCAGGGGGCACCGTAGAGTACTTGATATCTCAAACAGATTTTATATCTTAAAACTTCATATTTGTGGCTCCACTTGTCAAAAATAAGCCTCTGATTAAAAAGTTATGAATAGCAAAGATTCTTAATTTGTTTACAAACTTTGAAATTTAAAGGTTTTTTTTACAATTCAAATGAACTGAGCTGCATTATGGACACAACTGCCAGACTAAATAAGTAAGATGGAAAATTTACTCTCTCATCATTTGAGGTGCTCTCATTTTAAATGATAGTGTGACATGGGAATGGGGACCCAATGTAAATTCTCCTTAGGACTTTAATGCTGACGGGCTCTGACATAGTCTGCAGAAAGAATCTAAGTGTTTCTTGATTAACAAGACAATCTAAGGTCGAATAAATCCAATTGTGGGAGAACCCACTCATGCACAGGAACAACATGCAAACTCAACACAGAAAGACTGGGATTCGAACCCAAGACCTTCTTGCTGTAAGGCAGTGTTTCTCAATTCCGGTCCTCAGGCCCCCCTGCCCTGCATGTTTTAGGTGTTTCCCTTCTGCTACACACCTGGATTGAATCTATGGGTGATCAACAGGTTTCTGCAGCACTTGATGGTCATGCAATCATTTGAATCAGCTGTTCTGGAATAGAGGCACATCTAAAACATGCAGAGCAGGGGGGCCTGAGGACCGGAATTGAGAAGCACTGCTGTAAGGCAACAACAATGTCTCACTTCGCCACTGCGCAGCCTGTGTTTCCTAACAAATCTTAGATGCCTTCACAAACCAGCACGATTTATTTCGAGACTGAATTACACATGACTTGAGTTCTGAAGGAAATTGGTTTCACTGTATTTTATTTAGTGTTGACAGAGTGAAGGGGGTTGTGACTTTTATCCCGTCTCCACTGTTTTAATTATTTGATAACTAGCAGAAGACACATTTTCTGTGAACATTATTTATGGCCACCTGAAAGGGTGATTGTGAGGATTGCGAAGATTTACTTAATTATGCGTTTTACTAAATAATTTTCTCAACTTCCTATTCTTCCCTCCACCCCGAAAGCCAGAAAGTAGGCTGGCTTGTTAAGTTTATGGGCTAGACTCTCCAGACACGCAGTCATTCCCCGACACACACGCGGTGGTCTGACACGTTTCTCAGAGGAACGCAGTGCGGGAGAGGAACTGCGACTGGATGTGAGAGGGAGACGCCGCGACTATCCCTAAATGTGATGAAAATATAGCAGCTCGTCTTTAAATCTTCACAGGGAGAAGGGGGAGAAGGATAAAAAAAAACTCCTTAACCCTGTTTATTTCGGACTGAATATTTTATTTCTTCAAAAAGGTAGGGAGTTTGACTACTTTATACTTTCTAAAGTAGTTTGATTTGACATTTTATTTTTGGCTAGTTAGTTTTGGTACTCTATCGATTGCTTCACATTAAGATTTTCTTTATTCATATTTTTCTTTATTTTCAATGTAGGCTGCGTTTTATTGTTGCTATTCATACTATACAGAGCAAGCTATTGCATTAACACAAATCTAGACGTATAAACATGTAGAACTGTTGTTGGAAAGGAAAATATAAGAAAAGAAAAGAGAGGGAAGGAGAAGAGGATAAAAGAAAAGAAAACAGAAGAAAGGGAAATGGAAAGGAAAGCATAGAAAAGAATAACTGCATAAGAAAAGCTTATGCAGATATTCCACTCAACCTGTTAATTTGGTTGTTCATTTCTCGACATGCACACTAGATGGCGCAAATAATCTCCACTCAGCTCAAAGGATGTGATAATTAAGTTGCATCAAACTTTCTAACGTCTGTCCCTCAATCAATACACCTTTACTTCTCAATAATCCCCGAATGCAAGAAATTTCCGAGGTACAACATGCAACTCATTTCACAACCTAGTCCTGGACTCATAGTTATTTGTTACTTTATTGGGGTGTGTTACAGTAGACCAAACACCAATTGGGAAAAAAACAGCTCATGGATGAAGTACTTAGTCTGTTTGTAGACTGTTTTTGTTGTTTTTGTTTTTATTGTTGCCAAAAACTGTATTCATGAAACTAAATATTTACAGTGTAGGGGCCCAAACTTCAGACTTCCTGAAAATTGGTCAGACAGTGGAAATTGATGGTGTGATGTGTGTATTTCCTGACCTTCCTCCCTGCCTGCCTATTAGCCAGTCTGTGGGTTGACCACTGTATACCTGCCAGTCTGTGTGCTCTCTAACTCCCTGTATGTCCATGTCTCTGTTTTAATTGTGTCATATCCTCTCTATGTTCTCTCTTTCGCTCTTTTGAAGGCTGAATTTTAAAATTGCTGCATCCAAGCAGTGGCTTTTTATTTAAATTCGTTTAGAGAGCCTCTCTGCTTTATTATTCTTACTTCAGAAAATCAGTACTCGTAGAGCAAAAAACATCTTCCCACAGGTGTGAATCTTCAGGTCTCACCAAATCTCTCTGCTGCTGAGAAATTTGACCCTCCTTCCATGTATCCGTGTTACTCTTTTTCTCCGCTCAGCTTTACTTGGGCCTCATCTCTGCAATGCTGGACAACTTGCCACCACATCGAAGCTTGGCGGCACAACAGTAGCTGCCAAGCAGTTCCTTTTTTTAGGCACAGAACTCACCAAATTACAGCCGCTGGTGGCGTTAACTCCACCCGAGTGTGCTTACCGGACCCGCCTAGCAGTAACTGCCTTCATGTCAGAGGAGGACAAGAATTAGGGATTGCACAGAAGAGCGCTTGGCACAAAGAAGTGAAGGAAATTGAGTCAAGTAGCCAGATTGCTTTCCACAGATTATTTGTGAACCACACGTTTATGTATATTCCATAAAGTCGTCGGTTTACCACATGCAAAGGGCTTGTGTACATTCAGCTATTTGCATTTTATATGTCCAGAGTTTATTGCAGCTTGGATCAAGTTCAGAACGGCAACACTACCCTAAATGAAAACACCGATTAAGTCCTTGCACTGGTGTACCAATAAGTGTCTAATATTTCATGCTCAGTCAGCACTAAGATCAGCTTAAGCAACCATGTGATTTTAATCAGCACGCAGTGTTGACGTGGCAGCTGCCAATACAGCAGCTATTAGGTGCCAGCTGGCACTTGGTAAGCCCCCCTTCAGCTCACCTTAACTTGACTGTAAAAACAGCATTTACTTTGAGGAAAGATGAAATAAAGAAGTGTTGTACGTGTTGACCAGAATTGTGGAGGGTTGAGGCATGTCCACCCTTAGGGATTTCTAGCAGCGCCAATGAGTAGTTAGGACCTGTCCAGACCACAGAGACAACACTTTTTGTAGAATTGATGATTTTATAAAATCTCAAACTTACTTAAATGTTGTAACTCTTCCAGAAGTTTAAATGATTAAGCTCACTAAAGAAACTTAGACGACTTAACTGCTGAATTATGTTTTAGCTACTGTGTACAGAAAAACAAAAGGTTTCCGGTTTCTCTTGGCTGGCAGGACTGCATCAAGGAGTTTCAGTCAGGAGGAGAAAGCTGCACCTTCCATTAACTGATTCATCATTACTTTGGGAAGCTTTATATCAATATAAGACAGGAGAATCTTGTCAGCTTCAATGCATGCCTGCGTAGTTCCAGATAGATTTACATGTTACGGGGCATGCTGTGGTGGCGCAGGGGGTTAGTACACCCCACGTTTGGAGGCCTTAGTCCTCGACGCGGACGTCGTGGGTTCGACTCCCGGTCCTGACAAAAAATACCAGCCACTAGCGCTGCAAAAACTCTTCGGAGAAAAAAATGGAAAAAAAAAAAAAAAAAGATTTACATGTTACAGGGTTTATTATGTACTTTTCAGGTGAATATATAGCTAACATGTATGTTCTAGAATTTAGAAAGAGTATATTCCTGAACTTTTAGCTGTGTACTAAATTCCTTTTACTTGACATGTTTCCAGAACTTCCAAGGTCATTTCTGGATTGTACTACATTCTCTCCAGGTTTTCTTTAGGGAATTACTGGGTACTCTCCTTTAATGTTCATGGAACTTTATGATTACAGTCTTGAAACTCATGAGGTACTTTTCTGCAACTTCAAGGTCCCTTTCTTGAGCTTACCAGTCATTTTACTGGTTACTTTCCTGGGCATTAGTGGTTACCTTGCTGTAATTTCCTGGGTTCTTTCAGGAGTCAGGCTGTATTACGAAGTGGGTCTTAAAAGGGTTCTTAGCAAGTAGGTATCCTCTAGTGTTATGTATTTTTTAAAACCCATTTTGGTACTTTTCCTGGAAGTTACTGGATACTTAAAGGAACCAAGATTTATTTGAAGGAGACAATATTAAAATGTTTGCTGAAGTACGAATATTTTTCATCCACTAATTTCCAGTGTAGTACCTCCTGCATTCTGGAAAGTAACCTTCAAGTAAACCTTCAAGCACTTGGAAAGTGCTTGAGTGCTTCAGAAAGTAACTTTCAATTTCCAGGAAAGAACAGACAGTATTTTTGCAGTGCTAACCTTTGACTTTAGCCATGTAGAGCAGTAACAAGACTGTTGATGTATAACTCCCACATTCTGTTTGTGTCTCTCGTTACCCAACTCTATTTTTTTGGTCCTTTTTCATTCTCCTGTCTAACCCTACGCCCAGCCCTCTGAACTCACATACACTCTATTCACAGCCCCACACATTATAGCAAGGCAGAAATAGCCGCATATGCATGCATCCATCCATTAAACCATTCACGGCCATTGGGTGGAAGGAAAGCTGAAGCAACAACAATTAAAATCTCTGCCTTTGGTTTGTTTTCATCAGTGCCGGATGTTTGACAGCTTGCAGCTTAACTGAAGGGAAAGATGAGGAATTTATGTGCACAAACAGTAGAGCCAGATAAAAGTGGTTATTAGGGCAGCTTGATTGTGGGATGTAGTTTAGTCTTATCGTCATGTTGTGTTTATAGCAGCTCTATACGTCAGAAGAGCTGATGAGAGACTGTACTGGCTCACATCTGCTTGTTTCCCTCAATCACACCCAGCCCTTCTGCAACTCTTTGTCTGCTACTGTAGCCCTGTAAAGCTAGACAAAAACTGCCCCACAAGTTGGAGTGCTGGTGTCACAATGCAAAGAATAAACGGCTAAAATTGTCAGTCTATAAATAAATCTGGTGTACAACCTAGCTCTTTTGTGCATCTTTGTATGTTGCATGTCATTATGTGATGTTGACTCTATATGCTCTCCCTGTGTCCTCTTGGCTGCATTCTTCTGGTTAAGTCAAGGCCAGTGGTGTTTTCTTTCTTTTCTACAAAATGGTATAATTTGGCAGCTATTTTTATTACAAAGACCAGTCTGCAGTGAGCCATTTATTCATGCTTTCAGCCCAGGTTCACATCATGCATGGTCTCTTTGTCTCATTGCCTTGAATTCTCCCAAATAGTAGCAAGTATTTCTTTGAATAGAGTTAAAACCCCTTTAGTTGCAGAGAGGATTGCATGAACGGCTTTTAAGTACAATCCGACGTACTATAAATGGATTAACGTCTTTGGATAAAATATATGGGGAATTGAGTTTAAGCATATTTAGAACAGGACACTAAACATTTAGATGTATTTATAGTAAAATGAGGCACAATAGACCATTACAACAATAAAAAGGCACATTTAGATATCTGGAAGTAAATAACCCAAATTCCTCTTACATCATTCTTCTTTGTCATCCATCCTTCAATCACTTTTAACTCTGACAATAAGATAACCTTCACCGTACACTCCTGCAGCTTGACTTAGATATCATGTTATTTCACAGTAAGATTCCTTAACAAACGTACTGTTTGTGTCCTACATATTAACAACAAGACTTTCCAGCCTACACACAAGAAACAACAGACAAGGTCAGAGGAGGAACTGGCATGACAAGGCTAGAGATTACAGGCTTTCAGGTCATCCATGTGTCTTGTATGGGAGTCGGTTTTACTTAATTGGATTAGCCCCAAGGCTCACAGTTCCTGCTGTCCAAATCAATTGACCAAGTAAAATTTGGGTCATCCATGAACTATTTTTTTGTCTACATTTACAGGTTGAGTTCACCTATTGGTTTGTCAAGTCGCTGCAGAAAAGGCCAAGAAAGCAAACAAACAGACACAAACATGTTTAAAGTCCTGGGGACCTTGATTAGTGTGTAGCAAGTGTGTGTGTGTGCATGTGCACACAACTCTGACATCATGGAGACTGTGTTTCACAATATCCAGACACTTCCTCGCAAGTGAATGGCCTGCTTTGTTGCAAAGCCTGATTTAAAGGAATAAACCTTTCCATCATTTTAGGTAATACATTCTTTGCTATCTGATTGGACAGTGAGCAAATGACTCACTTTGCCGGGAACATTGGAGGCAGTAGTGAAAATTTGGTGTGGTAGGAGACATTTTCCCTTGCTGGGTCATTTTCTGGCACGTGGGACAGGGGGAATGAGTGCATTTCTCCTCTTTAGCCTCCAGCCTGAGTCTGCTTGTGAGGTGTGGTGTAAACAGTAGGGCCCTTGTAATTAAGGATAAGTAGACCATTTCATAATATCCTTCGACCACTTCATTGACTCCACGTCAGTGACAGGATTTCCCAGTTGGGAGGGTCAAAACATTGGAAATGAGGCACTGTCTGTATGTAACATTGAATGCATCACCTGTATATTTCAAATAAGTTTACAGTCCTCTGCACCTGTAGAAGGAGGTCAAGACAAAATCTTTTGCTTGAGATCATTTGCAGCAGTTAATTTAAGCTTTTCCAAAACGATGCACCATGACAGAAAATATGCATCACTTTGCCTCATTTTCAATCCATTTTAACAGTTTTTTTTACCAAAGGTTTTCCAAACCTGATTAAGCTTTATCATCACTGGTTTTAAAGTGTGAATGAAATACCTCCGTTGCATGCAAAGTAATAAAGGTTACAGAGCATTTGTTGTTTTAGTCATAAAAAACCCCAACTTAAAATATGCATTCAGATGAGGTCAGTTTGTCAGATTAAAAGTGTATGTCTTCATTAGCTGTAAGTGGAAAATCATCATAATTAACAGAAATAAAGGTTTTCAAACATTCAGCTGTGTGTAATTCGTGTGCATAATGTTTTCATTTAGTTATGCAATTCCTAAAATTAGTGTTATTCCAATTTAATGAATGGGTCTTTATTTGACACAATCAAAGTTTTGAGAATAAAAGGCATTCCATGTGCCTACATTCATATTCAGTAAAACTCACACTGCTCTCCCATTTCTCTATGTTTTCCCAGGTGTCTTCATCTAAGATGTTGCCACATTGCTCCCTTTTGTTATTGCTGTGTGCAGCCCAGCTGCTCTCTAGCTCCTCCGCTTTGCCCTTTGAACAGAGGGGCTTTTGGGACTTTGCCCTGGACAGTCTGGAGAACGGCGGGATGATGTCGATGGTGAGGGATCAGGAGGAAGGCTCAACCACGGAGGAGATCCTCACTCCCGACGTTCCCATGTGTCCATTTGGATGCCACTGCCAGCTTCGGGTCGTCCAGTGCTCGGACCTCGGTTAGTGAGAGTGCATGTGAAGACACCAAGTAGGCAAACAGAACAAGGAAATGTTGAAACTCAGACACATGAAGGCACTACTTTAATGGCTGAGGAGCACAGAGTAATCTAGTTTTACAAAGTTAGAAATTGGGTCAAAAAGAGGCAGTTTCTCCCTCCTGGTTATGCTGTTATGTTTTTACTGGGAAAAACATTTCCTTTAGGGATTATGTGTTCCAGTTTTTTTTTATGTAGATGCTCAGTGGGAGATAACACTAAAGAGAAAAAATGTAATAAAAAAAAGGCTGGATCAACAACATCAGGGGTGGTGGAGAAAAATGAATTATTTTTGCATTAAAAACAGGATCTCTGTCATTTCCTTACTGACTTTGGAGAAGGGTTTATGTTTTGTTTTGTTTGTCAGACCACATGCTAATTATTTGATTAAATCCAAGATGGAGGGACATGGATTTTAAGATGAAGGGCAGGATACAAAATTATGAAAAGTTTAGCACGAGAAGGCTTTCCAGATCTAAATGAAGGATCTTATACTGTTATGATTTCCCTTCTGGTATTACTGTTTGATCAAACAAGATGAAATCTTAATATATACTACTTTTATGCAAATAAATTACACTCAATTATATCAAAAGCTTTATTATGTGCCTCAGTCGTTTTAGGATTCTGTTTATATTTCAGCATCCTGTGGATATTCAAAGTGCAAACAGTTTTCCCTTTGTGGGAGCAGTTAAAGTCCTCTAGCCGTCCTATAAATAAAAAAGTGTCTCCGTGATATTTTTGCCATTAAGCTCCAATAAGAAATCTGTCTTTAGACAAGATGGTTTTGTTGAATCATCATTTTAAAAGCTCTGTATATTTACTGTCCTCAGTCTTTTCTGCAGCGGGTAAATGTGGAAGCGTATAATTTCCGAGATGTCAAGTGCTTATTTAGAACAGATGTATTTTGGTGGTGGCGTCTGTCTCCTCTCAGCCTGCATCCCAACATGATGTTGAGAATTTGTGTTGGTGAGGGACCGGGGGGTTTAGTGGGTGAAAGGGTTGTCAGTTTGTGTTTAAGCTTTGGGATTTGTGGCTGATATGGGTGACGAGTTGCGGTGTGGGGTTTTGAAGTTTAAAGGATCCACTTGATTAGGGTCTTGGTGAGTTTTTTTTTTGTTTTTTTTTTTGTGATGCAGGCATGCAAAATAAATTTGGAGGGTTACGTGCAGAAAGCCGAATGAAATGAGCCGTATGTTAATGTTGCAGAGACGGTTGCAAGACATTTTACATTCAGATGCGAGATTTTTTTTTCACCTTGATGGAAGTTCACTAGTAGACACACTGTCAACACAAAAACAAGCTGGAAATACTCACAAATGTTATAGTTGTACTTGGCTATTGAAAGAAAAATATCAGGTCTTTCCTTTCTTGGTTCACAGTGTCTTCATTATGGAAGTCACTGGTTTTAAAGAGTAATTCATAAACAAGAAACGTTGCAAAAGAAATGTTATTGGTTCCTGCCATCTGATTCAGTCCTTGCCTTCAAAATATTGATGTGTTTAAGAGAACTAACAGTTAAGCCCAAAATGAATAAACCCCTGGCCAAGTTGGGCTTTTAAGTTCAATCTTTTAATTTGACTGACATTACTTCTGACTTGGAAATAGTATAGATGATTTGGAGGGATGGGAAGGAGGACTTAGAGACTTGTAGCTCATCACCAAACATGAATTGGTAAAATCCAGTGGAAACATGCAAAAGATTGCCAGCGTTTTTAAAAAGCATTTGATTTCTGCAATGCCAATGAAGATCTTTCTTTTTATAGATTGTTGAGAAATGAATAAATTTTTCATGTAAATTGATATTTCATTACATTGTTTTATGATCTTTTGAGAGAGGTCTCCTTTTTGCCTGGGAAACAAACTTTTTGTTTGAATGAAAATGACTAACTCTAAATCTGCCAGGGGTTTGAATAAATTTGGGTATAACTCTTGATTGACATTTGTTTTTTACATCAAAAGGAATAATTAACCAACTTTATTTATAATATAATCCATGAAAGAGGAAGACTTTTATCTTACCCTTAAAGTCTGAGCTTTATTTGAAGATCCAATAAAATAAAAATTTTTTTCTCAGTGATTCACAAAAAAAAAATGATACTATTTATGAGCAATCTACCTTTGGAATGATATGCTGTATGAAATTTTTGAAGATTGCTTATTTTGAAAGGTTAGGTAGATTCTTGTTCATGACTGGTTTAGTTCTGCTGGTAATGTGGAACCATAATCTAAATTGCTATTGACTGATACTTCAGTTTGACTTTTGAAAGTTCATATAATGTTTACTTCTAAAGTTTAAATTACAGTGTGTTGCCGATGTTGGCTTAAACAAGGTTGGTTATTGAATTCTTCTTTTGTAATAAGTAACATATGGTAGAAAAAGTGTATCATCCTTCATTTGAAACAACAAATGAATGAATCTGAATTCTGCATTTGAGTACCATAACCAAACATAAAATTTTTAAAAATCATATTTTTTCCCAAGAATATTTAGTATTTTTGTGACCGCACTGCATTACTCTTTGTAGATTCACCAGTGGCAAAAACTGAATAATTTCCTGGATGAAGCCACTGCAGCAGGTCTCCTAGCTTTGAGTGGGTGTGGTAATTACCAGAGGAAGCTGCTCAGGGTTTGTTCCTGTGTGGTGTCATTCAGGGTGTGGCACCGTACAGCCTAAGTCATATATCTAAAGTTAACTGTAGTTGGACAACACTGGGCATAGTCTTGTGGGTCAGATGTGGTTGGTGGCCGGTTGAGTCCCATCGCGACAGCTGGCGCGCTCTCACCAGTCGGTCTAGTTGCATCATGGTCTGGTCCAGATGAGGTTTTTAACAGGGTTCAGATGTGCTTACACGTCCTCTGACCACATCTGATACATGTGTCCACGTGGCTCTGTGGCTTATTTCTATGATTACTGGTTATGCTGTGCAATGAGTCATTTTTTTCAGGAATAAAGCAGGTGTATTAGTTTTTTTAAAAATTATTTTTAGTTTTTTGAATTCGGGTTGCCTAATGTAATTATGAGCATTCAGTATCGTACTCATCAATAGAGAGTAGTCAGGGTGATGACAGTTAGGAGGACCTTGAAGAAGCTATGTGGAATCAAGTTCAACTCACAACATTATGATTTAACTATAGTCATTTAAAATGTTCAAACCCAGAATATTAGTGGGAGTTATTCATCACTTTTGCGCTACAATAGGGTCTGCTTTCAGAGTCTCAGTCAAAAAGTCTTGTAATGTATAAATGAGGGTACTGGGAGCGGGGGTCGAGGGGAGCAGCATGGTGTCAACAATTACAAGCCATTAAAAATGAAAGAAATTGACACTATATAAAATATTAATATTGAATTCCCTCAAATTGCTGCAGCTTTAAGTTTGAGATGTTTTAAATGGCAAAACATGAACTTGAATGAACCCAATTTTAGCGAGCATTTAGCTTTAATCACTCGGATTCTCTTCCAGCTTCATTCTGTCGACTATGGTAAATACACAGTAGATAGGCTGATAGACCATCAACATATAGTGACACTGGACAGTCAACATCTCAAGTTTTAAAAATGTAGAGTTGTGCCAACTTGCATGTTTGTTTGTTTTTTTTGTCATCCACTAAATCATTGAAGGAAAATGTACACAAAACAAAAATAGTTGGTGCATCAAAAAGAAGGGATAACAGTAGCTCATTAGTAGGACCCTGGAATGTCAGCTTTATTACTTTCCAAATTCCATTTTATTTTTTAAATGTTGAAGAATGAGGAGAGTTTTCACATTCTTGAGTCTCCAGTCAATTGTGTGGTGACAAATGTTGAAGAAAGGTTTTTCTGCCAATTCATACCATTACTAGACCTGAAACTTGAACTAAGCTTTGGGTTTTTTCCATTTTTTTGGAGAACATCTGTGTTTCAGTGAGTATTTTTGCCATGTCTGACCATCTTTCCTGTCTGTGTGGAAAGAAGAGCCAAGTTGAGCCGAGCCCCACCTTACCTGGTAGCGACATGTGTTGGAGTGGCATGAGCCAAGACACCACAGAAACCACTGTATAGCTTTTCCTACTCACAATTATCAGTTAATTCTGAGAAACTACACATTTTATTGTGGACCTCAACTATCTGCAGCAACTACCATGACCTTCCCACTAAGCAGATGAGACACAATAAAAAGCAGGGCCCAGGTGCATCTGATGGCAAGTTCCAATCTGAAAAACAAACAGCCTATTGGTGGAGATGGTACAAGAGCTACTGGAATACAACGCCATGAATTTGTTTCAGTTAGGGGTAGTTAAATAGTCACAATTCAAGGCAAAAGTAATAAGAAACTATATTTGGTGATGTGTTAGTAGTTGAAAGGCAAGTGGCAACTGTGGAGAGAAACCACTCTCCAATAACAGGCTGAAAACCCAAAACAGAACCAGTTTCAGTATCTGTAGCTCTCTGGAGTGACTGTCTATGGGTTAGACTGATATATGTATATATATATAAAAACAGAGACAAAGACAAAAGCTAGAATTGCTGGGCCAGGGCTACTTTCTATGGAAAAGATAAACAGGGAGATTTCACATAATAAACAACTAATCTTCAAGCAATGGCATATTGCTAAACACTTAGCAACTAAATATGTCTTGTATAGAAAAAAATAGGAACAGAATACAAAAGTAATTGCAACAATAGCTGTGAATAATGCAAAAATGAAGTGTAGAAAAGTAAAGTAGTCTGTAACTTCAACTGTAACTTTAGCATATAACTATAGCGATAGCTCAGGATAACCTGAGCCACTCTTAACTATGAGCTTCATGAAAAAGAAAATCAACCTCCCTCCATAATATGTCCCTAGGAAGTGCAACTGCGTTTGTTTTTTTTTTTAACAGGGACAAAAATGACAAAATGAAGACACTTGTTCTTAACATCACAATGCTTCACCACTTGCACATTAACACATGCAGCTTGTTTATTCTTTTTATGTGTTCATTTCACACCCGTACTTTTTATTTGATGTGTGCCCTAGTTTATGGCGTTTCGGTCCCATCCTTCGTGACTTATGTCAAATGGAAACCAGATGGAAAACATCTGGGTTCCCCATCTGGCATTAGGGGAGCTCATGTTTCTGTGAGACTGTTTGTGAGTCTGTCCCCTTACTACTGTAGATTTCTACGTGTGACCTCCAAGTATGCGTCAATGTCAACCTTTTTATTAAAATAGCATGAAAGCAATCATTTAAGTTTATGCAGGGGTGTGATTTGTGCAGCTATTTATTTTTTAAAACTGTGTGTCTGTGTGAAATACCCTTTGAGGTTTTCTTTGGAAAACAAACTGCTTTTTGTGTGTTGGTTGACTCTCACCTAGGGAAGCATTTAATGGAGGATGACTCTCTTCTCTGTTTTTGTTGGTCTTGTCTTTAGGTTTGACAGAGGTGCCCAGGAATATTCCTCCAGACACCAAGTTTCTGGACTTGCAGAACAACCGTATCACTGAGCTAAAAGAAAATGACTTCAAAGGCCTTACTAACTTATATGTAAGAGACACACACAGTGGGAATCTATTCATAATGCTCTGCTCCTTATTGACCTTTTGAAGTTTTGCAGCTGCTGCTTTTATTGGCTTTATTTCTGTGAAGGTTCAGCTTGATCCTCATCTTCTTTGGGATTTAGAAGTTTATTTCCCCTCTGTTTCTCACTCAGTTCACAGAAAACCTTAACTGTATTAAAACGTGACCAATTTGGAGTATGGAGGACTTCCAAGCAAAAAGGCTTTACTCAAGACTGACCCTCATTCAATATCCCTGACCAAAAGAAATATTAAGTCTGGCAGTTTATGAACTTCCTGAGTAAAGCAAATGCTCACTATCTTTGTGCATTTGCTTTAGCCTTACCAGATTATACCTTGCACACACCACTATAGTAGAAGCAGAGGCTAAATAAATGAACTTTTGTGCACTCTGCAAACAACGTTATGTTTTTCTACATTCACATTTTTAAAAAGAATCCTAATGAAGGTCTTATCCGTATGAAATACAGAGCTTTTGACTTTGTGTTTTCATTGGTTGTTACATTTAGGCACTCTCTGTGAGGAATAACAAGATTTCCAAAGTCCATCCCAAAACTTTTGCCCCTTTGAAGCATATGCAGAAGCTCTACTTTTCAAAGAATCTGCTGGCCGCCGTCCCCAAAAACCTGCCTGCCTCTCTGGTTGAGCTGAGGATTCACGAGAACCGCATCAAGAAGGTGGCAGCTGGAACCTTCTCAGGACTGGGCAACATGCATTGCATAGGTTAGAAATGCCGATGACTTCAACAATCCCGGCTATACTCTGTGGTACTCACCACAGTATGTGTGGCACCACCACGGACTTGGTAAATTAAAGGGAGAAAAGTTTATTTCATAGCTTTAATATTGACTTTATCTTGCAGAAATGGGAGCAAACCCTATCCAGAACAGTGGTTTTGAGCCTGGAGCCTTTAAAGGACTGAAATTAAATTATCTGCGTATATCAGAGGCCAAGCTAACTGGAGTGCCTAAAGGTAGGAAGTCAGATATTTCGATGGAAGTCTAAGAAATTTAGAAACAAAAATTCATGAACTATTCAAAGGATTGGCTCTGGGTTTGCCTGAAGTTGTTTTACCTCTCTAAAAACCTTCAACCTTGTTTAATTTTACTTTTTTTTTTTGATGCATTAACCTTTCAGATTTTAGATAGTTTTATTTTACTTTCATGTTGTGTAACTCAAATGTTTGGGGTTTGGCCTTTAGATCTTCCAGACAGTCTTCATGAGCTTCATCTGGACCACAATCAGATCCAGGCTGTGGAACTGGAGGACCTGAGCCGCTACAGAAACGTCCAGAGGTATTTTTCACACCTAAACACCAAACTGTTTTAACTGTTTTTGATCTACATCTGAAAACCAGTCACAAACCACAATATTAACTTTTCAAATCTTAGCAAGAGTTCTTGACTGAAATTACTGGGAGATAGTTTGATTTCAACTACGTAATCAAACCAAACTAATCAAATTGCATTAATTTTGATTAATTAATTACACAAATTTTAAACATGCTAAACATTTTAACACAATTTATCTCATTTTATCTTTACAAACATAAGAACCGTTGCATTCGCATGTTTCCAGTACACCCATAAATTTGACGCACAAACAATATCCGCAAACAACAGTGATAAAGAACAAAAGCTGCTTCTCTTAGCACACATTTGGTTAATTTTTGCTTCAAAAAGCAATCTAATGGGATACTGGAAAAAAATATTGTTGTGTGCAAATTGTACAGAAAAGAATTACCCTATTAAAGATACTATTATATTACACATAAACAGCATATTGGTTTTCTTGGGCAGTTCTGTCAGTCTAATTTTTACAGTAATATAATGCTGCAGGTGGGTTTAAAGCTGATCATAATTTATGTAAAGATGGATGGTGCTAAATACACGAAAGGAAAGTTGTAGGTTGCAAAAACTTGAGACTGATGTGAAACCGCCCTACACATACCTCCAGAGCTACAGTTATAGTATTTAAAACCAAGCATAATTATGTCTTTGAATGGTCAAAACCTAATATGTATTTTTTTGCAGGTCCTTTCCATCAAATATGACTAAAATTTTGAGTATAATAACAGACAGAAATTTCAGACTCCAAATGTACAGAGCTGGTAGAGGCTTCCAGTTACAATTACAGCAGAAGGAAGTTCTACAAAGCAGCAGTAGCTTATTATCAGCTTTGACATCAACTGCACTTTAATATCCTCATTTGTATGTTGAGTGTCTGACAAATGCATATACTGTACACAAAGATACAAAACCAATTAATCTGGGGCTGGAAACAAATGCATGTAATTCTTTTTAGATTTTTATTTTCTAAAAGAAAAAAGAAATTAAGACCACAGATTATTTTCCCTCCAATTCCCAAGTATGCATTGCAAATCACTGTAGACAGTTCACAGCAAGTATCATAAAAAATACTATGGTCATGACTGAGGCTGTGTTCATTAAATCCTAAGCCTTCCAAAACAAACACAATTGCCTCACATTAACCTTCAAAGAGGAGCACTAATAAAGATAAGGAAGACTCAACATGATAATTAAATCTAAACCATGATCTACAGCTTCTTTGATGCTCCTCCCTTTGACTGAAATGCTTCCAGTATGACGGGACTGGAGTCATTTAGCTAAACAAACCAAACAACACAGCTAACAGTGTGTGATTCTCCTCACAGTATGGAAGCCATTAGTGGTTGGTGTAATCTTTATAAATGGGAGCTGCGAGTAGAGATGGATTTCAGGGCGTGGGAATAGCTAAATAGTTGTTTTATAAGAATTAGAGGAGACTTTATACTTTGAAATATATTGTGTGTCCTCCACCACAGTAGAGGCATTTTTAATATGTTCCAATGAACTATCTAATAATGCAAAATCGTTTGCTATGTCATTTTAATCTTTCCTATTTTCATGTCCCAATTTAAATAGTTTGTCTCAGCAGTTTTTTGAGTAATCGATGTTAAAAAAGGTTCCTAGTAATTACCTTTAGAAACCTTTTCATATAATAAATATTGAAAAACTTAAAAGCACAAATGTTAATAATAGATCTGCTTCTCTAAAATGTCAAGTCTCTATTTTAATAATTAACCTGTGTGCTTAATGGTGGTTAAATGTCAGAAGGTCCCATGTGAAATACACAAATTCAAATCAGTTGCCTTTTTTTATCTTTTCTGAAGAAAAGAATTGAACTACTGCTTTATAGATGACCACTTCTATGTCCAACTAAGGGGAAGCACTTTGCTGCTTTAATGACACTCAGGCAGTGAAGAGTGGAATTTGTTATAAGAGCAAGGCACTGGTTTTTGAATTTAAAACTTTTTTTCCTCTTCTTTCATTTTCTAGATTGGGTCTTGGCTTTAACCATATCCGCAATATAGAGAATGGCAGCCTGTCATTTTTGCCCATGCTGAGGGAGCTGCATCTGGACAACAACCGGCTCACACGCGTTCCCCAAGGCCTTCCGAATATGAAGTACCTACAGGTTAGCCTGAATAACCTTTTGTTTTTAACAGATTTTTTTTTTTTTAATTGTCCTGTTCTAACTTATCGTCTTGCCTTGTTTTTAAGGTGGTGTACCTCCACTCCAACAACATCAGTCAGGTGGGCGTGGACGACTTCTGCCCCCGAGGGTTCGGGATGAAGAGGACGTACTATAACGGCATCAGCCTGTTTGAAAACCCTGTGAACTACTGGGAGGTGCAGCCGGCAACATTCCGCTGTGTGAACGACCGGTTTGCCATTCAGTTCGGAAATTACAAAAAATAAAACCAACGGAAATGCTTGGCAACACAAAGAATGAGGCCAACGTGTTGAGGAAAAAATGAATAGAAGAAACATGATTAAAATAATGTCTAAAAAGAAAACAACACTTGAGATGTCACGAAAGGAAACTATGTCTGAGATTATTGAGTTTATAATTGTTACGTATGAGGTGAAATCGAGTAATGGAGGAGATGGGTAATAAACGTACGGAGTAGATAGCAAAGTGAAATACATAATCCCAGAACTTGAAGTAGGTGGAGAGCAGAATTTGTGCAGAACTGCAACCAGCTTTGCATTTTCAGCTTGCAGTTTTGAAGCTATTTTCCATCTAAGTCAGTGTGAAGAGTGCTGAAACCTTGTGAAACCTTTCAGTACATCAATCTTTACAATAGTTGTTATTGTGACTGAGCTTCTATTGCTATTTTCTTTGGTAAGGAATATAAGTAAAACATTGATAAGTAGTGCATTTTTGAATGTTTATATACAGTATATATCTATATATATAGATATATATATCTATATATATCTATATATATATCTATATATATATATATATATATATATAAAGGTGCTCTATGTCCTCTGTGTGCTGATTTGTAAAAAAACAACAACAAACAAACAACAAAACCAAAGTTTGTCCCCATTTTAGTTAATTCACTGATTTAACGTATTTTGGTCATGAACTCTGTGATTCTGACATATGAAGTTAGAAAGTCAGAGTAGTTTTACTCCATCTCCTAGACCCAGAGATAAAAAAAATAATAATAATCAGAAGGGAAATCCTTTTAAAGCACCTTACTGAAATATTTTATACAGATTTCTTACTGAATTCATTCTGTGCCTTTTATTAAATATAGTCAGGGCCTATCCCACACTCAATAAATACATCCGCTTGCTTTAAGACAATGAAGGTAGTGTGTTCACAAAGTGCAAGAAACAGTAGTAGTGATAAAGCATTGTTTTGCACAGATTTTCTTATATGCTTTATTTGCTTCAGGGTACAGTATGGAGGAGTGGGGGGTTGGGGCAGCGGGTGGAGGGTTTGGGGGGAGGTGGGCGGTGAAGTAGCATGTTTACAATAGTACCCCTATGTGCAACTACTTTAGCTATAAGTATTATGTCCTGTCTCTATTCTGTAATCTGACAACCTACTGCTGCATGTGAATAAAGGCATTTTTAGCCTGCTGCATACAGCAAGGAAACCCCCCAACAAACTGGTGGCCCTGGGTTGAACGGTGTGTCTGGAATAAAGAAGAAAATAAAAAAAAGGAAAATACATCTTGAATGAAATCAAACTTTTAAAGTTAATAAATAAATATTAAGAAATATTCTCCACATTTGAACACTGATGTGTATTATAGCTGCATTTTATGGCCCCCGGATATTCATTGGATACAATCTTGACTTAAAGAGAACTGAATGCTTTTTGAACGTTCTCACCACTCCACTGTGCACAATTGTGAACTAAAAGAATAAAATGCTGAATTTAATTTAAGAAAATGTTTACTTTATAGATTGTAGATTGCCCCTCCTTACTATAATATCTGAAATAAAATCTCATGCAACCATTTTCTCAGAAGTCAACTAATTAGAGTCAACCTGTTATGTGAAGGCCTCAGAGGTTTGTGAAAGAACAATGATGAGTGAACAGTAAAACAACTATACAGGAATTTGAAGCATTTTAAACGGCTTTGATTATTTCACTATGTATAATCCAATATTACAGCACAACCACAAAGCCTAGAACAGTGTTTCTTAATTCCAGTCCTCAGGCCCCCCTGCTCTGTATGTTTTAGACATGCCTCTATTCCAGAACAGCTGATCTAAATGATTCCATGACCTGTTCTGCAGCCATCAAGAACTGCAGATGTCTGTTAATCACCCACAGATTCAATCTAGGTGTGTGGCAGAAGGGGAACACCTAAAACATGCAGGGTAGGGGGGCCTGAGGACCGGAATTGAGAAACACTGGCCTAGAAGGACATAAACATCAACCTACACTGACAGATCAGAGCTGTATCTGTCAGGGTCCTGTGTTGTTGAGTTGTTTCAGGGTTTGTTTATAATGTTTTTATTTCTGATTTCTTATTTTGATTAGATCAGCCTTGTTTCTATGTCACTTTAGTTCAATCCGTTCTTAGTGATTCTAGTTAATTATGTTTATTTATTCCCTGTGTCTACGCATATACTACTCTTAGATCCTTTTTCGTAATTCCCATTGTGTACTCTCCTCTGCCCCTGTGCCATTTTCTGTGTCTCCTCAGACATGCAATCTGTTACTCAGTTAGCCTGGACCATTGTTCTAGTATTCACACACCAGTATTTAATCACCTCTCTCTCATTCCTTTCTGCTAATTCCATCCGTTTAGTCCTGTTACTTCCCCGTTTCTGTCTGCTGACTTTTTGTTCCTGGTTCCAGGAATTTTTGTTCTGCTCTGCCTCCCTGCGTTTCCATGTTTATTTTTATTTGATTTTTTTGTAAGTTTGTTTTATTTTTTTGGACTCTTTATTAAAGAAAAAAGTTTTCATCATACTCACCCAGACTCTGGCTTGCACTTTGGTCCTTCATCTATCCACAAATTATCACAGTACCAACACTCAAAGAGGCAGCCAAGAGGTCCACGGTAACTCTGGAGGAGCTGTAGGGATGCAAACATCAGACACAATTTATTAACATGACAAGTAATATATGTTTGATTCACTAATCCAGTCTTTATGGAACAGGCAATCATTGAAGAAAAGTGAGCTCAAGATCATTTTAATCTATCTATCTATCTATCTATCTATCTATCTATCTATCTATCTATCTATCTATCTATCTATCTATCTATCTATCTATCTATCTATCTATCTATCTATCTATCTATCTATCTATCTATCTATCTATCTATCTATCTATCTATCTATCTATCTATCTATCTATCTATCTATCTATCTATCTATCTATCTATCTATCTAATCATCTCATTGAAGCGTCAGAGTGAAATCGCGAAATCCCTTTCACATTTAAATGTGGCGCTCAGTGCGTCACCGTGGTGCGCCTGAGCTCCATCAGACGCGTTAAGTTGAGGCAGAGGAGAGGGGCGCTCGCCTGCACCGACAAGTGGACGGATGTGCGGTGATGCCCTTGCAAATGAAAGCGTCATCAGCGGCCTCTGAACAGCAAAGGGGGAGATTTCGCCTCGGTGGAGAGACAAGGGGGAAGACGAGGGTGCAGCGCTTGTGAACATAAAATCGGCATCTGGCAGCGTGCTTGATGGCGGCGGCCTGCGGATAGTCGGAGGAAGCCGGGGGCTGGATTTGACATGTCGCAGAGATGTACTGGTGAGTCCGCTGGAGCTGCGGAACATGGATGAAGCCTAGAACGGTGTAACTAGCAATTTCAGGGAGGGTCATTATGAACTAATATGGGGCTGCTGACTGAGAATGATCCTCACTGGCGTAGTTTGTTTACACAGGTTTAAGTAAGGCACATATGAATGTCCACAAAGGCCAAGCGATGGATGTAAGTGGAGTAATCACCTGGATGCCTTATATGTCCAGTTTACTTGCAAAAATCCTAAAATTATTTCAATGTAAACCCAATTTAACAAGCTGTGATATGGCATGTTATTGTTTGCACTAACAGGGAGCAAAAATATGTTAGGTTAATTTGCACCCATCAACTGGACACACACGCCATGGAAATGTTTCAGCTGAAAATAATCTTTTCTATATAAAGAAGCAAATATGGCATTCGTTTGTAGTTGCTTGTCATCAGCCAGCTTATTTTAGCTTGCAGGAGACTTCACACAGACAGAAATGAGCTGCAGCACTACCTGTAGCTTACTCCAAAAGTATTCATTCCTACTAATTACCACAAGTTCAACATGTTCAGCATTATTTATAACCTAAAATGGATCATGATTGTGAGGTGGGAGGGAAATCATGCATTTTAAATGCATTTATTTACAAATAGCAATCTGGAAGTTGTTTGGGTCATACACACATGAATATGCTACGACCTAAGCTGTTTAATTAAAACAACTTATTAATTAAAACACCTTTAATTAAGGTGTTTCCAGCAGAAATGTTTATAGTCATTTCTGCTGGAAGGTAAATCTCTGGCATAGACTTTTGCACCATCTAAACAGGTTTCTTTAATTAACGTTGAACAACTTCCCTTTCCTCTCTGAAGAAAAGGACTAAAACTGTTTAGCTTTGGTCCCCTTTGACCAGATAATCTTCTTTTATATGTTTACTGTACATCCTGCAAAATTAAATGAGACTTTGTTATCGCCATTCATCTTTAAAGGGTCTATTTATAGAGCGCATGATTAATATAGCCTGTCTAGAAATTCTTCCAACTAACTACGGGTTTCTGTTAGAAGCGGTCATCTTTTGAGAAAGGAGAGTCCAGAACAGGCAGAATAAAGCAGTAAAATAGTGTTTAATTGCCGTGCTTGGTGCCTTACAAAAACAACTCATTCCAACAACGCACAGTAAGCGCAGGCTAGTCACGTCTAGGATTCCACAACAACTGGGGATAACAGGAGAACTTAAATACACAGGGAAACACGATCAAGAAAACCAAAAACAGCTGTGAGTAATCATGCCCAGGTAGCGGGGCTGAAACGACCTAAAGGGAACAAAAATACACTTCATGACATCTGTGGCTTCTACCAAATTACTGAGTCTCTTATAAATCTCTCTAATTAGTGCAACATTTGCCTTTGATGATTGTTTGAATGATACTCTGTGAGATGGTCAATACTTGGGATATTGTTTCATTACCTAATCCTACTTTAGCAAAACTTTTGTCCAATCTGCTTTAATCCTTGGTCTTCTCTGAAGTTCTTTAACAAACCTCTAAGGCCTCCTCTCATTAGACGACTCTCCCTCGCTCTATCTGTCTGTCTGTCGTTCCGTCCGTCCGTGATTTGCCTTATACTTCACATTAATTCACTACTTTGTGTTGGTCTATCACATGTCAGCATTTGTGGCTGTAACATAACAAATGCGGAAATGTTAAAGAGACATATGGAAAAGTTGCAAGGCAACTTTGAGCAAATGAATTTTGAAGATGGTCTTCTGAAAAAGCAACGTAGCGAAACAGATTTGTCTTAATCAATCCTACCTAAATAATATCCGTGACTGGCTGGACATTCCATGTTATGAGCTGAATTGGTTCTTATGTTAAGCACAATATACTGTTTTCCTTTGTAAACTGGGCTTCAAAATTTCTTTAAATGATCTCACAGACTATGTGGGCCTAAGTTTTACTGCCTACTGTGATCATCAGCAGTATTCCAGTCTAATTTGAACCTAATCTCTTGGGTGAAGCTGTCCATGGTACTGGACAATCAGTGTGACCATTTTATTAGTTACAAGAGTCATTTTAAAATATGCTGCTATTGAAGATGCTCACAATTTCTCACATTTGTGTTTATCAGCTAATAATCAAGACCGTGTTAAAATTTCTAATAATTTGATTTTGTTGTTTAGAAGTGATTGGAGTTTTGGTCAGTGTGTTTATTAGAACAAATATACAGCAACAAAACAATGGTAAAGGATGCTATGTAGCAAGTGTTGAATAAGATGGGTGGTTAATGATTTCAAATGTGATATTATTGTTGATTTATTTCACTTTAGCTAAAGTAATGTACACTGCGCAATTTAATGCACCATATTGTCATTGCTGCGTGGAGCACTGTGCAGAAGGTCAGTGACCTTAAAATTAGAGAACAGTTAGGGAAAGCATATTTTGACAACGGACTTCCTGTTACCGTCATGTTATTTGAAAATTCACTCATAATTAACACAGACAGAACAACCTACATATTAAAAAACACAGACAACTCACTGCGGCTGCTTACTCTCAGTTGTCTTTGTTACCTGTCTTTCTGATGAGTGAAGTCAATCCCAAAACATCCTCTGTCACCAAGATCTCCGTATGCATGCACGCATATCAAACTTCAGTATTTTATGAACCATTGTTTCACTGTATATATGCTTTAAAGGGCAACCAGAAAGACTTTACTGCAACCACTTGATGTGCTGTAGACAAGCTTCACTTTCTTCTGCACTTTCTGGAAGCAGCATTTTAGTTACCGATATTGGCCTCCATTGCTGAAAACACAGTTAATCCTGTAATTACCTATGTCTGAACTGGTTGATAATCAGCCCTCAATGTTAAAGAGGCTTCTAAAGTGAAAATGTTTCCAATAAAAATGGAAATGCAAACAACACAATGCTAGCTGAAACAGATCCTACAATCAAATAATCACTCATCTGAGACAACATGGATTGCCTGGGAAGATAAAGAATCAGCAGGTATCAAGCTTCATATTTATGATTTGGGTTGTTGTTCATTGGCAGCACTGCTGGGTTCACAGTTTGTGGGCAATATTTTCCACTCCTTTCTCCCAATATTTTGACGGTGTCCTGAAAAAGTACTCTGACTTTTCCTTATCCTCTGAGCTTTATGAGTCATTGTTGATACATGCTTTAATCTCCCTGACAGTGTACACAAACATAAGCCTTTTATTGAAATATCACATTTAGACTCACCCTTTTGACAATTCTCTGATTTATTGTACCTTCGTCAGACATTAAATTGTACCTGGCCTAGGTCAGTGTCTTGTTTGTGTCTTGAGGGCATCAGAGGGTTTTTGAATCTTTCTAAAGTAAGCCAGCTACTTGGAACAGTTTCTGGATAGTTGATCCAGACTCTGCAGTTGGACGAGCTCACAGCATTTGCTGCCAGGTGAAGAGTTTGCATCTGTCACATAGACCTGACACAGAAAAAGACCTTGCAGGACAAATTGGGCCTATTTCAGCAGGATAAGGTAAAGTGTGGCCAACATAGTAACACTGAGTAAAGACTACTGAGCAGTACTGACGTAGAATTATTTGGCAGCTATCTTTGAAGTTAATATGGTCCTGTCAGGTTGTTTTCCACTTCTTAGTTTTGTTCTTTTTGGTTTGTTTTTTTGAAAGGTGCCTAAAAGCCCTGAAAGTTAGCAAGAGATCCTCTTTGAGGTCTGATTTTTTTTCTTTGAAAACAAGTTTACTAAATGAAAACAAGAAAGTGTTTTTATAATAAACTTGACACTTTTAACTTGTTGAATTACAACAGGAAAGGACAATATATTGACATATTTCCAACACTGAACCTTGAGCTGTTTTGAAATACCTGCTACAGAAATTTGACAAATTCTGATGAGTAATTACAAATACTTTAGTTAAACTTATGACACAGCAGCACACCTACAAAAAAACAAGTCACCAAAGCAGAAGTGGATGTGTAGAAGAAGATGAAAAACACCAATTCCTGAAATTGTTTTTTTTTTTGCTTTTTGTTTTCAAAATATGCTTGTTGAGGTTTTAGAGAAACCACTACATGCTTTAAATAGCAGCTTCAGAGGTTTTAAAATAGTAAACTTTGTGTTTGAATTGAGCTTGTTTATGGAGTAATTATAAGCCATTACAGAGAGTAGGGGAAATGCACAGCTGATTAAAATGTAATGCTGCATTCAGACCGAACGCTTTTCACGTGTCAAAAAAGGACTCCACAGCGGCACATTCACACCACAGAAAACAGGATTAAAACAAAAGTAATAATAAAAATGATCATTTTTGCGAATCAAGGTCTTTTGATTTAGCCGTACTCATTATGTCAAAGGTTTTCACTAATCCTTCAGTCTTTTCAGGGCTCCACTTACAGGCCACTACGTCACATAGTCGCTCTGATTTGTCGATGCTTTGCATCCAGTTCAGATTTTACAACTCCAGTATCAGTTTTCTAGTGTAATTATAATACAGCAAAAGATACAATAGTGAAAAACAGGAAATGACAGAACTGCGGACATTGACTAAAAATCTTTGAGAAATATGAGTATTCCAAAAGTACCCTTAAAAATAGGAAATAAAAGTGAAGAGGAATGGGGAAAATGCAGTACTATGATCTCTGGGTTTGTTTTGTTTTTAAGGATTAGGTAAGCCACAGGTGTTCATTAGTATAACACCTGATATCATCAGTATAGCAATCCACTGGAGATAAAACTGCATCAAGTGTCTGACAGTCTCTGGGTTTAATTTCCCTACAGCCAGTGTCTATAGTGTCAAGGAGGGATATCTTGTTGCAGGGCTGGTGATTATGGATTTTTAACCTCCATACTAACAAGGATGTCGCTACAGCATTAACAAAAAGGGCTGCCATTTTTGGGAAGGCTTCAAATAGCAAGGCTACAGCTTGTACCAAGTGATCACAGATGTCTTAATGTTTACATCCACCTGATCCCTCTCTGCCTTTGGTACCAGATGTAGCTAGATATTCTTGCTATATTAAGAGTATTGAGAATTTTGAACATGTGATTTACAAAATAGACCAATCCATATTAGCTGATAGCCTTTTTTTATTTCCTCACAGTGTTATCTGTAGCCAGAAGGTGATGGCAGTGCTGGCAGAGCTTCACCTCTACTTCTACCCCTTCCACCTGATCGATGCCTGCTTCCTGCACAAAGACATCATTTGAAATCTGGACTGCCTTCATCCCTTCCTCTCCTTCTGTCTCTCCTCACTCATTTCATAACACTCTCTCCACCCTCTTCAACCAGCTGCTTTTTACCTTTCCCTCGGTCTCTCCTCTCGCCATAACATTTACCTCCTCAACCTGGAACTTCTCTGCAAAGTCTTCTTCTTTGTGATGGCTTGCTTTGGGCGCTCTCTGGACTCACCGTGCACACTAGCCTTGCTGGTAGGCTTTCAGTTTGCCTTTGTGCTCTATTTCTCCCTTGGGGGCTTTAGAGGTCTGGTGTCTGTTCTGGTGCACACCACAGAACCAGAATTTGATTATTCTCGACCTCATGACGTTTACACCAACCTCAGCCTCCTTGGGGTACCACCGCCCCCTCCTCGGAACTCTGGCACTGGGCTTCCTGCTTCAGGACAACCGCTGAAAGACTGCCCGATTCCTTCCCCCCTATTGGGTGAGAGAGAAATGTTAAATATAATCTGGTAGGCACAGTAAATAGTGACATAGTGAAAGATGTTACTTAATTTTTCCCCGCCCCCTTTTTTTCTGTTCTCCAGTTGGACCAGTGTCTGTCCATCTTTCCTCCCCTATGTCTCTGGAGGACATCCGACAAAGGAACCCTTTAGTGTTGCCTGGTGGACGGTACCGGCCTCCGGACTGCGAACCGCGCCACCACACAGCAATAGTGGTGCCGTTCCGAAATCGCATAAGCCACCTACGTTCTCTTCTGTACCACCTGCACCCTTTCCTGCAAAGACAGCAGATACACTACAGCATCTACATTGTACAACAGGTCAAGTGATGTGTTTTCATCTGGTTTTGTACGTCTTGCTATTTAATGATAATACATATGTAGCTGTGGAAAGTTTACATTTTCTCTCCCCTTGAGGAAAACCAATCTGCATGAAAGATGCATAATGCAAATCATTGAAATCAACAACAAATTTGGACTTTTTTGACAAAACAACAAATACAAGTGTCTTTCAAGTCAAATTAAAAACTGATTTCTACAAGATAATAGCAAACTTAAATTATGGCGCTTGCTGCAGCTGTGTTAATGGCAGAGAAACAAGCTAACATTACAGGAAACTGTTTGTCCACCATCATTGGTAGCCATGCTTACTAGCCTGCACATTCACAGCAGGCTCTGCTGTGGGGGAAGAGCTATACCATGTAGCAAGGAGGAGAGTGTGTGCAGTGTGTACATGAGCATGATTGACAGTGCAAAGACCCTCCTTCTGACTCTAATTGATTATTTCTAACCAATAGCGGTGTATTTCTGCAGATGGCAGCAGGACCACAGGGGGAAGGCAGAGGAGCTCGATTTTTTTCCGGCAGATTATCCATCTCATATTATACTGTCAATATATAGCGACAAATTAACAAATATGTTAAAAAAAATTATTTTTTATAAAAATGATTTACTGCAGCTTTGAAGGTTGTTATGAAAACTCAAGATGTGCCTCTGTGCTGCACATTTTGTTTTTCCGTTGTCATCTTTGATATACTTCAATGACTTTTGTGACTTTGGCTGAGATCAGTAACTTTATACTAGTAATTTCTTGAATTACGATAGTCAACATGTGTCTGTCTTACCCATTATAAAGATTAGTTAAAGATTAGTGTCATGAATATTCATAGCACAACAAAGCATAACATATCAAGAGTTCCTAAACATGCTGATCAACTTACAAAAATAAATATTAAGTAGTTAAAGAAAGTTCTTCTTCTTATAATTATTATTATTATTTGTTCCTTCAATTTTAAGATTTTACTTTGATTTTGTTTTTGGCTTCAGTGGGGGAATGGCACCTTTAATCGAGCCAAGCTGCTGAACGTAGGGGTGCGGGAGGCTCTCAAAGATGAAGACTGGAGCTGCATTTTCCTTCACGACGTCGACCTGCTGCCAGAGAACGACCACAACACTTATACCTGCCACAAGCAGTTTCCCACACACCTGTCTGTGGCCATGGACAAGTTTAGATACAGGTAGAAGAGCACAGAGAAAGAGCTTGTGGAATTCATTGTCGCATTGCAATGACTCAGTGGTATGTGACCCTCTTAGGCTGCCGTACCCACAGTATTTCGGTGGTGTATCTGCGGTGACCCCAGATCAGTATATGAAGATGAATGGCTTCCCAAACCAATACTGGGGTTGGGGGGGAGAGGATGATGACATCGCTGCCAGGTGAAGCTCACTGTAGAGGCAAACAGCATGTTTTCATAGGAGTTGTGAGTTCAGGCTAAAAATAGAGAATTCATAAGCATTTCTGTCCTCATTTTGCGTTTCATTTTTGCTTTGCTCTACTCGTTCATATTTTATTTTCATTTTTACCATTTATTTCACTGCTGCATATTTTTACTTTTACTTGTGTGTACTAACATCATTTTTCATCCTCATGTCTTTCCATTGCTGCCACTTTTCTTTGTCACTTGGCGTGATCTCAGTGGGTATGTTTGCATGGACTAGATCTGCTTGGGGTCATTTAGAGTTTACAATAAGTATTTATTTGTTCTGTTTCTTTCTTAGCATCCCCCCTCTCCACTCTCTTGCTTCTTTTTTTTTTGCTAGTGTGTCTTAGCAAACAATGAATGCAAGGCAGACTCCCCCAATCCACATCTCCAAAAGAATTATGCAATATTTTGAGCTTAATTATAAAAGCACTCTAATTTTTGTGTATTTAAAACTTAATTACTATATTACCAGTCGGTTATATTTTAACCGACTTCAATAACTGGAGTTGTATGCAAGCAAGCGAGGGATAAAGGGAATACCAATACAACTATTTCTAAACATATTTTTTTGTTTTCTTTATTTTTTACATATTTAGGAGAAGAAAAATTTACCTTTATTATTGAACGTAACTTTAGTTATGCTGTAATATTTTTTCTGTCAATTTTATGACTGAATCTGTTGTCACTATTGACTCCTGTTATTTGCTGCCAATCCAGAGTGCGGCTGTCTGGTATGAAGATTGTGCGCCCTCCAGTGGCCATTGGCCATTACAAGATGATCAAGCATAAAGGAGACAAAGGCAATGAGCAAAATCCTCGCAGGTACTTAATAGATAAAACTGGCACACAATATATACAGATTGTTAATACACACTGGATCTTATTTTCAAAGAATGTAATAATAAATGCAACTGTTGTTTATTTAATAAAAATGGAAATAATAAACTCTTTAATATTGACAAATTCCAATGAAATACATTATAGTAGAGCCATAGACAGAAGTGATAGTTGTAGCCACAATCATTTCAGTTGAATTCCTCATCAAAGCTTAGTGACCTTTTTTGAGAAAAGGACAAGTTAAAATGATATATTTTTTACAAAAAAAAAGTTGTGTGGCAGATCTGCAGTAAAAACTTTGTTAGCAATCATTTCAGAACCATGAAATGATTGCTTTTGTGAGTGTTACATTTTGGAATATTGACTGGACCGAGAAAACACAAATTGTGGGCTGAGAGGAAACAGTGTGGTTGCTGAAAATGCTAAACGGATCATTATGCGTATTTTTAAAAGCAACAAACAAACTTCAGGGTTAGGGTTACATTTTATAACAGTCAAAACAGAAACTGTATGAAGTATGAAATTGCAAAAAAACAAAAAAAGAAGGAAGTCTAGCTGAAGAAAACATGAACTTGAATGCCAGGAAAAGTTGTTAAAACTAGATTCAGAAACCACAGAGTACAAAAACCCGAGGTGCTGTGTGTCATTCTAGATTCGACCTCCTGAAAAAGACCAGACTCAACTGGCACTCTGACGGCCTCAACTCTTTGACTTATGAGCTGCTTTCCAAGGAGTTGGAGCCGCTCTACACCAACCTGACCGTCAACATTGGAGAGGACCCCCGGTTGACCCAGGGTAAAGCTCACAGTGCTGTGAAAGCAATGCCTGTTCAGCCACGTAGCTCCAGCAAGGACAAAGGACCAGCTAAACAAGTGAAAAGTCTAGAAGAAGCAGTGGCAAAAAATAGCACTTTGGTCAAGCCATCTGGTGAAAAGACAGGACTCATCCTGTCAAAGATAGCAAATCAAACTACACAGGAAAAGGCAGGAGTGATGAAATAAGAGGTGTTAATTAAGTAATAATCTTGCACTTGTAGCATAAAGTGGTCATCATTTTTGATCTCTCCAACAAAATGATGGAAAGCAGCATTGATTTGCTGTATTAAGGGTAGTTATGCACTTGATCACAAACACAGCCTGTTTCGTTTACAGATGTGGATTCATGACTATTGAACCCGTTTTGTTGGGTTATGATCTGCTGAATGTGGTGCTGACTGTATTGACTGGCAAAGAAACCTCTGAGACCAGAAGTAGAAAGATTTAAAAAGAAAAAGAAAGAAAGAAGAAAAACTCAATTGCATCGTTGTAAAGATCCAAAACGCTAGCTGAAAATGAGATGCCGACATTTGTAGATCTCTACAGACTGGAACTGCGAGTTGCAGGCAACACATCTGCAGAGCTGCAGCTTCAATCAGTCTGCACCTCTGATTCCCTCCTACTAAAAGAAAAGAAAAAAAAAGCTGCTGTCTGTTCACCTCGCTCCACGGATGGGTTTGTGTTTCTGTGCCTTCTCTCTTTTATGCGCATTTTATAGACTGATAGGAATGCTTTTATGGGCTAAGCTTTCATAGGTTTGGCTTCTCCTGCCAGCTAGGAGGATAAAGCTGATTCTGGACCAGAACAAGCCCCTTGTTCCAGGACTGCTGTTTTTATATATTTGCTTGCATCGATCAATCACTGACCAACTCCATAGTTCTTGAAATATCCTAGAGTTTATATTTATATATCTATATATAGAGAGACATCTTTATTTGTGTACTCCTTTAGTTTAATGTCCTTCATTACAGTCTGGTGCCTCTCTCTCTATGACGTTTAGTTTAGAGACAATCAAATTATATGGGAGTGTAAGCTGTATTCAAACACATAACGAAAATGACGTGGCATGATAGTTGTTGTGTCTAGTTTGACTGTATTCTTGATACACGGATAGATTTGTGCTTCTGATAATAATTGTGTTTTTTTAATTTAATTGTTTCCTTTTAGATTAGTCAAGTGTGAGATTAAGAAGAAAACTCGCAGACAGTGACATAAGGCACACAACAAGAAAAATGTCAAGCTAGTGTTCTAGTATCTAAAGTGGTTATGGTGACAACAAAGCACTGTGCGTAGATATAGCTACGAACAAATGTTTGCCTTTTTCTGTCTGTCTTTATTTGCTACGGTGAAGCTTTAGTGACTTAAGCAAGAAGAAAATGTTTCTAACCCAAAATATGTTTTTTTTTAATGTAAAACTCTGGAGGTGTGTTTGATCAGGAGATGCATGTATGTTATCATCCACTTGTAAAAACTAGCAGCAGCTTTATTTTGTTGTAAAATATCAGCCATTCTGAATGTACTTTTTAGTGTCCATCTTGGTTTATGTTTTGTAAGGAGAGTTTATTTCCAGTGCCTTGCTGAGGTATTGATACACCTTAAACCTTTTTTCACATTTTGACACATTGAAACCATAAACTTCAGAGTATTTAATTGGGATTTTATGTCAGAGACACACAATCGCAGTGCATAGTTGTAAAGAGGAAGGAAAGAGCTATTTTATTATTTTGCAAAATGAAAGGAACATCTTTAGTCAAAACTTCATAGACTAACCTGTTGTTGTTATTTCAGCTCCCAGTCTTTTGCAGAGTTTCAGATTGGATGGTCATTGTCTGTGAACATCGATTTTGAAGTCTTGACAATAAGACTCTTAATTGAATTTAACTCTGGACTTTGACTGGTTCATCCTAGCACATTTTAGATTCTTTGACTACCTTGCTTGCCACTACTAACTTTAGCCGGTTCAGTGTACTTGCATATCGTAAGTATATGTTTAGTATGTAAGATGCCAAAGTTCACACAAAATGGTGTGGAAACTTTTATAAGGAGAGAAAAAAAAAAAAAATCAAGTTGATATTTATTTATCAATGTCCTCATTGCAATATTGAACGGCCATATAACAATTACATCTTTTTATAATATTGTTCACCTTGATTATGTAGATAATGTTTTATAACATTTATATTCCATATTCTCCAACAAATATCTGATACCTTCACAAACTAACTACATTTATACAAAAGCTGAATTAAACTGAGATTGACATATTCACTTAATGGGTGTCAGAGTAAGGATGGCTGGACAAATGGTGGCACACTTCTCACATGTATATTGATATAAAAAAACACCAAAAAAAAAACCTTTCCATTTCTCAACTATGCACTGCTTTGTGTTGGTTTATAAGATTAAATTAATTGCGGTTTCCGACTGAAATGTGACATAATATGAAACGGTTCAACTTGTATGGGTGCTTTTGCATGGCTCTTTACCTTAATGGACTTAAATCTTATTACTTGTAGGCAATATGATTTCTTGCTGCTATCTGAAACTGTAAAACTGAATCTAGCACCAAATGAAGTACTGTACCTGCTGGTGTGGGATTTTGTTATACTAACAGGTGATGAATGAGTTAGTCTGAACTGAATGTATTCCATTTCTTAAACTATTTGTTGTCACTGATAGCGCTAAATATGGTGAGCCTTGAAAGTATTCTCTACAGTAGATTAGATAGATGTCCCTTTTTACAGCTGTCACCTTTCTCTGCATTTATTTTGTTAACTGTGTGCCTCATAAAATCATTTAAAAAGCCCCATAATGACTGAGGGACCGGACGTGCACTGCACAGTGAGACGTGAGCACCCTCATGTGGTACAGACTGGCGAGAAATACCAGATGCTGAATGAAACTGCAGTGTTGTGACAAGAATGTTAATCATTAACGTTTGCCATTCACAGGCTTTGAGCCAATCAAATCCCTGCATTTCCCTGACAAGAGGGTTCTTTTTTTTTTTTTTTTTTTAAATTTACGCAGTATCACATGACTATCCCGTCAGCTTAAAGGAGAAGCTCGGCTCAGAATTGTACTCACCAGGGGAATCATAAACTACATGGTGGAAAGAGTTTTATGAATGGATACTATTTTAAAGAAGCAATCCATGCTAAATATGAAGTCTTATAATAAAATATAGATTTGAGAGACAAATCGGATGAATTAAAAAAATAATTTATGCAATACTACTGTTTAATAAATGAAGGATACTCTTTAAGTAACTAAATACCTTGGGACAAATGTTTTATTATACATAATATTGATGTGAAAGCTTTTAAACAAATATCAGCAAATTAATCAGCAAACTGTGTACTTAATGTGAGATTGATATATATTTATTGAATACATTAGTTTTTATAAAGAATTTTTCAAAAGCATTGAACTTATGTAACACAGAAATTAATGCATGACCATTATGATGAATTGGAATAGTTTTTTTTATTTAATTATGCTTTTTAATAATTCAATTTATGTCTTTATGAAGGATAAAAAAACAATGAGTGACTATATAGTTGAGTTATTCATGCATTCATTCAAAAGAAGAACACTTATTACATAAACACTGGAGATGGTCTTAAATTATTGAATCCTTTTTTTTTAGGTTGCCTTATTTACTGATCATATCTTGAAGAAGATAAATGTCATTTTTTTGTGTGTTTGTGTGACGTTATAGCAAAAAAGGCAACAAGATAAAGAAAAATGTGTGGGCTTCATTGTGACAGAAAGCAAATAAATTAACCAGTACAACACAATCAAAAGACATGTCTCCTTTTATTTCCTCTTTATTTATATTCCCGGACCAACCTAAATGTGAAACATTAATAGCGTAACAAAAATCCACGACAGCTTTGACCGATCCAATTCCTAAAACACACGGAGCATCTTAATGAATGTGGCTTAGCATTCAGCTGAAACGCTGCAGAGATCAGATGTTCATACCAGACTGATAGATTAGCAATCATGCAGCAGGAGAACCACATGCTCCAGAGCGATTCGACTGCACAGACCTGTTACATCACACTGTGTATTGCTGGCCTCGATGTTCCGTGTGGGCATAAAGAGCTGGATTAAAAACTTGGATATGAGCTCTTCCCTATAAATAGATAGAACAATCCCCCCTCCCCCCTTCAGCTCTGTGTGTTCGATCTGTTTCATAATCTAAAATGCTGCATGACTCACTAAGAGAGGGCAAAACTTACAAAATGGGCAAACCAATACAGCATATTATATCCTATCCAAACAGACATAAACAAAGTACTCAGACACATACAAGGTGCTGATATGATGCGTTTATCTTTAGTCAAATTGATTATTGCAAAAGTGGCTTCACATGTTTGGCTAAGTCAAGCAGAGAGCTGCAGTAGATCCAGAAAGCTGCTATACATATAGTTATAAAAATATTAGGAAAATAATCTTGATGACTCTTAAAAAACCATGGCAGATCTTTATGTTGCTAGTACCAGTCTTTCAGAGATCATGTATGTCATGAGACTGTTTTTTTTTCTGGTGAAAGAAACAGTCTCTGAGCACACTGGTGAAGAAGGAGCATAAACACTGGGAAATTGTTTACCAGTATGTTTATATGCTGCAATACATAATTATCACTGGCCTGATAAAATTACAGCATAATGAAAAAAAACAGTTGCTGTTATGTAAAACCTTTACTATCCAAAGTGATTGTGTAATCTGATGTTATGAGTCTTTACAGAGTCAAAATATCTTTTGAGGTCATTGCATCTGTGTGTTTTCTGTGAGGCTGTGATAACAGCAGCAACAGCCAAGTTTACACTTACTCCTACATAGACTGGCACACTGGTATGCTGAAGAGACTGGGGTAGACTAACGTATGGTGGGGGGCTGAGGCAGCCTTTAGTCACCCCTATTGCCTAAAACATGTGACCTCTTTCCTATAGGGTAGTTTCGCCTCAGCACAAACACAACATTCCCTCAACAAAACATGAACCCTTAATCATATTCGGCCTCCCACAAGAATTCCACCAAATTCCACATGCACAACATTGCAGCGGTTTTAATTACTATAAACTGCTTTTGTGTGTGTTTTTTTTAACTTCAGAAACTCAAATTAAATTTCTAGTGTTAAACCAATCTTTCAGCTTGCTCGTTTGCTTCCTTAAAAAATGTTCCCACAAAACTATTTTAGTTTTATCAGACCACATGACATGTCTAAAAAAACAAACTACTGAGAGCATTTGCAATTTAACTCATCTTGTGTTTTAGAAAAATTACTTCTTCCTCATCTGAGTGGCCTTTTAGTTCATGTTGGTAGAATTTGCTGCACTGTGGACAATATCACTCTTAAGCAATTCACCTGTTTTTTTAATTATTATTATTGATAATCATGGCCTCCAACTTCAAGGATCCAAATCCAAAGACTGCTTTTATATAAAATCTCAGTAGGTCGTAGTTCTGTTGTGATTTTTACAAATCCAATGAGATTCTTTCAGAAATTAGACTCTAAAAATCCCCACATCAATGCAGAAGTATTCATATGACACAGACAAATGCACATTATTTTTATGAGGATTTTGTCTGAAATACCAACAACACCAAGGGAAGGAAACAGGTGCAGTGTTTTCAAATAAAATAAAAATTAAAATTCCAGTGATATGGATTTTTGACTTCAATCCTCTTTAATCTAATATCCTAAGTAAAATCCATACAATTAAAAAGGCATGGTATTACTGGTAAGTAAAACCAAACTAAATATTGCTTTGGTTTTTTATGCAAGCATCTAACTGAGTTCCTCTCTGTGAAAACATGTGGCTTTGTCTCAGTAAGTCAGAAATAGTATTGAAGGTTGAAATAAATGTCATGTTGACAAAAAGAAAACTGTCAGGAGAAATAATATTGTTATGCTGTGTTGCTATTTTAGCAGATTTCACTAAAACGGATCATTCTGATAAATCTACTGTGCCAGTAGGTTGCAACATTTAGTTATATAACCACACTGAACTGTCTTCTCTGAAAATCCACACGTCATTGGTTCTGGAAATAAGAGAAATGAGAGGTCTACATCAAGATCTCGGGGCAGACTGAATAATGAGCAGAAAATGGGATCACCCATCAGGGTTGGACCCTTTTTGTCTCCTTATCCTACGGCTGCTCAGCTGCTTCTGTCATCCATATTTGCCTCAGTGGACAATTTCCTCAGCCGCAGGCCCCTTCAGTGCTCACAACAACACATCAAGTGAATTATTTTGCCACGATGGCAGCGCACGGGAGATCTAGGTCATGCAGTCATTGCTCTGGGTTTCTTTCTTTCTTTTTTTCTCCTGCAGCCACCTAAAGACATGTCAACATCCACTCATCTCATCCGGCTCCCACTAAACCTGACCTTGACATTGCCAGGTGATTTTCCAGTAAGCGTTTGCACGAGCCTGTTCGAATGTTTGTTTTTTGGAGGTGCATTCCTGTAAGCCTTCCAAGCAGGGCTTTTGTTTGTTGGAAGCTCAGGTATGACTGGAGTTTTAATGAAAACGAACGATTCGCTGTCCACACTTGGGGCTCGCCTGCAGCTATGTGTGTATGAAAGAGGAGGGCAGAGCAGCACTGGAAGAGGATGTGGGAGGTTGAGCAGACTGAGAGGATAACACAGGAGGGAGCAGAGTGAGAAAGGGAGAAGAAGCGGAGGGGTGGAGGAGGGATGGATGCAGTGAGGGGCGCTGTGACGCACGCTCGTCGGCTTGTGCTGGGCTACTGATTGGCTGCGGCGGCTGCTTGTCTGAGGATCTGGGATTCAGGCGCTGCTAGGAGAGCAGATTATGAAGCGGAGCTCGTCCAGCAGCAGTCTCCTCTCATTGTCTCGATGGCTGCACACGCACTCCTCATCTGCTCCCTCGCCTTGCTGTCTGCCCTCAGCCGGCCTGGGCTAACCTTCACTGAGGAAGAATTCCAGCCAGGACTCATATATGATGAAGTGCCTCTGATCCTGGATAGAAGGTGAGTCCATCCTCGCTCTCTACGGCTGTGAAGCAGCGGAGGGGTGCAAGGGGGGAGTGATAGGGGGGAGGGGTACTGGAGATGCACGCAGGGATGCTGGGATGCTGATGTGTGCGTCTTCTCTAAGAGGGCTTTGTGCCACCCTCGCCTTCCTTAGTTACAGCTCACCTTGGACGCATCTCAGATTGTGAATTCAATCATTCAAGCTGTGTTGGTATGTGTTGGAGGACGCTAGGCTTCAAGGCTTTGTTTGTTTCAGTGTATGGGACCGCATCAGACGGTGCTCATCAATCTCAGATGGGGCTGTTGTCTCTGTACAGTAATGCTGGTCTGGCAAGAAGGCTTGGGCAGTGGGTCTTAAAATCTAGAGAAGGGAAGAAATGGGAACAGTGAAGAAAGAGGCTGATGGAGGATAACGGAGACGATGCATCTTTTGGGGGTGTGCTTAACGATGCAGCCATTGGGAAGAAATTCTATTTCTTTAATTTACATGTAGCCTTGGAAGTCTGATCTAGATCGAAAATGCAGGGCTCACAGGACTGTCACAAGACATTCAGGGCCTTTACCACTGCTCTCCTGCTTGCTTACATAGACAGCGCAGCAAAGAGCCATCAAACTGTGCTAAAGCCATGAAAGGCTCTTGAAATCATGCCATGCTATCACAGTCCTCTGATTCTAACCCTCAACAAGCTGCCTGCCCTGCTCTCATTTATTACACAATTAAATCTTCAACAACTTTTTTGCAATTTCAGGTCACCAGTAATGACAATCAGTTTCCATGCTATCATGGATATGGTTTCATTCCATGTTAATTAAATCTTTTATTAAATCCCGATTGACTGCTTTTACAACTTTTTACCACAGTTTATCAGAAAGAGAGAAAGAAAAATGTGATAATTTCTCCTGGGACTTAGAGCCCAGGTCTCGTTATCAAACTTTGTGCGTAACTCCTTGACACAACAGCTAACAGTTACAGGTCAACACTCCAATATCAGCTCTGACTCACTCAAAGACGGTGTTATATAATAGCAATATTTTATTCCTTAAATATGAGATGCCTTGGAGGGAGCTGAATATGTGTTAGGAAAATATGAGTTAGAGGCTTACTGATGAAAGGCTTAGAGGACACCAGGGAATGCAGCTGAAAGAAACAGGCAAATCCCTGTAGTAGTTTTTCTTGTGGTACTAGAATTTGATCATAGACAATATTTTAAGCCAAAGTTTTAGCTTTCCAAAACTTTATAAAGGTCTGTTGTTATAATGTTAACAATGTAAATGAACAGCATTGTTGACATGCTTTCACGATGATAACGCAGTGCTTAGTCTTGTCTAAACCTGAGAGATAAAAGCAATATTTTACATTAGAAAGTTTGAAGAAATAGGGAAACAAAACAACATCAAACATGTGACATTCACAATGGTTATAAAACAACTTTACATGAGTATGTTTTGAAAGAAGATGAACAAGGTTAAAATGTGGCTACAGATTAAAGGACAACACACTAAGCTGTAATATTGTAAGCGACTTGTTCACACATTTAGGCAGCGACCATGCACAGGCTCAACAAACAAAGTAGGAGAGCAATAAAAAAAAAAATCCACCCAAAACATAAAAACAATAAGCCAACACCAGCCCTTAATGTTGCTAACTTGATTTTCAGTATCAAAGTTTTTTAATATGTCCTATTACACTTCAAAAACCATTCATGTCACTTAAGTGTGACCTAGTTATTGAGATTGCTGCAACACTCTGAGTTGACTATGCCAGCCACAGTTGAAGAACGTCTTTTTGTAGATTAATGAAAACTCAAATGAGGACAGGTTCTCTCACGCAATAGTTCTAAAATATAGTCCTAGTTTTAATCCAAACTTGTTAAAAGTACAATTACTCCTCAAATCATAACTGTCCAAGGACATTTTTATGCCCAATTAGAGATCGTCTGTCCTGTTATTCATGGACTGAATAAAAGTGTTAGAAATTAGCCCATTTGAACAATGTCAACCAACCTTAAACCACCATAAGACATCAATAGACATCAGTCATAAAGACATCTATTTAATTTTCACTTTTAAATGTTTTTATATGGAAGGCCTTTTTGGTGTCACTTCATCAAAATTGTACCCAGGCGGCTACCTTCCCGCCACATCTGCATGTATGTCAAAGCATGTCTGGCAACTGTTTTGACCAACATATTAGATAGTCAACAAGTGCTTAAATGCGTCTTAAAACTGTTAAGTCCTTTCAAACATAGACACAGATTAAAGGACAACCTATGGAGTTCAAGGTGACAGATTGTTCATTGACCTCTATTTAAAGAAAGATTAAAGGGTAAAACGACCAGAGGTTAATTTTAGCTTTGTTTGTACAGTCAATTGATAAAAACGCTATCTTTTAAGAGGAAATACTCTTGGGAAATGCTATGATTCAATGCAGATGCGATCACAAGTCTGATCTCTGACAAACTGGCCTCTGTATAGGTATGGAAGAAAGGTCATCGTTTTGTTGAGACAATTGATTGGCAATTGTTAATCTGAAAAGGATTTCAAGTTTAAAAGACAACAAACTTTTTCCAGTAATATTTATCACATTCTAACTGAAGCATGCATATCTTGCACTGATAGGTTTGTAAATCTTACTGATTTTTTAAAAATTCCTACTTATTAACATATATGCCACTACACATAAGACTGTAATCAAAATTTAAAGCCGCAAGCTCAGGTCCCCTAACTTTATCTGCTTTACATCCAAGGTGTAGAAAGATTTAGGAGTCAAGTGCTTAACCTAAGGTCTAATTTGAAGCTGCAATCAAAGCTATACTGAAACTGGCAGCAAAGATCTGACTGGCATCTTAGCTAACACCTAAATCTTAATCTCCGCTAACAAGTCTATTTATAATACAGCACTTGCAGAGTGGGGGATTAAGAGGAGTTTTCATAAGTCATTTTCTGGACCAACTACATTTTTTCTGATATATAATTTACACATTATTACTCACAACTGATGATAAATATGAGATCCCTGCTCTTCAACGGCACAAAAAATGAAATATTTTAGATTGGTTTTAAATATCAGGAAGGGACACTAAAAGGAAATATGAGAACAACAGTACAATAAAAACAATATTAAAATCCTCAAATCAAGTAAATTTTATTCAGTAGACATTACAGTGACATTGTTAGAGGTAAAGAAAAGGTAAATGCAAAAGCCAGGCTAAATCTAGCAACAAAATAAATAAGAAAGTAACACAGCCCTTTACTCAAATTCTGAATCAAATACTGTGTATCTTCAGCAAGGTGGTTGTTTCCCTTCTGCCACACACCTGAGATAAATAAGTGACTGATTAACAGGTTTCTTCAGCACTTGATGGCTGCAGAGGAGGTCATGCAATTATTTGAATCAGGTGTTCTGGTACAAAGACAAATCAAAAATATGCAGGCTTTTGCTCCCTCAGGTCCAGAACTGAGAAACACTACTTTAATACAAAAGCATGCTTAGAGTGCAACTGACAGATTCTAAGAAAAGTTACATTTTCAGACTAACCTCTAGGATGCGCCGCCCAGGGCAAATAGCCTTATTGCCCTTATCAAAACCCATAAGTGTCCTCAGCAATATTTTCTAGCTGTAAGATGCAGGACAGGGGACAAGTTCAATGGCTAAGCACTGTTACAGATGCAGATAGCATTTGCTTATAAGTTTTAGGAGCATCCCTCAAACCTTTTTTCTGCTCAGCGGTGCAACACAAGAAGAAAGAACAAGAGATCAGCTATCCATCTGCTTGAAGAAGGACATTCAGTGAAAATGTATTGATTGAGAATCCAAGAAAAGCTCTGTTATTAATATTTAAAACCCAGCACTTTTCTAAAATTTGTGATAATACAAGTTAAAAGTCATTCTGCTGCTAGTATTGTGGATATTGTGCGGGGGGACATGTTTGCTCAGTTGTGTGCACGCATACTTATGGATGTGTGTGGCAGCAGGGAGATGAGCCAAGGAGTGGCTCTGGCTTGGCTTTGATTATGTAAAGGGCCTGCTCAGCACCCAGCCACTGTGTGACAAACTGAACCAATGATGGGGGGCCCACAACAGCCCATGGTTGCTGACCCTGCAAAAACTGGCACAAGAGCAGAACGGCTGGGCTTCGCATAGCTCTTGCATTCTCACAGTCCTGAGGCTCCTGCCAACCAGCTGATACCACATAGGTGCACAGGAGTGATTAATTTAGCTAAGCTGTTCAACAATCACATTAAATCTAGGAGTCATGTCAGCGGTGTGGATGGTGGGTGGATGTGGTGGTGTTGGTGGGGGTGGGTGGGGGTCAAGCCTCTCTGCAGCCCTGAGATCATTGATGTCTCAAATATCAATGCAGGCAATAAGTGCGCAGCATCCAAGTTAGCCTCTATGCTGCTGAGGTTTCAGACACAAGCGCCTGCTGCCAAAGGTTTTCTGGACTTGGCAGCTCTTTTAAAGATCCATGCTTACCCAGCATTCACCAGTGGAAAATATAAATATTTGCCTTTATTACATAAATAAACTGTTATATTGTTACTCAGAGAATGGCACGTTGATACCTTAGCGAGGTATCAACATTCATGCGGGATAGCATGTACCCCCAAGCGTGGACACAGGCAGACACACACACACACACACACACACACCCACGCGCACCCCTACACACACACACACACACACACTCACACACACATCCCACTGGATTTAGCCAATCATGATGCTGACGCTGGAGTTGGCAGATGCACACTGGAATGTAGGCTGAAGAGCTTATTTGTGGCAACTGACAACACGGCGTCTTCCACTTGGTCACGAACTGGTTCTCATTCTTCAGACGTCACAGTGCGACTAACATTACCTGTTCCAATGGGCTTAGGCTTTATTCCAATCGCTTTGATTTCTTCCACAGAGCAACTTGGTTGTTCCACAGCTTTGTGGCATGCAATAAAAAAGAATTCTGAGTTTGGACTACTTTGCAGAAGTATTCATACCAATTGAACTTGTTCACATCTTGTTCACATCATTCTACATTGCAAACATAAACTTTAATGTATTTTATTAGCATTTTATTTGATAGAGCAATTCAGTAAAGTTCAGAAAGCTCAGGGAGAGATGCGGAAATGTTTCAGTCAAGCTCAGCCTTTAAAACAACATTCATGAGCGTTGAACATCTCACATAACAATGTCCAGTTCATCATTTCAAATTAAGATCAGAATGGTACAACTGGACTATTCAGAAAAGCAGCCAGGAAGGCCATCACAGCTCTGGGGCAACTATTAGTTATGCATTTGATAAATATAACCTGTACGAAAAAGAACAAAGAATGAAGCCAATGTTTACATGAAGTCGTAATAAGTTAAATTTAAGTTTCAAGCCATGTGGGACAACAAACATCTTCTCAGATGTATCAGAATAAAACTTCTGGCGCACATGCAAAATGGTTACTATATTGGAAAATTAACAGTGGGCTTTACCGTGAACACACCATCCCCTCGCTGGAAGATGGTGGTGGGAACAACATGCTGTGGAAATTCTTTTGTTCAGCAGGAACAAGGAACAAGTTTATGAGAAGCTAGATATGGAGTGAATCTGGAATAAAATCTGTCTGAGGCTGCCAGGCCTGAGCCTGAGTCAGATGTTCATTTTCTAGCAGGGCATTGACACTTAACACATACAAAGCTACTAAAGGCAAGCTCTGTTTTTGCAGCTCTGTAAAAGACAGAGCTGCAGGTCTCACACAACATATCCAGGTGTTTTGTGAGACCTGAAAATTGATGTTCAGAGCTGATTGAGCTTAAGCAATTTTGCAAAGAATAAGTCAACAATTTAGATGTGCATAGATTGTAAAAAAATGGCTTGTAGGCTTCATTGAGTTGGAAGGTGGTCCTACAAACTATTGACTCCATAAGTTAAAAAATAATTTTTTTTATGTATATATTTTTAAGTACTGTATCTGGTGCATTCCATCAGCTTGTTTTACCTCTTGAATTTGATCCTTCTGGTTTTTATACAAAATACTATAAAGACATTAAATGATCTAAACTTTTGGAATGGATAAAATTGTAATATATAAATACATTTAATGTTGCATTTCTGTCAAATAACTTTAAGCTGAACCCAGACAAGATCTACATTTCCTGAACCTTCCAACAATCATTAGCACTTTCCGAGGTCAGGACAGATGCACTTGAACTATCCAGACTGCTGTAGCTTCTGACATCATGATTTAATCCCTTCACCTTGGTCAGGGCCAATGTCTCTCCACTTTTGGGATCCAATGGATGAGGCGTGTCCTCACAACTAATCCTAATCCACCTGGCACCAAACTGCACATTATTGCCCAGGTAGATATTGCACCATATGGGAGGATATCTGACATCCCTGGCAGCCACTGTAAAGCCGTGACTTCCAGGTACATCTACAAAAAAAATTGCTAATTTTAATATTTAAATCAAAACCTTAGTACATGAAGGAAATATGTGAACAGCTTTTATTGACAGTATAAGCAGCTCTTGACTGTTTAGTGTACTCTTTCAAACAAGATTTACTTGAAGGCAGCAGATGCGAGATGTTTAAATTCATTTCTTTTTTGCTGCAGTTTCACTTACAATTTTGGTTGAAACCAACAGTAACAGATGGGAGTGATGTCTGGTGACTCAAAGTAATTGTTATTCCCAGTCCCACAGGTATTACGGTTTACCTCTTACAAGCTCATTATTGCTGGCTGTTGTGCAGTGATTAGAGAACAAGAGAACAAGCCCAGATGATCACAAAGGCCAGGTCAGGACAGACCACCTTGTCAGATCTTCAGAGTGGCCATCACAACAAGCACAACTGGCTATGTCGGAGCTGCCCAGTAAGCCCATTGGCACAATATGTTTGTGATTAGACATTTAAAAAAGGATTAGGATTAGCCTCAAGAAGTTCGTGCTTTGTGGGGTTTAGTCTCAGACAGAGAGTTGGACAGCTGGGGCGAACATGTGAAGAACAAGGTGTGGCTGGTCCTCTGTCACATGTGCAAGATGTAGGTCAGTACTGTGACATCTAATGTCCACAGTCACAACACTTCAGAAGACTTACCGTACTCTAAAAGTTTATTCATTCATTAGTTCTCTATAAGTGCAAAATCCCCTCACATTTTAAATGCGTCATTCTTTACTCTAGTAGCTGAACAAAACTAAATTAATAGGCTGATCTTAAAAGATTTTCTTTCGAAAAACAAATAATCCTGTAGTTTTTTTACATGACTTACGGCATCTGTGTCGAACAGATTTTGCTTTTAAGATTTTACAACTATTTTGGTTTAACATTAAGTCTATATTAATTTTATATAGCACGTAGCTCAAATATTTTTAAATGACTTAGGTGGCACTTTATGCATAAATTACTGCAATTACTTCCACTGCATCAATATGTAAAGCCATATGTAATCAGTTTTAAATTAATGTCAAAATAATAAATGGACAATTTTTTGTTAATAAAACATAATTATTTAGGTTTTTTAATAGGATTTCCATTACTGTGCCTTTGTCCTGCTATGTTATCAAGCCAGCAGTGTCCAAATGTTTTGTCCCTTTGGACAGAATTGTCAGATTGATAGTATTTGAGAGCAATTTTTTAATTAAAAATGCAAAAAGAATTCTATTTATTTTTTCATTTTTACCTGCTCAACAAACATGCAATTTTTAAATAAAATGAAGTCATGTGTTTTTTGTATGAAAATGGATCTGTTATTTATTGGTGAACTTGACAAATATACGTATATAGTTTTGTATATGTTCTGGATTAATTGGTTCATTTGTTTAGTTGGGTTAGGAACTTTTTTTTTCAGTCTACTCACAGCACCTAGAACATGGGTCTCTCTATGAAAATGTTTGCTGTAGTTAGCTCTTAGAGTGGTCTCCTTCTGAGTAAAAGTCATAAGGAGACTTTTACACATATGAAGTGGATGTTTATGGTCTTATTTACTGTGAAATTAATATATAAAAAAACATGGTTATTAAAAGAAACATTTTGTGTTTTACATTTTCACTTAAGAAGATTGTCATAAAAATCTTGGCATCACCATTTCTTTTTTAAGTGCACTTAAAAAAGCACTTAAAATCACATGTGCTGGTGGGTCATGTTTGTCATATTCTTTGCAGCTGACAAAATCATTGCAAAAGCCTCCAATGGCCACCAGGGCACACTTTGGAAACCATACTGTGGGGAAGAATTCTGTACAGAAAATGTGTTTACCAGAAAAACAAAAATAATAATGAAATAAAAACATCCTTCATCTTATCTTCAGAAAGCCTCATTGTATCTTTTGTCTTTTCCACAGCAAAGAGAACCCCCATCAAGCAACAAGAGTCACATCACGTAAGTCACTAATCCATTCTGACACAAGACCTGATTCAGTCTAACCTGCTGTGGTTCTTTTGACACTGACTTGCACAGATCTGATGAAAGCATTTGCTTTTAAAACCCTGAGACATCTCTGCTTCTTTGTAATTTGATCAGGTTTTCATGTGGGGACCTGTGTTCAACTGGAACACCTCAGTGGGATGCTGGCGTGTGTTGCTATATTTACGCATTGTGATACAAATGCACAAAGAATAATTTTTTACACTTCTGGAAAGGCATGATGGGTAAAGATGTATCTGGAACAAAATGAACAGTGTTTGTAAACACTGAACTTATTTTGAAGTAAACCGGTGATGAGTCAGAGGGATGACGCAACCTACTAGAAATAGATACGAACCAGAGTAGTGAGGTGCACGCAGGTCTCTTTGTTCTTTGTTTGCTTTCATGTGCTTATGTGTGCACTGCCTATATGAAGTCATCGCAACTTTTATGAGTATACAGCTTTCTCCAATAAAGCACTGCAAAACAGCTTAACCTGCCCAGTGATCTAAACTCCAATCATGCATTTGTTTGTTTTCACTTTCAGGTACAGATGGAGAGTATGGCCTGGAAAGTGAAGAGGTGTTTTTGACGCCTGAAGATGAAAACCCACTCAGGAGAATACTGCAGGTACAGTGTTCAGAGTTCTCCTCTCCCTGTCTGCTGTTCATACAAATGCACACGCACTGGAACACACAAGCAAAAACTGAGCATGCTCACTCAGCCTCACTGAGTGACCTTGGATGAAGGAATAATGTTTGTCTCATATTCACCAGAGGTAAAACATCTTTGCCACCCACACACAGCACTCCTGTGACTGAAAATTCAATAATATTCCACAGTATGCCTCATCAGCTTGTGCATATAGGCAAATATGTCTGTTTTACACAGATTGGTGAGTCCTGCTCAAAGCAACAATGTTGCTTTTCTAAACTCGTTTTGGGTGCTTGTAATTTCAGCCATAAAAATCCAGTTTTATCCCAACACAAACATAATGACTCCACCTTACATTTTCTGTAACACTACTACCTTTCAGTGTGATGCACTCTTCGTGCAAACAGATAAAAACATCTACAGGGGGCAGTTTGTCTCTGCCAACTAATGTCAGTGCTTTCTTTGCCACTGCACACCATTATATACAAATTTAGAGAACTCCTGCTTTCCACATGCTGCTCTTTCTCCATTTAAGATTCAGATGGTGGGGTGAATACTGAACTTTACACATGGCTCACATTTTATGATCAGACAAGCTGGCAAGCCTTAAAAGTGGCCTTTCAAATTAAATATCACAGCATGAATAAAACTAAGGCATTGCAGGTCGGGAGTTGTAGGATTGTAGGATGTGTGACATAGAATGCCCTGATTTAAACAGTTCAAGACATCTGATGCTTATCTAGATTGGGTGGAGAATGCCAGTCCTGCTACAGAATTGTGTTAGGTTCTGGATTTTGACTGGACCATTTAAACAAAAAGAATTTGGTCACACCTAGAGTGTACCAAGCTATTTCACGCTATGTGTGATTAAACCTATTCATTAATAGTTCTAGATAATGCTGTAATATCACTGCATTACTGGAAGGTGGACTTATTCCTCCGTTGTTGGCCATTTGCAGGTTCTTCAGGTTTTCTACTGAGATTGCCCAGTATTTAGCTAGATCTAGTACAGTATTTTCCTATCAACTCCTGTCATCTTTCCACTTTTCTCTGTTCAAGAAAAGTGTCTCTACAGTTTAATACATGATGCTTCTTTACTGTGCGTATGTTGTATTCAAAGTGATGGCCAGAGTTACTTTCGCCTGCTTGACATTTTGGTCTCAACCAACAAATGTTTCCTGCACTTTCTGTTTTAGTGGATTGCTGTAGTTAATCCAGAGTTACCATGAGCTTCTTGTCTGGGTCTCAGATTAAAGCCATCCATGTTTGGCCATTGACCTGTCATCTTAGGAAACACTGTCGGACTTCAAAATGTTGGTTGTTGTTTACTAATATTCTCCAATAACCTCTGAGACATTCCCAGAACAACAGTATTTACACTAGTTACACACAGATTTCTAATTAGGCACATCTGAATTGAGTTTGTTGTACTTGAGATTGTTTAGACGTATCAGAATAAATGGGTTTGACTATAAACATGTAATACTTTTATCATTTGTTCCAATTAATTATTCCAAAAACCAAATATCCTTTGCCTTTCACTTCAAAAATATGTGCTACTTCCTGTTGATCTGTCGCCTAAAATATCCATTAAATGCATTGAAAATTGTGATTGAAACATGAAAAAAAATGAAAAAGTTCAAGGGACTGGAACACTTCTGCAAGGGACTGTCTGTGCAGGTCTCTGTGAAAAATTAAATGAATAGTGGGCTGTCTTCAATAAGACAGTAAGGTAATGCCAAACAGTTGTTAAGCTGGATACAGGTTTTATTGTCATTGATTAATACCATTTGTTTGTATCTTTGCAGCCTTTTAAATGGCATCAGTCTGGGATGTCTCTCAGTAAAAGGAAGCTGCTGCAGTCTCTGATGGGGCCTTATGGCCCGCTCAGTGTGTCTTACAATGGGAAGCCTTGCATTCTGTTTAAGGCAAAACGGTTGGCAATCCGCTACAGGAACCACACGTTCATTGATCTGACTGAGAGGGTCTTCAACCCCAGCTTACCTGTGGACACGAAGGGCTCAATCTGTACCAAGGACAAAGCAATGTAAGTCTCATCCCAAAGCAACAACTGTGCCAAGAGAATTTCTTTTTAAATGTGCATCGCAAGATCAATATTTGTTGTGTTCAAATATCTACAGTGTAGACATCTCTTTAAATATATAATGCTTTGTGTCAATTGAGTTAAATATTCTGCTATTGGTTTTATCTCCCACAGACTTTCTTTAAGATTTGGTGATGTTGAGGACTTACGAGGTCTAGTTATCAGGTAAAATGGCAACGCTTAATTCAAACACATTTGTTTTTTAAGAATCTCTAGAAACCACATTTGAATGCTTACAAGTGCATAATTATAAATAACTACACTTTCTCCTTCAAAAGGCTTCAGATGTCCAACACTTTTTATGAGGCAGCTGGTCAAAACTGGTTCACTCTAGACAGCGTTCACATCCAGTACAACTGGACCCAGGAGGCTACATTCAACGCCAGTGAGGTCTACGCTCCTGCCACTTCATCCTACCATTGCCAGCACGTCAGCAGCCTGCACAAATATGACACCCTGCTAGTGCCCAGCTCCCACACTGACACATCCGCTAACTGGCACATAACCTTCACTGATTTCCAGGTACACAGCCACACAAGGGGCACAACCTTTGTTGTCTCAACTCGTTTAATAGTGTTTGCATGGTCCGTTTTGGTTTCATTATTTTTCCATTTTAGCTACATAGGTGCATGTGTCTGTACATTAGCGAGCTGGTATCCTTTTAATGTTTAGTGTGTTTGCTGTCAATCTGTCAGTTGGCTGTTTGTCAGTCTGTTTTATTTATTTAGCCATCTGCTCAATTGTCTCAACCTGTCCATCTGTATAGTGTGTCTGTGCTTGGTAAGCCCAATAAGAGCCAGTTGTCCTATTTGCTTCAGCCAAATCTTATCTATCCGCCTTACTCTTTGTTCTTCCAGATTCAGGCCTTCAACGTACAGTCAGAGAAGTTTGCGTCTGCCAGTGACTGTGCTACTTTCTTAACGCCAGCTATTCTGATGGGTCTGGTGACGTCGTTAATCCTTCTTCTAGTCTTAGCCTATGCCCTGCATATGGTGGTACACCTCAAGCACATTGACCGCTATGAGGAGCACAAAGCCACTGTCTACTTCCCCCGCAGTCCTGAGGCAGAGTTACCGGACAAAAACAGCCTGTGAAGGAGGACGATGAGACTGAGGATGATTGTGGGGAGAAACTGGGGAAGGGGAAGCTAAGAATCAAGGCTGCAGTGACTACAAGAGTGAAAAAGTATCTTCAACTGAAATTTCATCAACTTAATGACAACTTTGCCTGTTCTTGTCAAAAGCTAAGTCTTAACTCCATTAGGTAAATGCAAAGTATGGCCGGATACTTTCGCTTCTCTCCTCACTGACTGGCATCTCCTGGGAAAGTCCAGGCCTCTCCTAGAGATGGCTTGTTGGTTTAATATCCAAGGTTCGGTGTCTGTCCCAGGATGCTGAAGGGCAACGACTTGCACAGGTCTTTGTCCCAGCCGGCCCTTAAAACAAAAGGCTCACAGTTGCAGCCAATACAGCTAACTCAAATGCTCCAGCTTAAGTGTATGTATTACATGGCTCCAAAGTGTCATATTGCAAGCAACCATCAACAACATTGTCCTTCCAGCTTTCATTGCTGTAAAGATAGTCTAACACCGCTGCAAAAATGGTAAACTTAGAACAGCCACTTTTCTAGCTGAGGTAGCCTTATTAGCTGCATGTCCTAATAGGCTGGTGTTCTTGGGCTAGCACAGTGTTTCCTAATAAGATGGACCCAGATGGTCTCCTGCTTGAGACTTATCATATAATGAGATATGGCACAATGTAAAATGATATTGGGAAGTCTTTTGGTGGAAACACAGCAAAATTATTAGGAACCACTGGTCTAACATCCGGCTGGAATGGATGAACTAACTTTACTGGCCCGTCGGAGCCGCTGGCCTTTCTCAACCTATCCCTGAACGAGACTGCTGCTTGGGACTTAACTGTGAAATGGCCTTCTACAGACCAGACAAGACAAAGAGGATTCAACAAACTAGCACAACATTTGTTAGTAGCAGAAGCACTAACAACAGACTTTTAAAAGACTACACAAAGAACTATGCTGCAAAAAGATGGCCCATCCATGGGCATAGCAGAAATGCAGGTTCTTGGGATGCAACGGCTTATCCGAGTCACTTGTTTGAACAAAGGAGGCTGTGGGCCCTCAACTGAGACTGCTCAAACTGACTGCCAAAGTGAAGCCACAAATGTGTTGCCATAATATATGGTCTGAAACAGAGTGAGACAATGTGAAAATGAAAGTGAACCATTACAGCTATGTAAAAAAAAAAAAGAAGAAAATGCATTCATGTACAGAAATGTCACTCTGCGGAGGTCTTTTTTTTGATATTCTGTGTAATCATAAAAGCTATTAGGTACAGGTTGACTATGCTAAAACTCATAACCAAAAGGATATCCAGAGCTGTAAATATAACACCTCTCTAGGATCATAGCTGTTTACTATCTTCAAATACTGCACAACTAATAGACAATACAATTGTAAAATTGTTCTACTGAGATTGGTAAACATATCAATGCATATGATTTTTTTTTCTACAAGGGTGAACATGTTACATTTCCTGTGTGTTTGTTTTAAGCTGGGCCAAAATAAGGTTCAGTTTTACCTATCTGTAAATTATTAAGCAAGATTCCTATCATAGACGGATGTCACTACTGAATGCCGTTTAGTCACTGGGACCTATAGATGCCATTATTACGCCAGAAGCCTCATTAGCAACAGTTACAGAATCAGTGAGTCATTATGACTGACAAAAAAAACACTCAGCATGACAGTAAATAGATATCTTAACATTCGATATGGCAGTTCTGTCGGTTTGTAGCAGTGTGAAATGTGTTCTTTGGTCATAAATGTATCCTACAATCGATTGACTGATTGGAGGCAGTTTGTCCAAGGACTAACTGGTGTAAAATGAACAATAAAATGATATTCTGAGGGACATATCTGCTGTGCTTCTCTGGGACCATATGTTTATTTTTTTAACTTTTTTATTTTTTTGGTGTTTATTCTTAATGGTTTCCATGCAAATAATAATTTTGTATAGCTTTTTATTATTATAAAAAATATATAAAAACAATATATTTTTTATTATAGCTTTGTTTCTCAGTGAGAAAAACTATATGAAGGGGATTTACCTTCAATGAATGCCACAAAAGTGATGCGAGTAATACTATGTGTTCATGAGAAGAGTAGGGCTTTTCCAAAGAAAAATCTTATTCTAGACAAAAAGTATACTGTATATATATTATATACACATAATTTGTCAGTGCAAGTTATAAAACAATAGTAATATGTACATTTCTTATGGAATAACTGCAAGATTTACAGAGCATCAGCTTCGAAATGATTGAAATTTTCAACTAATTTAAAATAACAGTCTAGTGATAATAGCATTTGTGTCTTAAATCTATGGTCAAAATGTATGCAAGGCAAAAAAAAAAACCTTGAATAGAGGAAGTAAACTGTAAATGTATATGCACGGCAAACTAAAGTTGTAATGGCCCTACAGTTATACCAACGAAAATATTTCAAATAGTTTCTGCATATACCCTAAATAAAACAAACTCATCCTTCTTGTTGAAAGATAGTGACATCTAATGGTATGGAGTAATACTGGATTTGAAAGCCTGCACTTACCTATGATTAAACCAGAGGTATTTTCTGCTTCAACTGAAAGCTAAGATTAAGAGCTAAAAAAAACTTCCACTGGTTATTATCTTTTATTTCATCAATATTAAGTTACTTTGATATAAATATAAAAATATTAAACTTGGTTGATCATGCAGCATTTAGTTGCTTGATATTTAAAGGAGATGCATGATTATAGGTGGGTGTTGTGATTTTTCTTTTCTTTCTTGGACTTTCTTGAAGCCTTCTTGTATCAGTATGAAAATCCATTCTCTACCAGAGTACCAGTAGAAATAATAAGGCCATCACCAGACTTCACTATTGGCAGTGATAGTGAACAAATGTCACTGCCAATGACATTGACTGAAAAGGTGAAACTTGGAAAAAAAAAATGTGTTTGTTTTTTGCTCATTTAAGAAAAAAAAGATCTTTGGTGAGTCATATTGTGACTAATTATTTGTGAGCCATTTAGTTAATTTCCATTTTATTCACCTATTTCATATAAATTTTTAATTGATGACAAGTTTTATATGCGCTTCATATTTGTGCATATTTGGAGCTTTCCAAACTCATGGCACGCAGGAAAAGCTCCACCTGTTTTCTGGATCACATGCCATCTAAACTTGTAAATGACTGTCTGTCTCCCAGTTATTCTCACACTCAATGAAAATCATCAACTCCTCCTTCAAATCGGGTGCAGTCTCCCCAACTTTCAAGCTGGCTCATCCCACCTCACTTCCAATGATTTACATGAATCATTTCCACTCAATCAATCAATCAATCAATCAATCAATCAATCAATCAATCAATCAATCAATCAATCAATCAATCAATCAATCAATCAATCAATCAATCAATCAATCAATCAATCAATCAATCAATCAATCAATCAATCAATCAATCAATCAATGTGCTATACAAATGTTATTTGTATAGCACATTTCAGCAGCAAGGCATTTCAAAGTGCTTTACATCATTACAAACACAGAAACACAGAAACAGCAGTCCTCAAAGTGACCAATGATCATGTTTAACCGTGTCAATACCATAACCTATTAATAGGAGCGGGTCAAGCAACACAAAAACTGCAAAAAACTGACTCAATAGTGAGATCCAAGGAATGAACTACAAACATATCACAGACAGACTGGAAAATAAAGCACTTTGAGAACTATGTTATTATTCTGACGGGTCAAGGCAGTTTGAGAAGCAACAGAAATGTTAGGTTGGTTAAAAGATTTGCAGCAGAACACAGGAGAGAAAAGGCCATGTTGGTCAAACTTGGATCAGCAGTAGAACTGTTTAATCCTTTGGTGTATTCTTACATTTTAACCATCAAGTAGCACAGCAGAAATTATTATATAAGAATATAATATTAATTTCTTTGTAGCTATAAATTTTAGTTTTAAGGAAGATAGTCTATAAAAAATACAATGTATTTAGTATTTTGTGAAAATTTTGAGGAGAGAAGAAGAAAACATAATTTAAATTTATGAATTAGCTTAGGATGTATGTTTGCATGGATACTGAGAAAGAACTTCAAACAAGCAGATTAAAGCAGATTAATTAATAAAACCATGAAGGATTCCGCTGTTTTTCTAGTTTTACTATATAAGAATTATAAGATAAGAATATTTAATTCTAAAGTTATTATGCTTAGAGAGTCATTATTGAGAGTAATAGTTTTTTTTCACCACCAACCAAACAGCGTCGTTGTCTGCTTTCTTACAAATTGCATCAAACGGTTGCTCAAGCTTACGTGAAAAGTAAATAAATAGCAGAAAATGTCATAGGCTGAATTAGTTGTACATCTTTATTGAATTGGAATAACAATGAGGTTCATTCATCAGTGAAAATAACTACCTATAAGCAGGTAGTAAAACATTTTCTCACTAATCCCATTTATCTGTATTAAAACTATTGTTTTTATTGTTTTGGTTTAATAGTCTAATATTTGAAGCAATTATATGTAGTGTTTTCATTAGCTTTTGTGAGAAATTGAAAATTTAGTTGATTAAATAAATACATTTTCAATAATATTGAAATTAATTGAAATGCACCCATTGAATCATTTTATATTTTTGGGAAATGTAATGTTATACTCCGTCCTCTAGATGTCAGTATACACATGTGTCAAAGCTTACAGCTTTCTACGTGATGTAAGCTCATGTTGTGGGAAAGCTAGTGGATTTAATTACTTTTATTTGCTGTCGAGATAGTTTGTACTACAACTTCAAAGGTCAGTAAAAGCTTTAATGATTTTAATTATCTGTGCATTACACCGTGGCAGTGCATAAACATCCTAATAAAAAGAGCAAGCAATGTACAAATTACGGCACACAGATAAAGCAATGTTCATATATAGCCTTCATAGATAACCCAATTTTAAGTTGCATTTTCAGTTTAGCTGGAACCATCACTGGATCAAACATTTCAGTGATTCATACTTCTTCTTTACTGTCACATTTCAGGCAGAACAGAAGGGGTGGTGTTTCGTGTTTGTTGTTAATCTCTTTCCTGCGCAGAACTCTACAGCTCGGATCCTCAGAGTCCTCAAAGCTGGGAATTCAGACTTTGTGGATGCAGCCTGCGCAGAGACAGATAGGCCCGCCTGTTTTATATGTAAAGCTTCCAGTCAGAAAGCACAGCCCATAGGGTCCTCACATCACTCCTTTGTTGAAGAAAAAACTTTTGCAGCTTGGCCCAATCGTCTAGGCGGCTTTTAATAGAGGCTGCACAAGACAGTGCACCTGCACTAGGTGGGTTGGGTTTGACCTTTTTCTGAATCACTAAATATATGTTCATTACAGAGCTGCCACTTGGAGGGATCAGGCACCGCTACTTGACCGTCCTCTTTTTCTTTTGTTCTTAAACACCTACATTTTTTTCTGCCTTTTTCAGTACTATTATCAAAGCAAACATAATCAGATTTTTGAGCCAAAAAGATATATTTCAAAAGCCAATAAGCAATTTTAAAAGACCTTTGTAATTGTTATTTGTTGAATGGACATGTGGCTGCTTAATGGCAACAGAAAGAGTATAGAGAAGGATTTTTTAGAAGGATTTCCAAGGATAAGATTCACAGAAACTGAAAACAGTTGCTGCCTCTGGGATAATTGGAATGCTAAAACTAATGAATGGAAGCAATCCCAACCCAGGACAAATGACTCCACATAGTTAAAAGCTTGGAAAAATATTTTTGATTCAATATCAATAGCATTGAGTTAAAAGTCAATCTACTGAGATTGTTGCAGCTATTATTTGTGAGCATAAAGTTTATTATGTTACAATAAAATGCCCTTCTACAATAGTTTGTAGTTCATGTAGATGATGTCTGCAAATTATGTTGATTGATCATGTGAAATGATTCTTCTGAATGTGTAGCCACAATAATAAGTTTGAGCTAGTAGTTAGTTTTAGTGGTGTGGTTTGCTGTGTTTTCACAAATACATTGCCATTTAGTCAAAAACATCAATGAGTAAAACATGAACCGATATTGTCAGAAAACATGAGATCTATACAACCGTGGCCTGACTATACTGGGGACTCAGTTGTTGGGAGGAACATGCTGACAGATCTGTGCATGTCAGTTTAAAATTACTTATGGAAACTGGAGTAGAATTATCTCTATCCAATGTCTACCAAAACTCGAGCATCTCAAATTGCAGTTTTTTCTCCAATGTGGTGAATTAGAAGCAGACTAGGCTCACCACAATGAGCTGCCCTCCTAGTTACATTTTTCTTGACTTCCTCCACCTCACCATCTAAATCTTAACTTCATCACCTCGGATTCAAGCTGGAGACTTTGATATGGATGCTTTTCTCTTTGGTGAACTGTGTGCTATGCATTGCTCAGTACTCCAAACATAACATATTAAGCGTTTGGCCATTTTCTGCTGTATTGTCAGGTGCTTTTTGCCTTTATAAATATTTTTCGATGTTAGACATAAACTTAACTATCATTAGGTTGAACCTGATTAAAAAAGAATAGTATTGAAAAAAATGGCTCTGTCTCTCTCTCATTCTAAGGTGTCATAGTTGTAGTCATGCTGCTATATAGGCTTAGGCCAAACAATGTCAGACAAAATTACTACTTTTTCCTCACTTTTGTCTTGTACTACTTTTAACTTGCATTATTTGCTGCTATTTTTGCTATTAAAGGCGCCGAATTATGTAGTTTCCAGTCACAAAAGTGCCATTTTATAGTCCAGTCAAGTAACTATGTTACCTTCAGTTATTATAAAATGTTGCATATATCAAACATAACTAAAGAAATTTGACTTTGCAATTTGATGCTTTGAAATTGGTCTCTATGTTTTCAAGAAGCTTCTGCTCTTTCCAACAGTCCTCCTTCAACATGTCATCACAACAGTGCTCCTCCATTAAACCATTTACAACTGTTCTTGCATTGCACTGAGAAGTAATCTGTATGGAGAGCTCAGGAGATGAGCAGTTCCACCTGGTGTTTGCTAATTGCTGCTGCTGCTGCTAGTCTGAAGGAACTGAGTGGTGAGGCAGGGGGAAGGGTGTTCTGTGAGGCGGAAGATCAGCTTGGTAACTGCAGCTCCGAGGTGGAGCTGTGTGGAAAAGGTGAGAGCAAGCATTTTAAGCGAGAGCAAGTATTTTAAGCTGTCACAATAGATTTAAGGATTCTTCAAGCACATATAGACTCCAGGTATATTTTTGAAGAGGCAATGACATTATAACATGATATAAAGCTCAAAAAAGTTTACATAAAAGTTCACAGTTACATAATACCCCCATTGCCCCCTTTGAAATATAGATAATGAATATAGATAATGTGCTCTGACTCAGCACTTCGTATTTGGGATTATCCCGGTGTGTCAATCACTGACTCATCCCAACAGGAGTACTTTGATGTACATAAGAGCTTAGTGAGTTGACTATTAATTGAACGTAACATTAGAGCCAATCACAGCCTCCAAGCTCCTCATCCCGTATCTACACAGCCTTAGTGAATGGCCTCATTTTAGCCTCTTGGGCGTGTTATTATAGCAAATGAGTTGGTTATCAACAAAACAGCGTAGTCTATGGAGCTCTGACTAATAAACAGTCCTAGAGTTGAATGTAAACACTTTATGTTGCTTTACAGAGAGTTATTTTTGCTTAGATATAGCATTTTTAAGATATTTGCTTGAAGATTGTAGAGTCTTATTTTCACAATATAGAAACATTTATAAAAAGGTTTCTTTAGCAGTGCTTGGTCAGTTTATTTTTCAGGTGGTTTAGTGTAACATATCCAATTTGCAACCAAAAAAGCTGACAGGAAGACTGTATCTAGTTATGCTCCCTTGTGCTGTAATTTCCGGTTACACTGGGCATTGCCTTGGTTCTTTAGGAAAACATTTTCTTTTTGAAGAATAATCATTTGAATAAATTAAAAATATACATTTTAATAAGGTGCGCTTAGAATAGGCCAATGAGACCTAAGAAAAAAGATAAAAAGGAGATTGTATATCTGAAAAATGATGACAGGAGGAGGGAGAATAATAAAGAGAAGAGAAAGAATAATTGAAGGAAGAAAGGACTTGTAACAGCAAGTTACAATTTATTTATTCATTTTTAATTGAAGTCACCAGAAAATGTAAAATGAAATTGGATGCTCTGGGCACCATGGTCTGAATGCAATGCCACACACAGATATGATTTTTAGTGTGCTGTGCAAAACAATGAAAATATTACGTCCCGTCTGGCTGCCTGTTATTCCACATAATGAAACTACCTATCCAATCAAGCATTTTTCTATGCAATCAGTTAGCTGCTCGAGGCATTTCAGAGTTTCTTTGAAGATTGAAAACAAAATTGACAAGCCGACTCAATAATAAAAAGTCACACTATCCCCACACACTTTTATATAGTGTTGTTGTTTTTTTCTTACTAGTCAGAAATTCACCACATTTCAGACCTGTCCTCATTTCTTGACTGCAGGTTGTCTGTGTCATTCATTTAGACAAAATGTCTATGATCAAGACATTTGGCAAATATTTTTTACAATTTGCAGTTAACTGGTATAAAGTAAATCTGATCCTTTTTTACATGTGTATATCTGAATTTGTTATTTATATAAATACTGGATTTAAAACAAATGTGGAGTTCGGTCATGGATAAGTAGCTTCACTTGCTGCTTACAACCAGATGCTGAGAGACAATGTGAAGAAACTTATTAAAGTTTGATATGTTGTGTTTTCTCCAGACACTGCTATCCAGAGAACACAAACACTCAAGAACATGCTATACAAGACAAAGGATGTTCCTGATGAATTTTACCCAAACTAATGCGTCTACACGAATAAACTGCATAGCAAATTTACCTGATGACTACCTACATAGTATTTCTGTCTGTCCCAGGTTTGCTTGGACCAATCTGTATCCTGGGCCACTTTTATTGCCACCCCACACTGGCTCAGTAGAGACAGAGCAAATATTTATTTATTTTTAATTCCTTCATTTCCACTCTGATCATCCATACCTGTGCCTGAACTGGCATTTCATTCTTTCAAAATTAACTGAATGCGATTTCTGTTCTGGCTACATCCTTTGAGAAGAGTTTCTGGTGCTCTTCTCTTCTTCTTCTTTTTTCTTTTTTTCTCTTCTTTTGTGTTTTTTTTGTTTTCAGTTTTTCTTGCAGCTATTGTGTCCATCAGCAGCTTGAATGATTTATATGAAGATATTTATACTGTCAGTTTAACATTTAACAAAGCAGTAAAGCCAACACGTCTTTATTGCATGGTTCTTCCATGTTATGGGTCATTATCATTGTGAGTCCTTCTATTCTATCAGCTAATTTCCATTTCATAAATGGGCCAATCTTCTGATTCTTATCTGTTAGAAATGGAAATAACTGGTTCATAATTGGTCTTAAACACAATTCCATTCACTAATGTTCTTCCAATTTTTGAGGTTCTATTTGAGGCAAATTCATTCATCTTTGGTGTCTTTTAAGAAAGCCTGAAGGAAAACGTTGATGCCAAAGGAAACCCTCTTCTATTTTAAATGAACGATTTTTCTCTTTGTTCTTCATGTTTGGATATTTGTTTTCACTAAACAAGTTGTTTCGCTATTTTTTTCAATACTCATGTTTAGTTTTAAAGGAATCCATGGCTTCTTCCTGTCACAAGTTGATACAGCTCCAGGCAAGGCACTTAGAGTCTTTCCAACTCTTTTCGGTAAATAAATGGGCGTGTGATTGGGTGAAAGTATCTATAATGTAAAGTGCTTTGAATGATCAGCATGACTGGGAAGATGATACATAAATTACTATTAGTGTTTAATTTTTTTTTCTTAGTCCAGCAACTCTGGCTCTGTTGGTGGAAATTAAATGAACACTATTTGGGTAAAAGTAAAGTAGGGTTTTTGAGGGAGAGTAGAAAGAGAAGTGAATCTATCTGTGCGATGGGTAAAATTCTGTGACATGTTGACATCCTAGACAAGTTAATACTTGTAAGCTTCGGTTAATATTCTTAAGTTTTTACACTAATCTGCAATGATAATTATCAGGTAGCCTTAAGTGCAGTGCAGTAAACTTTATTAATGTGGCTACAAAACCTTGAGACAGACAGACAACCTGACCTTGGTGTACTCACCCTGTAGCTGCTGGAGATATTGGTTGACAATGTCTACAAAGTTAAGAACCAAATCCTGCTGTTGTGCATTGACTTTTTTTTAAATTTTCCAATAAAATATAATGATATCTTCCTGTTGCATTACCATGCATTCCACACAGCAAGGATGAAATCAATAAAACCTAGTTGATGTAAGAATGGTACCATTGTAAAGACAAGATTTATTTATTTTATTTTTCTCTTTCGTTTGCTATGATATTAGGAACACAATAGGTAACAGCGTTTTTGGTACAGCCTGCTCTCCAAAAATTGTCTGTGATTACAGCTTTTAGAAAATGAAGAACCGAAAAATAAGAGCTCTGTCAGGCAAATTGAAATGATGCGAGACTCGACTCCTACAGTTGACTGATGTCTGTTTAAAATGGCTCACAACTCACTTTTCTTATTCTCACCTAAAGTTTTGTGCAGGGCCTCGCTGCATGCACGCTCAGTATGACAGATTGCTGCTTGTTATCAACTCATTGCAATCAGTTGTCCACTGTTGCCACATGCTGGTTCAGGAGGAGAGACTGCTGCAAAGTCAGTAACTTGATGTAATCAAATGGGTTTCCTAAGATAGAACACTTTTTTATAAGTTTGAATAAAAAACTGTAATTAACTGCGTTGCAGTCTGTGAATGAATTCAATTTAATTTAAAGTTGAATGAAAATTTGACTGATAAAGCATTTCTCTATATATATTTAATGTTTCACTTTTGCTGTGAAATGGTGCGGTACAAGTAAACAGAACTAAATTGATTAAATTTAGATGTATTTTTTGAATGCAATTGTTACAGATACACAGATCACAAAAACCCTCATAAAAGTTCCAGCTGTCTTTATAGCAATTAAGGTTGACTGAGTTAATCTCCTACATTAAATATGGCAAATTTAGTGTAACAGTAAATGGGACTAAATAGTAAAGCCCTGTCTTAATAAAATTTCTGAAAGCCTCTGAGGTTTTGAGAGAACAAAACACTTCTTGAAGATCATGTTTGGTGTAAGGTGGCAAACTAAATGCAGACACTCAGACGAGAGCTGATGGTAGTAAGTTTAATGAGGCAAGAGCACAGGTTAAAAAGTAAGACCACAGGGTACCAGAAGGTATGTAGTGCAGCACTGACTGTCAGCCAATGAGGAGCTTACTCACTCAAATACTGGTGAGTTGATTATTGGATGGAGAACCGGTGGATTAGTAACGAGCTGCAGCTGAGAGATGAGACCAAAGTGGTAGAGAGAGAGAGAGAGAGAGAAAGGGAGAATTGCAAAAGGGATGAGGGAGAACAGTGGAGCTAGAAAAGTGAAACTGAAGTAAATAACACAAGAAACTAAATAGGACATCTAAAATAATACTGAACTGAACAAGGTTGAGCAAATCCCAAAAAGGAGTAAACTGGATCGGGATGATACTAAGTGAAAAACAAATCCAAAACTCAAGTACTGAACGAACTGAAAGAATAGACTAGGCTGGAGGGAAACAACAACACAAGCTGAAGTCTACAACCAGATGGGATATGACAGGTACACACCAGAAAGACACGCCACACTTTTCAGATTTTTATTTGTACAATCTTCACATTTGTGCACTTTATGTTGCTTTACTACAAAATAAAATCCCCAGAAATGAAATTCTGGACTGTACTGTGACAAAATGAAAGGGAAAAACTTAGCAATGGGAAAGAATGCTTTTGTGAAGCACTACACCAGCTGTTTTACACATATGTTTGAGCCACATTTGTCCATTTGGACATCCAAGCACCAGACAAAGTCACATGCTGGGCTATTGAGGCAAACTTGATCCCCTTCCAGTTCTTTGTCAGAATCCCTGCTTCTTTGTGAAATGCAATCCATCACATGGGGTCCGTTGCCTGGGGGCTCTCATCGTCTTTCCCAACCCATATGCCTACACATACTGCCAGTGCCACATCACTACTGCAAAGTGCATTTGGCATGCTTTAATGCAGCAGAACTGACTTATCATCCTGTCCTTCCCTTCTTCTTCCACCAAGAGGCTAAACACCCCCACTTTTTATTTATTTATTTTTTTTTGCCTGTTACTTTTTCCTGCTTCTCTCGTCCTATTATTCCTGCACTTTAGCGGCAGTTCCTGCTTCGGTGAACTGACCATACAGTACATGACTTGATCTGACCTGAAAGCTACAGGCTACAGCTATTATTGCAATATTAGAGACCAAGAGTGAGGAGATTGAGATAGGCGGGGGGGACGACTACGAAACAGAATGAGTCAGGCAATCCCAAGTATGGCGTAATTTCAACAACAATGCCGGAGCCGTCACCAGCCCCATACCCTCAGGTTCTGAGAGGACGGAGAGAAAGTGGGGTTTTGTATGGGTGGGAGAAAGTGAGGGAGAAGAGGTTAGTCCCATCAGTCAAGAGGAGAAGGCGTGCATTTATGCGCTGCGTCGTTTGATGTCCTCCCCGGTTTCTCTCCCCCCGAACCTCCAGAGTAGCTTTTCCAGAAGCCGGGGTGGGCAAATCAAAGCGACTTAGAGGACTCTCGTTTTGCGGGAGGAGTCGAGGTCGACTTAGTGTCTGGAACCCTAACAGTGTGCGCCACACTGGTCAGCGAAGCCTCGCCGGTTCACTTCGCTGTGGATAAGTCACTCAGCGGGAGCCCCGCCGTTCTCCAAAGACGCGTCGCTTATCTGCGTCCCGCACCGGCTCATAAAGCTGCCCCACTGTCATGAATTATTCAGTCAGTCAATACAGGTGACTCCAGTGTTCCTCTTTTTTTTTATTTTATTTTTTTATTCTCGTTACTGAAGTCTTTGAGGGTGGCAGCAAAAGACAGAAACTAGCATTGTGCGCGCAGGAGGCGGGTATCCGTATCAAAGATGCAGGTGGGTCGGTGCTGTCGGTTTATGTGGCTGGTCTTACTTTTCTCAACTCAAAACATCGGGGCAACTGGAGTTGGAGGCACCCACCAAAGCATCCCCCCGTCCGTGTAAGTAGTTCAATGTACTTTTAAAAGCATTGCCAAAATATACTTAATTCCGGGTTGTTTTTTTGCTTTGTTTTATATGGATTGCAGTTCTGTGAAGTTGCTGCCACATTTGGATTATTTGCTACATGTATTTAAACTATAATCAATTTAAAAAAAAGAAATTGTTGTAAGAAGTGTCATTTTATAAGAACATGGCAATGTGAGATAAAGAGAGGAACTAACAAGAGTTTCTTGTACTTTTAAGACACTGCTTCTTTTGTTCATATTTTGCAGCAATATCTTTTTTTTTAATTTATTTATTTACTTTTTTTTTAACCATTCTTGCATGTGTGCGCACCTGTAGGGTGAAGCTCTGGGCCTCTGCATTTGGAGGGGAGATGAAGTCCATCTCTGCAAAGTACTCTGGCTCCCAGCTTCTGCAAAAGGTGAGCTGATTTACCTCAGTTAACTGTCCAGGTGTACAAAAAAATATAATGCAAGAAAATATGAGAGAAAAAAAGGTCTTCAGATGGGAGCAAGACATCTTGTTCCAAACACACATACAAAGGTTCTCATATTTTTCTAAAATGCATTTTATGTTTAAAATAATAATAAAAAAAGACATGGATGATCAGCTAGTTCATTTTAGTGTAATAGAGCTGGGTGTATTTAGAGTATTTATAATTTTCATCATTTTTTCTATGCAAAGGTAAAACTATGCAACACTCTTTCAGTAACAATATTTTTGAAAGGATGATTAACTCGCTTATGTCAGCGTGATCAACCAGCCTATGAGCAGAAATCATCCCAATTGTACAATTTCTGAGATTTTCACCTTTCGTATTTAAGGACCTATCCTTTTTTAGCCACTTGAGAATGAGTAATGCATGTCAGCATTGTAGGCACAGATTTAAAAGCTTATTCAAAACATGTGCCATTTAAATAGATGTCAGCTTTAAAGCACTTTGGCTGATCCATTTAAATACACACACACACCCACACCCACACGCACGCCCACCCCCACACACGCATATTCGTTCACATTCACAAATTACAGTTCAAGAAAAGAGCAAATTTTATTGCTATCCAGCAGAGTGTTTCCTTCGTTTCCATCCCCATTCCTCTTATCTACCTTTTTATACCTCTTTGCAGTCTTTTCTCATTGCTTTTCCACTCTGTTTGGTGACATTAATGCAGGATTTGAGTGTGATGAAATGCAAATTTGCCTAATGGAGGGTCAGTTGATGAAGCTTGAGTTAAAACTGGCTAATGGATGAAAGGGCAAAATGAAACCAACCTCTGAGTGGGCATGCAAAGACTCAGAGCCAAGGGTTCAGAGTGTTGGTGACGGCAAGGAGCATCTCAAGAGGTTTGACTTGATGCATCGACTGAACCTGCATCTGTCACTTGCATATGCCCTGCACACAGGCTCAAGATCCCACTTTTCTTTTTATTGTCTTGAGGATACAGTGCATATTCACAAGCACAGTCACCCACATGCATGAGCATCATGAAGTGATAAGCAGATGAGTGGTGTTATCTTTTTGACAAGAGAAAAAAAAAAGTTAGTTCACCCCTCTCATCTTTCCCTGCCTCCCAAAAGGAGATAACCCTCCCACAGAGTGACAACCTTCTTATGAAGTGCAAATTAGGACCAGGGGGTTAATGAGTGAAGAAAGGCAAAGGGCTACTTTGTCAGTAAAGTGCATCTTTGGCAGCAAAATTGTAGTGGTAGAAATGTGCAGTTCTTCACATGTACAAATTGCATAAATCCATGCATAGATTTGAAAATGCTTTCCGGCTTCCTGTGTGTTGATGTTAGCCTGGTGTAGTGCATGAGGAGGAGCTACAGCTGACCTAAGGCTACAAATGCTTTTAAACAGGCGGGCAGTCTGAGAGACATGATCTGTTGTACTTGGAGAGGAGGCTGGTCTCGAAAAGAAAAGACTTGTGTGTGTGTGTGTATTTCTGAGAGTGTGCGCAGGTTTCCCCTGGGCACAGGACAGATGGACTCGGTCTCTCTTCAGTTATCTTTCTGACCCTGGCGTAACTAAACTCCCATGGAAGTAGCACTTCATCTGCATAAGTTTTACACACACACGCACACACACCATGTGCCGTCAAGTCTTTCTCTTACTTTGTCTAAGACTTTTTTCCTTGTCAAATGTTTCTGAAAACAAGACAGACTTTTTAATAGGAACTGATTTAAAACATCAAATGTCTTTGTAATCACATTATGCATCTCACAAGTTGTGATTGAACCTAAAGATGGACTATTTCTCAAGTTTCTTTTAAGTTAATACATGCAAAGATATAAAAAAAAGTAATGGTTTTAACACCTGTAAAAATTTCCATTATACTGTTAGTATTTCTAATAAGATACCAGAGAAAGAGGAAGAGTGACAAGAATTTTCTCTGGTTTTGCATAAAATAGAATTGTGCAGCGCTGCCCCTCCCCCAGCTGGTTCTGAACAGTGCTGGTCAACTAATTGGAAGAAAGGATGTCATGGCTTTTCTTGGAATATAAGAAAGAATAGAAACAGGTTTTATTGTCCCGCACAGGGGAAATTCAGGTGTCGCAGCAGCATCAAGTATAAAGGTTCTTTAACACTTTTGTTTTGAACACAAGAGTGTGAAAAACATTTGTGATTATAAACTTTTTAAAAAATATATTTCTCATAAAAAAATAGTCATAGTTAGGTAAACTTTGAGTTGGCTGGCTACATGAGCAAATAGCCCAACTAATTTACTGTGTATTTCTATGAGGAGTGCAAGAGGTCCAAGGTTCAAATCCTGGTTTTACCCTCATTCTGTCAAACTGTTGGCTCCTTATGTCATAATCTGGCTCACAGATTATGACAAAGAAAGGGTAAAGCACCCACACATAAATATGTATTCTTTAAAAAAAAAAGAAGCTTTATTTGTAGGAGTCAGTGAATAAATATGTTAAATTAACTCTCACTAAAACAAAGTGAACCACCGAACCAACCAAGCCAGGACAAGCCAACCCAAACCCAGTCAGGAGGACAGTCATGACAAGAGAGGGGAGGGATAGGTCCACTACCCCCCTGATAAGGCACAGCAGTTTTCATATGGGGATGAAACACCTACTCGTGTGTTTCCAAATAATATACCTGGTTCACTCCAACCAATGGATTCACTGCTGCAGCAGCTCAATGGTCACCTATCAGGGTTGTAACAATGAGTAAAACGGCAATATTCTACATTTGCATAGTTTAAATGTTATGTTCTGACAGGATAAGCAAGTGGGGTTGGTTGCCTTGTATTGCCAGAGGCAGATATTGCTTATGGGGAAAAAACAGGACATTCCCCCTGTTGCACAGTAAATTGTGACACAACAGGTCAGGGTTAGGCAGCAGATTGAAGACCACTACATACCTGTATCAAACAGTAGGAGTTTTATATATATATATATATATATATATATATATATATATATATATATATATATATATATATATACTACTGACACACTCCTAATGGTCCCCATACATAATCAGAAACATACCCTCTGCCCTTTATAAATAGCTTTCTGCAATATAAATATTGTGACTTACAAAAAAAAAGTGGGTATTAAAAGAACCTTTATCTGTTTGGTCAAAAAGAACTTTATAGATGACTAAAGTTTAATATTTTCTTTGCCTTCACAAATAGAGTAAAAGTTTAATGAATCTGAAATTCAGTTTATAGAATCAATGTTCAGCGTTGACTAATCCAATTTAGGTTTTATTATTCCAAGTATTTTTGATTTAGAACTTCAGATTCTCAAATGTGGTCCAGAATTTTAGGAAAACGGTGAAGTACTAATTTAGCGACAACTTGGAAGCTTTAAATCTGATACCGGCTTCAGAGTCATTAGCCAACCGTGTTATTTTGTTACAGCGCTTAATAGTACAAAACACAAGGGAGATAACAATCCTTATTTTGGAAGGAATTAACTGGTAAACAATCTAACGGCTTTTGGTTCCTCAAAGTCAAAAAAGCCCAACGTATTCCCCAAACTACAACCTTTATTTGCTGGAAAGACAGAGGCAGACCAGAGCGGGTGGATTAAACCTCTGGACACATCAGCTGCAAAATGCAGGGTGCAGATCAACAATCAGGTGTCTATTGCTATTGTTTTCAAAATCAAACTAACAGTAAATTTGATTATTTTATGCTACTTATAATGTTTTCGTAACTACATGGATACTTTGAGGCTGAGGTATTTTTTCCCCTAAAGATTAACTGTGAGAATCTTATACCAAACCATTCTTGGTCTGAATTATGTAAAAATGTGTTGACTATTGTTGTTCTCCCTGTTTCATTTTGTTCCAAGATCAAATGCAACAAATTCAATGTGAGTCTTCCTTTGTGTTGATGCTGCATTCATTTGATGCTTGACTTCCAGTTTAATTATCTTTAATAAGACTTACTCCTAAAAAGAACAAAAGGACTTGTTAATTAAAATTGCCAACACAAAACCATGCAATAAACATCTTAATTATTTTTAATTGAGGTGCAGTTCTAATCGAATACATTAAAAGCTTAAACTGATATCTCTCCAAACAAATTATATAGAGCTTTCAATCTTTTAAGAACGGAAACAGGTTTTTGAATGACATTTAAATATCTAAATGAAATGGCTGCATAATTATTAGAGCTTAAAATGTTTTTTTTATATTCAGAAAAGATTAATAAAAACAGTAAGTTTTAATATTTCATGATTTTTAAACATTAGTTACCTCTACTCATCTGTCTGGATCTGTGGTCCCTTTTTCAAAACGTGGCATATTTCCTACATCCATTGGAAGTGGCTCTTGTTTCAAGGTTATTTCAGTCAGGGCTGCTTTGTTTGTGTGTGTCTGTGTGTGTGTGTGTGTGTGTGTGTGTACGCGTTAGGGCACATATGTCATCTCCTGTTAAAAAAAATTACTAAATAAATAAAATCATGATCAATAACAACTTAAACTTGCAATAAGAATCCAGTATTGGCCTTTGCTTTATGTATTCACACATTCATATGAAGAAAAAAAGGGTTCAGCTTGGGACACATTAAAAATCTACCACCGACAAAATGAATGAGCTTTGAGGTTTCTCCCTTTTCACTGTCGTGTTTAAATCTTTAATTTCATGTATCATTGAACAACCTGTCCAGACGAGCCAGCCTGGTAGAAACGACTTGGTCGGTGTGTGTTCATTGTTGGTTGGACGAGTATTTCCTCCCAAATGATGTTACGGTTTTGCTGGAATCACAGGAGAAAGATGTTTTTCTACACTGAAATAACTTCAAACCTCTTGGTAATGGAAGATACAAGAAAAATGATCAGTCAGTGAGGCTGCGGCTATCCGTGCGTGTCTGCTTTCCTATTTTTTTAAAAGCAGCAGTTGCATCTAAGGGTGAGAAATAGGTGACAGGCAATGTGTGCGGGTGCGCTGAAATGTGCATGTTAAGTTTGCATACCTACTTAAAGGAAGCTCAATTACACACACACACACACACACACGCCCACCCCCGCACACTAACTCACCCCTACAGACTCATATCTACAGAGCTTAAGAGCAGAGGATGGTAGGAAGGTGTAATGATGTGTGACAAGACTATGTTGGAATCGATTTGCGTTGGCAGAGAAGGGGTGTGTGTGTGTGTGTGTGCGTGTGTGTGTGCGTGTGTGTGCGTGCGTGCGTGCGTGCGTGTGTGTGTGTGTGTGCGTGTGTTTGGGGGTACTGGAGAAACCACACCATTTTCTTTTATAACCCAAGAGCTTTGTGCCGCAATCCACTGACATATCTGCTGTCAATACTCTTAAAGAGAAGTTGTAACTGAGAATAGTGAATCCTCAAAGAGACGGGGATGAAAAATACACTATTGACAAACTAATCCAGTGAAATCAAAAGACTGAAAAGTGATGCACAATAAACACATTTATGGGGTTTGTATAAAAGTGATTTGCATAATCTCTAACTTAGATATTTTTAATTGCAAAGCAGAATTACACAATAAAATAAACTTTCAATAATGCTGAAAAAAATTCTTCAAATTATAGTGTTTAATGGGTGGATTACATGCTGATAAAGTATCGTGATGTCATTTCTAAGAGAAATCATGCTGTTCTGTTCTTCAGTACCAATTCATTAGTTATTTTTGTCCTTGTCTTTTAAGTACCAATAGTTCACACTACTGCTTTACCTAGTTTATTTTTTCTATTTTATCCAATACAATGTTTTTTTTAGTTTGGCTAAACGGTCTCAGACTGAGAGTACTTCGTATCTAAAGTATAGTTTAATATTTTCTTGTTGGCAAAATTGAAGAAATGGATCAAAGTCATTTTTAAAATCTTTATAAAAGGTTGTTTGATTTTATTAAATAAAACAGTGTGATGGAAATTAAATAAATAATTTTTTTTCCATATCACCTACTTGTACGTATGAATCCATGTTCATCTTCACCTCTCTTAATCAAGTAATCAAATTATGAAAACCGTTTATGTGGTTTTGTACACAGGAATAACATGAATATTCTCAAAATTGGGTGTACATATGCAGTGTATATATATTACCATAACTGTTCATATTGAACAAAGCAGCCCAAAGTTATTGAAAATTTTCAAATAAGAAGTTTGTTTTAGGAATCGTATTAGGCACTTCTTAAAAATAAAATGCAGATAAAAGAAATTCTAACTTTTTTGTAGATTCTATCAAAATTGGCATGTCAGAAATAATCATAATCCAGAAATAAATTCTTAATTGGCATTACAGCACTCAAACCCTTCTTATAATTGCTGGCCAGCTTTCTACACGTTTCCACTGGTAAACTCATGATTAAATCTTGTTGAGCCTCCTTGGTCTTTAGCTTCCTCCACAGTAAGTGTACTTGGTTAGAGTTAATATTACCTCCAGTTAGATGAAATAGCAAAACATGCCATAATTTGGACCTTAATTTTATGTTTCCCAGAGTTATACAATCTTTATCTTTGAACTAATAAAAAAGTTGTAGCAGTAATTTACTTAATGGCTCCAAATTACCTTTTTTACCCAATGAAAAGTTTTATGGAAGTGTGTTTCTGTCATACTGCTGAAGGAAGTATTTGTGATCGTTCCAGTTTGCTGCCAAAGGTGGGTGACGCCTGAAACGTTCCAGCGTAGCAGTGTGTCAGTGAGCAGGAGACAGCAGCAGATTAGATTTAGCTTTGGGAAAATTGAATAGCTGTCGGGTTTCGTTCAGCATGGCTGGCAACGAGTTGAGCGAGGAGGGCGTGTAAGGGAGTGTGCTGATGGCTGCTCTCTAACCTCCCCTCATCCTCTTAGCTCTCCGGTTTCCCTCCTCCTCTTCCCTGCCTGTTGTTTACTTATTGAGGAAAGTATGATTGAGCTCAATTTGATCCTTTCCCAGCTTGTGGAATGAGAGAATCCGGAAAGATGTGCTGATGTGTGAGCCGCATCTGAAAGAATGAGGAGAGATAAAAGTGAGACGGTCTTGTTACAGAGTTAATTACAGTGTTAGTAGTCAGGAGAGCAGCAGGTTGCTCTTCTTTCATGTTCTAGCTGGCCAGTTTTGGCCAACACAGACACCCACTCATAGTGTAATTAGTGCTTTGTTGCTGAGGAAAGCTGGAATAAAGAGTCAAACACATTGCCTTTACTACAGAGACCTTGGTGGCAGGCCCTATGCTCCTGGATTAAATAACTTCAGTCTCTAAAGAGCTGAAATGCTGACAGAGTTTTGTGTGGGATTTGACAGTCAGTAAATTTTGATAACTTCTTTAATTTGTCTCCTGCCTCGCTGAACTAAGTTGATTTAGGACAATGAGTGCTGAACTTGTGTTTACAAGGAGGATTTTCATTTCACTTCCAAAAATATCTACAAAGATGTGTCTAGAATTGGAATGAAGCTTACACATAGCCAAACACTTCTTTTACTCTGCTAAGATGATAAATCTAAGCGCTGCAGTTAAATATCTGCTATCATCTGTCTTTGGCTGCTCATTTCTGGATCTGCCTCTGCTGCTACTGGACTGTAGCTAGAGAATTTCACACACACTCACACACACACACACACTGTCGCAAATTTCTATAATTATGACAGATCTTTCACATGGTATGCTTTGGATTTTACTCCAAACATTCTCCAGACGCTAAAAGGGGCGGGATGAAAGCCATTAAGCACATTAATGTGTGCAGCATTGTGTGAAGGACTGTCTGTGACTTGCTGCTGTCCACATCAATCATCCAGCCACTTGTCTGAATCCAGCCTCTGTGCTGTAGGCAAAGATTTTACTAATGAAGAGATGCATTATAAGGAGATAAATAACATCAGACCTCATTACAGCAGCTCCGTCAATCACAAATTTCACCTTGTATGTCATAGATTCTGCATGTTGCTATCAAAAAGTGGCCATACCACTTGAACTTTTTTTACAATTTTAAAGTTACAAACACAGACTTAAATGTAGTTTAATTAGATTTTATGCAATAGACCAACACTGAGTGCATAATTGTCAAAAAGAAGGAAAGTTCTAGATGATTTAGAAATGTTTTACAAGGTATAAGCTTAAACTGGGCTTCACATTTATGTCTTTTTTTACTTTGATACACTTCAATAAAATCTAGTGCAGTCAATTGGCTTCAGTTGACCCTATGATCAAGTCTTTTTGTTTGTAATGTACTCACACTGTAAATATGGCTGTTTAATGAAGGCCTGTGAAGTTTGTTACAAAATATTAGTGATAAGAAACAGTGTTAAAGTTGCAACTAATTCCATAGCTTAATTATAAAAATGTCTTGTGTTGTATTTATTCACTTGCTATATAAATATAATGTTAAGGTAAACTACAATAACAGCTGTTGAAATATATGCAGAACATACATTATATTATAATTATATTATTCTCGGTTTTATTATTTTATTCTTCTAGATGCTGTTGGTTAGCATAGCGTACAGTACTGCTCAGGATCACCTGAAGCCTCTAGTATAAAAGAGTATGCAGCTTTCACACTAATAATTGCCGTAGGGACAAATTTTGAAAAGTGTAGCACACCAAAAAATTCACATATATAAAACTGTGCACACACACACACCCACCTGCACACCCCTCTTTTGTACAAGCTAATTTGTGTGAACTAAATGCAGCCGCTGATCCTCCAAGGACTGCATGTAAAGCAATGTAAATATCTGCAAGGCCGCCACCACATGTCCGAATAACCATGGCAACCGTCCCTGCTTGTAGTTGTACAAGTAGTTCTAATAATAACACTTACATATTTTATTTAAAAGGCAGCTTTCTGGGCACTCAAGGTAACTTCACAACAAATAAAAACAATACATTTTTCAGAAATCATTCCAAATTGAAAGAGTGCTGATTAATCAAGTGTTCACTTGTTTGAACAGCAGAGCGTTCGTTCAGCCGGAATGAAATACAGCGTGCCTGAGAGTCCTTTGTGGTGACTGGGGGATGTGGGAGCTTGTTCCAAATGGAGGAATCATGTGCTGAAACAGGCCAACTACATTTAGTAGGCACTTTTGTGCACAAGTTGTGCATTTACAGAATGGAGATTCTTTCTAGTCACAAAGGCACATTCACAGAGCTGGCATATGGCTCTGCACGGAGCTGCAGGATGAACACTCTGGGCAATGAGAAGGCTAATAAACCATCATCGACGTGTCGCAGCAGATCAATATGATCTGTGAATACAAGTCCCCTCTGAATCCTTCCATTGGAAATGTCTTCCAGCAGTGCCAAAGCTGACATTGTTCCACTTTTACGCACATGCTTGTGCAGCTACTGAGATACAGCTTTTACACATGAAAAATCATCCATCCTGACATATTTTGTAGTTAATTTGCTGATCTGACCTTGATTTCTTTTTCAATGAGAATATTTATGCCCTACAGATAACATGCATTTCATGTGCAATTACTATAACAAATGTACATTTGAGTGAGGTTTTCCTATCATTTTATTTATATATTTCTGCATGCCTGAATGTCACCATTTTCTCAGAAATTTGTAATTTTTAAATTTCTTTTAGCAACCCAAAACTTTTTCCTAGCTTTACTGTGGCTAGGAACAAGTTCTATTATACTGTTCTGTCTTTTATTCAAATAGTTACTCACTGGAACTGACAAAACGTTGCATGACACAGTATATCTCAAGTTACCTTTATCTCTGCATCTGCCCTGTTAACTCACACACACATACACACGCACTTCTCACAGACTGCAATTTTGCTGCCAACACTAGCTCAGCAGGACAGCAGTGGCCCCACCTTTTGACCTTCACCAGCATTTGGCTCATTGTCTCAGAAACACAAACCTGAATACAGGATGATGTAGCTAAAAAGATGTACACAGTTTTTGATCAAGAAATGCTCCCTGAAAACATTTGAACAACAAAGTAAACATTTAATATGTTTACTTCCACCTCTTTTTGCTTTTCTGACCGCTAAACAAATTTTCTTATTGCCTAGCACCCTGCTTTGGCCGGTGTACTGATGAGCCTGAAGTATTGCTGAGCAGTGACAAACAGACAAACGATCACTTACATACAGAGGAGCCATATTGGTCGATGTTGAGCATTATTGATGAAATGGTATCATTTTACATGTGCTGTAACAGTATCGCATAAACCCCCATAATAGCATTTCATTCAGTAGCATTGTTATCACTTATGTTAAGCCGGGCGACTTATGCATTGGGAGAACTGGCTTCACCCTGAAAAATCACCGATTTCTTGAAAAAGTTGGTAGAGACCAGGCTAAATTTAGTCCACATCATATTTGATGTTTTCCTTCTGTGACCCAAACATTGAATTGAGACGTAGGAAAAGGTGACAAGAAAACTTTTAGGAAAAAATGTTTATTGTAAATTTGATTAAGAACCGGTGATCTGTGGAGCAGCCAGAGAATCGTCTGGATGAGAACAGAGTTTAAGAGGCTCCGGAGGGTTACTTAAAGGTTTACTATTTTTTTTTTGTAGCAACCTTCCTTGTAGCAGGAAGGTTACTGACACAGAATGCTGAGGATCAGAGTGGCTGAATGAGGCAGATGAGAAGGATGTGGTGGTGAGTAGTAGATCTGCTTTTTCTTTCAGGTTACCTAATCTCAAGAAGATGCTATCTTTATTCTTCTTTCCAAATTGTAGCTTTTTAAGTTAGATTAGGTTAGGTGGTACATTTTTAATCCAGAAGATTAGTGCTTTTCTTGTGGCTACAAAGCTGTTCAATCAAAATCCTTATACATTCTTATACATTTTTATTGTATAATCTAGATTATTTTTATATGTTAACTTTCAGTGACTAACAATAAATTTAAGCTTCTACTTGAGGCCCGAAGTAGTCGGAGAACAGTTCTGAAATTTTCAAGTAAAAATAAGTTTGGACAACTCTCTTAAATTCCCTTAGTAAACTTTGCCTTTTGTTTATGTAGAGCCACCATAATGTTTTAAATAACAGAACTTCTTAAACCTGATTTTTCCTTTGGGAGGGAAAAATCAGCATTTGGTTCATGTATTCTAATGATTTCTGAATGTACATCTCTGATATAAATAGCTACAGTTAAAGACCTTTAGGAGTTTCTCTAAGTACGTTTGACCATAGGTGGTGGGTTCATGGCATGTGAGGATAGTGAAATATTGCTGTCATTAGAAGGAGCTCAGATTTGGTACCCCCCTTTTGAGGGGCAATGGGGCATACCTAACCGAAGCAGTACACCATGTGACAAAATCTTCAGCACAGCTATGCTGTGCGGGCTTGTGTTTGTTTGTGTTAAAGTACAGCTGTTGTTCCACTGTTCCTCTCAAGAAGCCCTTAGGCAACCTTTTAACGCCGCACCAGCAGAGACACACAGACGCACACTCATGGGGACTTTTGATGAGGACAGAAATGAACGGGCTGTGAAAGTGACTTCAGTTATGGAAAGGGAAACACCTTTTTTCTTTTTTTTTACCCCTCCAGGGGGTCTTTTTGTGGGCTCTAGTGTTCCTTATATGATAGTAGGCTGACAGGAAACGGGGAAGGAGAGGGGGGAAGACATGCGGCAAATGTCGTCGGGTCCGGGAGTCGAACTCGCGACGGCCGCGTCGAGGACTCAAGGCCTCCAAATATGGGTCGCGCTAACCCCTACGCCACCACGGCACGCCCGGGAAACACCTTTTTCATAAAACATACATGTTTACTGGGAGACTGAAGAAAGCGTATGTTATTAATTTTGTCTTACTTATAATATAGGATTGCTACAAATTATTTTGAAGGCATTTAACACCCTATAAAGCACAGGGTTTTCTTTTTAGACTATTTATGTATGAAAGTTATTAAAAAAAACAGAGATTAAGCACTGTCTCATGGATCATGAATTTATAAAAGAAACCACATTTGAATTGTAAGAAAATCAAAATTGAAATGTATTATTAATACAGGATGAACTGCCTTTGTGATAACAAAGCTACATGTATAAACATGTACCTATCAGATGGGTATCGGGTGCACCACCCAGGATTAGATTTTAATAAATTTGTCTAATGTTCATCAGCTTGTCTGGATTTCACTTTACAGATGTCACATTTGGTAATGCTGCTGCTACCACCACGCCTACTACAGGAAATCAGTAGCAATGATGATAATGATGATGATGTAAAGTGAGAGCTTTGAAATCATTATTTAGTAAGTTGCACCTGTCTAGACATAACAGATTAATAATCAATAAAAGGACAGCAATTTTACAATTTGATACAAAGTTAAGCTTTTGTTTACTTACTAGAGTATTTTATTTGTTGTATTTTTTAAAGGATTTTTACATTATTTTACATTAGATTTGCTTGTATGAAATGAAAACAATTTGTTTGTAAGACATGAACAACATCCATAGTGGCAGCTGCAACATATCACCACAGATTTTTTTTGGTCCAGAATTTCTCACCGTTTTAACTTTGAGCTTTGAAAGCTTTCCAACCTGGATCCTTCCAAAAGTCTGCTTCCCCTCAGCTCCCTTGCCTCACATTGATTCATTGGTCTGGTGCAGTGCATGTGCCGTGTGTTCTCACCGTTGTTCCAGCTCATCCAAACAGCATTAATTAAATTTCTTGACTTAACAATTATTTCTTTGTCACCGCTGATAGATTGTGTTTTGGTGCATAAGGCATTTATGAGGTGTGGTCAGTCAGGCAAAAATAATCTATGATTTTTTTATTTTTTTTTAAACTGATGACTTGTTCTTATGCTTGATTAGCTTTGTTTACATTTAGCATTGTGTGTTTTACAACATGTGAGGAGCTTCTCTTCACTTTGAGACACCTGACTCAAACCAACTTGCTTTTGAGACAAAGAGGACAAGCATGAAATTAATAGTTCCACTTCATCTCCGGCCAGGATTTTTCTTTAAAAGAAACAATTTTGTAGGCTTGGGGGTCTTTGCCGTTTCTCAGAGATTCTGTGATGTGATAGTGATTACTTACTGTGGAATTTGGTTGACACTGACCCACATATACAAATTGAGAGTTTATAATGCGCAATGCAGGATCAGTCAGACCTCAGTAGGTTTCAAACGCTGTGTACTCCCTGCAGATTTCTGCACAAAGACAGAGACAGTTACGGTACTGACCAGTGACTGCCTTTGCGGCATGAAACAGAATTAACTTCAAGCACCTGACACCCCGAGGTTTTGCCTCTATTCTTTTCCTCCTCTTACCTCAACTCCAGTTGTCTATCCGCCCCCTGCTGTCTCCTCCTCTATGAGTTGTGTTCGCTTTAATTACAAACATGGCTTTGGGGAATCTGTGCCCCTTCATATTAAATCGAGAAGCTGCAAGACGTTGCTTTTCCTCAACATGCTTAGAAAAACAATTTTAAAGCAGAGTTTGAACTAAAGAAGAAATGCAACTGAAACAAGATGGTGCTTTTTATCCAGAAGAAAATTCTTTCTTGTTGTCGATTTCTTTCCTAGGACTTAATTTAACAATTTAGTAGGCACCATTGCTTTTTTTTTGTGATTAAATTTGTACTGGAAAATTACAAACTTGTACACGTTTAGACTACAGATGCTTATTCTGTTCTCTTAGATCTACTCTGCTTAATTAATGCTATTTTGCATTTTGTTCTGACTGTATTTGCATGGACATATTAAGTTATAACCCATAAAAATTGTAACTCTTTAAACTCTTAAATTTTTATAGATTGTGAAACATTAATCTTCTCTGCTTCTAAGCTATTTGCAGTAATATGTTGCTGATCATTGATCTATGATTGGTTGATTTTTCCCTTGAAAATGAAAACATTCAGAGAGCTCTTTCACATTCTGATGGATTTTCCACTTTTGTCAATCAAGTGCACCGAAAAAGAGATTTGATTTTTACCTGCTGATGCATACAGTCAGATGTACTAAGTAATTTAAACATGTTTGAAAAAGTAGTTTGTGTTTAAATAAATTTACAGAGTGGATTTTTCTAGTGGCCAGCCAAGTCACACCATTGCAATAATCATTGATGTTGCACATTCATATGCCACACCTATGAGCTGGGATGGAGTATCTTGTCATAGGAAAAGTGCTCACTAACATCAATTTAGACAGATTTTGAACAATATTTGGGAAATATTGGTCTATTGTGTATATTGAAAAAGGTTTGCATGTTTGAGTTCAGTTCATGACAATATAGGGGAATAAACAAAAATTTCGAGTTTATATTTTTTGTTACATATATCCTTTCAAGGACTCTGTGCATCTCTGAGTCTAAGTGGTTTTATAGGAGTCCCTGTCCTTGTCCTTCCTTTCTTTTTGAGAGGTGCTTTGTCACTTGGATTTAACTGCATTTTTGTTCATCAAACCACCCTCCTCGCTTTAGAGTCTAAGACTTAAACAGATGAGAACAAAACAAACATGGTTCCTTTTTATGAATAAAACACAAATAACCCAAATTTCTATATCCTTCCATCCTTTCTTATGTTAATGTTCCTCTTTGTTAAATAATAAAGAAGGCAGCAAGTGTCCATGTAATAAGACGGCAATAATCCTGTTTCTATTTAAGTCTTTTGCAGTTATAATTGTATTAGAATTGTATGAGTTTTTAATTAGAAGTTGTGGTTATTTATGGGGTTAAAATACTTCTGCAATTATTGAGTGAGGAAATCCTTAAAACCTTGGGCCAGTACAGAGATTATTGGAAGTGCTATTTTTGCAAGTGTGTATGCAAATGAGAGAAAAGAAAAATATCTCATGTGTCAAACATGTTTGACAGAAACATGCGAGTGCATTTATTTTCTTATTTCATTTAGAATGTATTTATCAACGTCATTGAAAATAGAAAAGTCGTTAACAGCTTTAAAAACAAATAAAGTCAATGTAGTGATGACAAAACATGTAATCCTGTCCCATCTAGGAGTTAGATAATATGTGAGCTTCTGCATTCTGCACAAGTTGGAGGCAGCTCAGTGATAACCGAGGTACACCGACTTAGAGAGCATTGCAGTAATCAATCCTGGAATTGATAAAAGCATGAGGAGAAGTTGGACCTTCAGGTCTGTTAAAAGTTTCTACCCCATAAGTGCATGACATTGTAGATCACGTGATTGCTAAGCTGCTGGGGTATTTCTCTCTTTCTCTAAACATGGCAGATACATATTACAGATTCCCACTCATAACCTTTCTGGTCAACTGAACTGATCACCTTGTTTTGCTATTTCAGTTCAATGTGAATGTTTTCTATCCCCCTTTGCTCATAAAAGGTGGTTGGATGTTGTTAGATATATGTCAGCTGGCTTTTCTTTGATGATAATTTGAAGTGAAGAGGGTAGCTTCCGGCTAATTGGGCCTGGTCTGCTCCAGTCAGCCTGACTGAACATAGCACTGAAGACAGCGTGTGGTCAGTAGGATCCTGTTAGTGTCTCATTGAACACACAAACATGATCACAAACACATGACTACTGCAGGCTGACTGCAGAAAATCTTTGCTCTCTTTAGGTCTGTGTGTGATAACTATCAGTTTGACCAAAGTATGTTGATTTAATCACAAAAACACTTCTTTAAAATTGTAAATATTATTAGTTGCAATTGCATCTATATTGGAAGTCCTTTTTAGGTTTTGCAAAGAAAGTTGGAACAGGATGGAGAAAAAGAGAATATAGTGTGAAGCAGGGGATCCTAAAAAGGAGAAAGCCCTTACAGAAAATGGACTAAGAAAATTGGTGAAGAAAACTGTCAGACCAGTTCATGTTTGAACCGCTACTAAACTGTCAGCTTTAAAAGCCGTCTATAGTGAGCCAGGAAGCAGGATTGCTTTAAAACCTGGATTTCTCGTCCCCATGTCAAACAGCAGCTCTCAGTCAGCCAGTGGGATTACCGTTCCAGTTTTTCTACTGTTATGGTCTCTGTGATTTGGCATCTGAGTCATCAGCCAGTCACTTTGATTGGCTACAGCTCAGATATATTTGAGGCAGCAATTAATTAGCTGTTCTGATGAAGGAAGTAGTAAGACTGGAGAAAGAGTCTAAAACTTTAAACTGTTTAAGTTGTTCAGAGGGATTAAAATAGCATTCTGTTTTGTTTGCAGGTTTTCTGTTTTATTATTTCTTTGTTTTTTTCTTTATATATGTGGATCCTCTCTAGATTGTAAGGTGTATGAATGTGGCATCTGAAGAGATTTGTCAGTGAAAGCAGAGTCTTGGCAGCCTTTTAAAGCGGCACAAATTAGCCACGGTTGAGCCATGGATGAGCACAGAGGAGTGTCTCATGTTGAAGGTCCTCGACACTGCCTCCAAATCAGGTGGCACACAAATCTACAGCATGTTTTTTTTCACTTTTAGTTAAGTATATCTGATGAATTATGGAGATAAACAGTCAAATGCTAAAATCCTATTTATTATTTATGGCATATCTTATTAATGAATTCTATTCTACACATTTCAATTGACAAAATTTCTGATCTTCATATGGGTCAATTGAGAATCTCAATAAATATCAAAGATTATCAGCCAGAGAAGTCTAAGTGAGCCCTTTTGGGGGTGATGAGTCACATACTGTACCCATAATTTCTTACAGTACATCATAAAAAGATGATAGAAATTCATTTTAAACCACTGGTTGTCAAAGAGTGCAAAAGTTTTAAACTGCATACAAAATTACTGTATACAAAAGTGACTTATGTAGCACTTGCATACATTTGCACACAGGCAAGAGACTGGACATGAACCAAATTAAACTAAAAGTGAATTTAACCTTACTGAATTACAGTTAGGATTCAGTCATTTGGATTGTAATTAGATCAGAATCTGATTGTATTACTGAATTGGCTCGGATTTAATTGATTTGATGTTTAACTGGATATAAACTGTAGCTGCCTAGTAGATTCATAGTAGATTAGAATTAAAGTAATTTTAATTTACCCACATTGTAGTCAAAACCCCAAAAAGCTGGAATTTGGGGTTTTGACCCGAAACCATCTGTTTGCATGGTTTCGGATTGTCTTAAACAATTACATGAAATGGAAACATTTATCCTAACTGTAAGTAATTTAATATTTTGAGTGGCGTGGCTCAGACAGAGTCCTGACTTGAAACTGTTTGAGAATTTGCTTTTGGACCCAAAGATCCAAATGCAGATACTTCAGATACTTAAATTATGAAAATATGAATGGGAACAAGCCAAAAAAACCCTATTACACCCTAGAGGTTTGACAAATGTAATGCCAGTAAAGATGTTTCCGTTGATTGCTATGAAATTTATATACAATATTGAACGTACAATTTTCTTTTATTAAGCTATAAATAAAAACAGAAAATACTTTATTTCAGATTCAGAATTTCCTTTGCAATGTTAACATTTATTGTGCATTAATGCTATGGCTAGATATCAATAAACTGAATTAAACTAAGTTGAAGTTATTATCTTTCTGAGTTTTGCTTGCTTGAATACAATCATCAAAATTGGAGTTTCATTCTTTCCTTTTGTGATTCATTGCAAAGTTTCTGTGTTTTAGTAAAACAGTGTACTTTTCTCAGCTCACTTAAGACTTAAGTCATAGGATGTTTTATCTTGGTCTCTTTGTTTTATCATATATTACATTCGGCTACAATAATGGAATTTGTCCTTATCAAAAGCTTTTGTGTAAGCAAACACTTCTCAATATTATGGATTTTTTTTATTACTCCAACAGTTGTTTAAGCTGCCCAAGTATGTGATGCTGTTCCCTTATTCTCTTTCTCCTGTTATCGCCATCTTCCACACTTTACTCTCTATATGTAATTTTGTTCATGAGTTGCTAAAAACATATGAAACGTAGAGTTTATGGCATTTACATTAGCACATATGTTTTATATATCGCATATTATATAATATAGTGGTAGAATTTTTGTTAAAGCACACAAGAATAAAACCTGTCCTCCTGTAGCTTTGAATATATCAAAACATATTTTGTTTTCATTTTCTTTACAGCCTCATGTATGTCTGCGGTAGGCTCGGATGTTGAATTAGCGGGACTTTATGTCGGTGTCTCCAGTTAAGGCCCCCGTTGAGCTGAGCACCCCAGTGAAGGTTTACAGTTGAATAATGTGATTATGTGTTCTGCAGATACTGGGGGCAGTGGTGTGTCATCAGTGCTCATTGTGCTGTAAAACTTGAAGCTGGCAGATAATTCCTGGTTTAGCTGATTGGTTTCATTTATATGTAGATTAGTTTGGGGAAAAAATACTTCTCCAGTTATTTTCCACTTCAGAATTACTGATATTGTAATTTTAACACTCCAGTACTTATCACATTGTATGTAAACAGTGTTGTAATTTTGTTTCTGCCACTCTTGACTACATGTGTTATATGTGAGTGTTCTGGCTATTGAAAAGTTGTGAGTTCAATTTCAGCTTTGACTCCAACACATGTTGAAGTGTCTTTGAGCAAGATCCTAAACTGTATGTTTTCTATAGATTTGTGTTTCAGTGTATGAACATAATTCTGTCAGTGCAAATGAATGAAGATGACTTGTAGCGTCTGTAATGGGTTTGTATGTCTATTGCCTGGTAAAAACCAGCCCTCTGTACTATACTTTGTTCTTGGGTGTTGAGAAACTATTACTTCCTGCAGGCGTGGACTGTGAGTTTTTAAATTTTACCTAATTGTTAACGTTTTCCTGTGACGTATGGAGTCAATGCTATGAAGCTTACCAAATTGCCTGCACAGCAAACAACCATCCTCTGCTGTAAAGACAGAAGAGCAGAGCCAAACAAGGCAGCTGTGCTGTGTGCTAGATTTGTTTCAAGCAGAATATCACAGGAAGGCAATGGCCAGGCTAGTATGACTAGAAAAGCCCTAAATTATTTCATTCTACTCGGTTACTAAAGAAGCCAAGAAGAGCCGTTCAAGCTATAAATTTGTCTGTCATTTTCTTGAGATAACAAGAAAATGATCTTGTTAACACAAGGAAATGAAAGTCATTGTCTTATGAGAGTGGGCTAAGTTTCTCATTATCTTTATTGGATTTGCTGGGTTGTCCAAGTAGCTGACTGTGAAGCCTGCAGTTGAATCCTAAATGCTGTTAAAAATTTAAATTTTGATTTTGTTCCTTTGTTGACTCTGGGATAAAAAAATTATATTTCTTGATAACCTTTCCATAAACTACGTAGATATGCAGCATCATGGGCTCTCTACCTCCACAGCCACAAATAGTTCTGTTGAGACATAAACATGAATTAAAAGGTTAGTTTTAAAAAGAGGTTCTGTGAAGTTATTAGCAAGATTTGGGAGGCAGTGTATTCCTGCAGTAAGTACTGTAACAGACATATTTCATGTTCAGTACCATTCTTCATCTGCCAACGGTTTACAAAAAAATTTATAATTTCTGTTACTTAACAGTGGCAGTAATTGTGATCTAATAATCTGAACCTTTGTTTCTCTTTTCAGAAATACAAGGAGTTTGAGCGGGCGGTGAGGGTGGAGGAGATTGATGGGCTACGACTGGTGAAGAGGCTGGCTAAGAACATGGAAGAGATGTTTCACAAGAAAGCCCAGGCTATGAAGGTATACTGCATGCTTTTCAGTCATTAGCAGTTAGCAGAGCTTCTTCCCTGTCAAACATCTTTTTAAAATTACTTTACAACTGCTGGTATTTATTTATCTTGTCTCAGTCCTGGATGTGTGGCTGAAAGGATGGGTACACAGTAATATTTGCACCTGGTACTATTGAATTTGGATTATTTTACATTCCTTTCCAGATGTCTGCTTCCATTTTCCAGAGGACAAAAATAAAGTAATGTTTTATAATGCAGCCATTTTCAAATTTAGCTACCCTTAAACAATATGCTCTTTTGTTGACTTGCCATATCATGCCTTAATCTTAACATCTTAATCAGTAGTTTGGTTTGGATTTTGAATCAATATTTTTGGTTGGACTAACTAACTGAACACACACACATAAACAAAGCAAAAAAAAAAAACTGATTTAAAATAAGTGTTGTGATTCTTAATATTCCTGGTTTACGTTTTTGCAGGAGCTATAGGTTGTTAACAAGTCGTGTGTCCAGAAACCCCCAAAATCTGTAAAGTGGCCACATACTATAGCTACTCTGAAAACTGAAGCCAATTTCAATCTCGTGTTGTCCTGCAATTTGTGTTATTTAGAGAGATCAGACCTCTGGCTTTAAACAGTCCAATATTGATATTTTTAATTCAGTGTTTGGAATATGCAAAAAAAAAAATCTTTTTTTAATATACAAGCTGTTCTCCTTGGTTATGGCGTTCTATTGTTATTGTACTTCCTTAAGTTTTTATTTGCTACTGTGAGATGTATGTTATTATGTAACAAATGGGAAGCTAGGTATCATTTGCACATGCAAACAAAATAACAAAATAAAATACATGTGCATTTTAAATCCTTATGACAGTTGTCTGAAATTGATTTTCTTCAATTTCAGAGAGCATTAAATTTCAACTTGTATCTTTTCCCTAACTGTGCTTTAAATGTTATGGTACAAAATGTTTATGTTTATTTATCAAGTATATTTAATTTTCTTCTGTAAAACATCAAGAGAATATAAGAATAACTCATGAAACTGGCCATGTCTCACGTTGTTTTTTTTGCTCTGTTTTTTTTTTTTTTTTTTTTTGCATTAACATAGTTCATGAGTCCATAACAAATACCTGTTGCTGTACTACATTAATACTTAGTACTACATATTGGTTTGCAAAGGATCTGCACATTTTCTTTTGCTCTATTGGTTTCTTTTGTTACTTCACATGAAGGAGTTAACTTTGAAAATAAGTTGATTTATTCCTCCTTTGCTTCTCTCAGAAATCTGTGTGTGCGTGTTTGCAAGTGTTGTAACAGATGTCCACATTGCTTTGGCTTTCTGGCTGCTTCAGGTGATAGATCCTATCAGAACAACATGATGCTGTTTGGAGAAATTGGATTTCTCTGACAGTCTGATCCAAGGATGGAAGCTAAAAAAAAAAATCAAGACAGAGGGGCATAGATAGTATTTCAGTGCTTTAGCTTGCTTTGTTGCTGCTTGTCTTCGCTTTTATAGTTAAGCAAGAAAGTCTTAAGCTTTTGCTATAAGTTCCAGATATTGTCAAATGAATATATTTGCTAGTGTGAATATTATGCCTTAATATTGGCATAATATTGGCCAATATTATGCTTTTACCTTGGCACTAGCATAAGACTTTCTTACTTTGTATTTTCAGTCTAATAGGAAGTAGCTCTTGAGCTGCCTTTGTGGTGTTTTACATTTTAAATTATGAGTTAAAACACTCAGTGACATAAGAATTGAAAAAGCCCCGAGCACTTTCAATTGGATTTTTTTGGCAGCGTTTTGGGTGCCCGGTAGAAAAAACAAACAAGTCCATAAAAAGCCATGAATGATGTGCAAGTATTGTGAGAAAATATATTTTGATACCTTAAGGCAAGTACATGGTCCAGAAGTTGGTATCTCGCCTATAGCGCCCTACTGGGGAGTTATAGGCGGTTTTCTACAGGCAATTCATGCACTAACCGGTTAATGTGTGGTTCGGTTCTACCCCCGGTAGTGAGCTTCTCCATTATACAGTCTGTTTTCCTCACTACTGAGCAGGACATGAGCGAGTAGCGGCTGTGGTCAACGCTCCGCTGATGTTTGCAGCAACACTCAGTAATGGGGAACCTTAATATTGTGGTTCTGATGGACTCAAATAAACCTAGATATTTCATTTTGTCCTACAGAAATTCATGACAGGCTCAAACGTAATAAGACTTGTATAAGATGAGTATTTCACCATACACATATATATAATGTGTGCACATTACAGTGTAAAGTTCTGCAAGAAACAAATAAGGTAAGATTTAACCCTTGTGTGGCAGGAGTTAATTTCATTAATATTTTTACCGTCAAGAGTTTTTTTTAATTTTTATTTTAATTGATAGATAGATAGATAGATAAATCTTTGTCACTGTCACAAGAACAACGAATTTTGTAAAGAGTTATTAGCTATAAACATGTATTCCAGAATTTTCCTCTATTTTATTCCATCTTGCTCTAATATTCTGCTGCTTTTATTACTAATATTCAAATCAGTCAGGCCTGGCATGCACTCCTTTTAGCCTTCCTTAAGTATCCCTCTCCTCTTTGTCGGTCTCTGCTCTCTCTACTCCGTCTTTCCCCATCTCTCTGCTGTTTTTTCTAAAGTATATGTGACGCTTCAGCGATTCAATTTCCGTGCAGTCGCTCTCCCCTGCCTGTCATTGTGGCTCTATCTTTTCGTTGATCGCCCTCCACCCCTTTATCGCCCACCACCACCTGCTACGAGACGGCAACTCCTGGTGCTGTGAGAGGGAGCACGTGTCAATGAGTGTCGTATGTGGTCCTGTTTAAGTGGACCAAAGACAGTGTTTGTGACTTTTGTGTGTTAGCATAATACTTTTTATTAGCTCAGTCCCATAATAATAATTTATAACAGTGAGCAAGCATTCATGGCTGTGTATTGTTAATATCAGGATTCTCAAATTTCTCAAACTTTATTTTGGAAGATTTATGGATGTCCTAGAAAGTATGCTGACAACAGTAGATCCTCTGCACCCTGTAATGTGTCAGGTGGGTTCTAGATTTCCAAAAATCCTGTCACAGTTACTTAAATTGAAATATGAGGACTTTTGGAAACCACACAGTGACCTTGGACTCTTTTTTTTTTCTTTTCCTGAGAGGTGTTCTCTTTCCGTTTCAGCTGATAAATGTCCAGAACTGAGATGTGATTGTTCTTTCGAAGGACATAAATATTATGTATCTTTCAAAAACCAACATTTGGGCTTCTTCAGCAGCATATGTACGGCTAATGGATAATGTGTTCATAATTGGATTAAGGAATAATCTTAGCCCACTATTTTCGCTTTTTAATTACTTTACTTAATCACTTCCTGAATCAGTGGGGTGCTCTTTTGCTTCAACCAATAATTCTTCCTTTTACCGTCAGTGCTGCTGAAAAACAATATTTTGTGCAAGCTGAAAGTGGTAAATGGTAAGAAGCGGTAAAGGCGTTATCAAAGTTGAAAGGCGTGGAACTATTGTAATGCCCTCTTTGAAGTCGAGCGAGGCTATGTTTCATGTGACAAACACACTTCAAAGGAGAGTGGATGCCATGCTGCTAGCGGTGTTTCTCCTGTAATGTCATTTGGTCTTTGCTCTGTACCTGCTGATATCATTTACCTGTGGCAGCTTCACTTCTGTAGTCATCAGCATGATTGTCACTGTGGAGAGTGGAACATTTCTTACTGGTGTACTTTTCTTTTTAAAGTATACCAGCAAGAAATTGCTTATAAGATTTAAAAGGAAATTTCTCTGTGTGAAAATAATTTTATACACCAAAGTGCACTTAGAATTTCTGTTTCAACATTAGCATTTATGCAGGCTCTGGGAGATCATTTAAATTGCTATGTAGTTTCTAAAAAGTTTTTTTCTCCCTATTTTCACAACTCAATTCTCATTTTAGAATTTTAGGCCTGAGTTTGCATCAGTAATGGTTTCAAAATACATGCTTTTTGCTTTCTAATTTCTGTATTTAGAGCTTACCATTGAGCAAATGACTGACTAGTATTTAAGTAGGGTAAGGTTGCAAGTAAGTATGACTTGATATGTAGGAAAATACACCTTGATCTTTTTCCCCTCCTGCTGGTATTTTACTTATTTCAGCAGCCGTCCTCACAGATCTCTGTGTGTAAACTATTAACATCAGATGTCAGACCAGCTAGATTCTCCTCCTTTCTTCTCCAGCTGTTTTTCCACCACTGAGAAATCAAAGGAGAGAGAATGAAAGTTTTTTTTCATTTTTTTCTTTACGAAGATGAAATTATCAAGACAGATGGGAGAGGTAAATGTAAGAAAAGACAAGTCAGATATTCAGTCTAAGTCTAGAATAAAAACTAGGAAAGAGGAGATGTGAGAAGAAGACAGAGGGTGAAAGGTTGTGACAGAGCTGGGTTGAGAACTTCATATTTTCTTCAGTCAGCAAAACTACTGAGAACTGTCAACTATTTATTATTTGGACTTTACGTTTCCCCTTCATCTCTTTGTCTCTGACACTTTACTATGTTCAGCCCACTTGGCTTTGACCCAATCTAAATCTGTTAAACAGAGGAAGTAAAGTGTCAGAGAGCACTATCCCATTTTGTTGATGCTGCACCATTCCTTGGCTCCTATAAGGATATTAATTGCTGTCCCTAGTACTATTGATGGGCTGAGCGAAGCCAATCCCACCCATCTCGAACCTTTGGCAGAACCAAGACCCAAAGGACCTGCCCTGCTAATGTAGGAGGCCAAACCTTACTTTGCGTTTGTGGTTACAACCAAGGTACAGCTGTGCATCAGCAAGTTGTCCATGTAGATTTACATACAATTATTTATTTTGCAACTATTGTGTGTAGTGACTTCCACACCCACCAACAGTATAAATGAATGAAGTTGAATGTTTTGTTTCTGGTCTTAATAAAAGAGGTGTTGTTTGTAATTTGTATAATTAAGTAGGCAAATTCCCAAGTCCCAAGTTGTCAAAGCAGGTCTGAAATATCCCTAAGGAGGTAACAAGTTACTGCGTAGGTGGTTTGTAAAGTCTTGTGAAAGACAACTGAATAAGTTGGCAGCAAAGGACAATTCAACTTTAAAAGACAAAATGGACTTCTAAATGTTTTGGTTTCCTCTAACTGCTTGGAGTTTCCCAGCAAACTTTAAAGAGAGGAAGTTAAACTTCATTCAAAATACAAATGTTTGGTAAATCAGCATCTTACAGAACCTCTGGGTATGCTTTTATACAGGTATGTTCAGAGTTTGACCTGCTGGGCCTCCTGTTCTGGGTTACCCTGGTAGAGCATTGAGATTCAGGTCACTGCCCTCAGAAATGTGTTGAGTCAAAGCTTAATGTGCTCCGCAAAAAAAAAAGGCAAGAGATGTCGGTACTGGTCAATAATATATGTGAGCCAACCTACCTCTCCTTTTCTGACGGCCGCTTTTAGCATAGCTCAGCTGCATGACAACCTCTGAAAACCTTGACGGATTTATAGCTGCATCTATAATGAATAGCATTTGCTAAGGTCATTGGCTTCAGCCCTCAGGAAACCCTTCACACGGTAGGTGAGGTGCACAAACAACAATCAGCCTATCAGACTGACAGCTAAATGAGGGGGATCACTGATGAACTTTTGAGAGAGTAAACAAGAGAATCCATTTATGGGCAAAGCATAATTACAAGATGTCAGGTAATGAAAAGAGGTAGATGAGCGCAAATGTCAGGAAAATGAAATGGGCGGTAAAAGTAGGTGGGATTAAAGAAAAAAAAAGTGGAAAATAAACTGTTTATTCAAGGTGAAAGACTTTGCTTTTGTTTGGCTTTATAAAGAGGGGGTAAAAAGGTGGCACTATTATGCTATGATTACGAGTTTAGCCTCTCAATACAAAGGTTTCAGGCTCAGGCCCCTCTAAGCCTAATTAGTAATTGTTCCACCCTTGCCAGCAATGGTCAGCAAGCATTTGTGATTACTGGCAACCAATCTGTTACATCTGTTGGGGAATATTTCCCCAGTTTTTTCACTAAATTGAAAGGTATTCAAGGCTTAACCCATTGTTCAAGGCAACACCAGAGCATTTCGTCTCATCTGGTGTAAGTAAGTTATGATTTCATTACATCAAGTTGTTCCCGAAGAAGCAAAGCCGTGCCGGACAGTATCACTCTCCCTGTCATATTTAAGTGTTGATGTCTAAAAAGCACTTTTCTCTGGTTAATCTACAAAATAGTTTCCTATCAGTCTTGGAAATGATCAGTTTGTATTTTGGGAAACGTGACAGGGGTCTTTGTGTTCATTTTGGTTCGCAGTGGTGAAGTCCCAAAGTCAGAAAAGGAATTTGTGAATTATTTTTAGATCATAACATGATGTGTTTTTTAGCCTACTTGTGCTGGTTGAAATGTTCTTTGTAAGTGATTTCTTCTAACATAGATCAGGCAGTCATTAGCCTGACCTATGTTAGTCATTAGCCGAAGAAATTCAGCAAACAACGCTCAATTGGTTTGGATTGATACTCCCTAAACAAATGAAATAATCATTTGAAAATTTCTTAGTGTTTACTTTTGTATTTATTTTTGTCTGAGGTTTAAACTGATACATTGAAGTTGAAGCAACTTCAATTGCATATTTATGTGCATATTTACTTCGCAAGTAAAAAGAAGTACCGTAATATTCTATGTTTAATTCATAGTAATAAGTTTATTTTGGCAAGTGTCTCTGATTCAAACTTAACACGTGATCTATTTGAACTAATAATTTTAAATGGTCATTGTTAGAGAAAAGGCTATTCTTAAGGTCCAAAACCTATTTCTGTAATTTTCAAACAATACCCAGAAGTAAAAGTTTGACCAAATCAGTGTCAGAATTGACCCCATTTTTTTGTAGAATCAAAGCTTTGTAATGCAGACTGAGATCAGCAGAAAAATATCAGAAATTTATTATCACTTTCAGATACTGCTTTGGGATTCCTCTTGTCTATCAAATGCAATCATCAAAGAAAGTTTTTTTCTGTCTTTGTGTCTTTAGCTTTTACCTAATCTCATTCACTGTATGCATATGAAAGTGTTTATTTGTAATCAAACATTTGTGCTTTTTCACCAGCCACCAGACCCTGCCTCTTTGACTGTATCAGTTTAATTATTGTTGTCATCTTGTAAACCCAAGACTCAGCAGAACAACTAGAGACAAAAAGTAATTTCCTCTCTTTCTAATCTGCACCATACGCTGTGGCAGAGCCACTTGTTGATAAAAAGCAGCTGGGCAGGTTCATTTGAATGCATGAAGGAAACACACACCTTGTGAATCAGTCAGAAAACACACACAGCAAACCCACATTTGCTAAAATGAAAGCACATCTCCTAGACTGTTCATTCTGGTGAAATTTTGATATTTACAGGAGTTAAAAACAGACAGTTGCTCTCACTGTTTTCATTCAGCAGCTCTTTTGCAACAGCTTCCTGTGTGCCTGTCACATTTTTTGGTTCCTTTGCTATGCTTTCTTGTCACTTTTCTGAGTCAAAAGCATAAACTATGTATATATGTCAAACCAGCCCTAATTTTGACACTAAAACTTACATTTATAATAAAGGATAATAAAACATTTATTATCCTTTGGCTTGAAGTGTACAGAGATGAATATTTTGAGATAAGTATTAAGAACATATTTCACAGCAGTTGCTTGATGTTAATAAACATATTGATACATGTCCAGAAATATGCTGAAAACTCTTTAAAAATTTATATACTGTACTTACATTGTCTCTGAGTAATATTTAAAAGTAGCTGTAAAAATTTAAAAAGCAGTCTGTCTGGTATGTTGGCTTATAACAATATATAAGTCAACATAAGACATATGAGAAGTCATATGTGCATGACTTTTCTCATATGCACACATCTAAGCAGATTTAACTTCATGGATATGTATATCATCATTGCATTTAAAGGAAAATCCAATAATCTTTAAGGTGATTTTGAGAAGTTCAGACTTTGAGATGGGGTTATTTTCAAACCATATTAATCCACTGTGGGTATGTGTTTTTGTTTCTTATATATACTTTCCAGTGCACATGCAGCAATTGTTTTCTGTTATTTTTGTCTTTGCTACCTCTCAATGAAAATGCACAAATTCACCGACCTGAATGCAAACATGTTCTTATATTGTCAAACATTTTGAACTGGTTTTCAGAAACATTGCAAGATGTCCTATGCCTTTCTGCTTTGCCCATTTCTGTCAACTCATCACAAACCAAGAGGGTAGCAGAACAAATGCAAATATGACTCCATATAGCTGAATAGAAGCAATCACAAAATATGCAACAATATGCAATGGCCAGGTGTGTTGCTATGGTGAAGAAAATGATTTGCTAGAGCCTAGATTACAGTGTTTGCTTCCCAAAACAGCTTGCCTACACACATAACAGCATCACAACACACCCCCAATGCTCAGCTAAAATAGGATGGCTGATTGCAGTAGTTTAGTGGTGAAAGCCATTTGAATGGAAATGTGAAATGGAAGTTCATTACTAAAACTCCAAGGCAGTGAAACCAGATGTGAATGAGAGAAGCTGGTCAGAGTGAAAAAGCACAATGAGCATCACATCACATTTAAGTGTGATGTACACAGATACACACACTTCTAAAAAGAAGTGTGTGTATCTGTGTGTTTGTAAGACATCATTTAGAGTTAAGGCCTGAAAAGTATTAGCTTGATCCCTCACCTTGTGCATTAGTTGATAATTTTTCAAAAATAATGGATATTTCTTAGTTTGACATGAGAATTGTGCATAAAGGCACAATATAGTCCATTTCTACTGAGTTGTTTTTTATGCATTTTATGAATCAGATTTAGGCAAACACTGGCTTATAATGGCACTTCAAATTTTGCTTACATTTTTTATAATTTTCTTAGCAGAAACGATTTGTCACATTTTGTAAACTGAAAATGCTTCAGTATATGCCTTTTTTAAAAAATAGGACTTTGGGAGGCTTTTAATAATGCTCGACTGAAATCTTATTGAGGCAAACAGCATATTTTGACCTGATTAAAAAAGTTGGGACTTGTCTAGAAAAAAAATGTGCAAGTACAAAATAAAAGCAATAGAAGATAAAAAAAAGAGGCAATGGAAAATAAGAAAGTGTAGATCAACACAACCTTTCCTTAACTAGTAATAAAGAACATGAAACAGACCATGACTGTTTCATGTTCTTTTTCAGTCTAACTTACAACTAAGCAACGAATCATGTTAACATTTAATCCCAACTTAGAAAATCAGTGGACTTTAGAAATGTGCACTGTAATTTTTCTTCCTGCTAATCATCAATAACTACTGATTCTCTTTAATCCAGCTACGTATGGTATTGCTACTTTTGGCTGTCAGCCAGCAGTAACAGTCAAACTGAATAACAACTTGCCATCTAAGTAGATTGGTGGATGGTGGAACATGTTTGTAAATCAATCTCTTTTCTCAGTTTCTTGAGCAAAACTGAAATAAAGGAAATTATGTCTCCAAACACAGCTGATTTAATGGTATAGTCAACAATGGTGCAATTTATTGGGTCCATAAGAAAAAAAAAATGGTAACTTTATTTTTAAGAAAAATATGCTCTTTTTGTTTTAGCAAGTTAAAAGCAGACAAAATGGGGCAAATTTTTGGCACAAGATCTCATTTCACCTCCAGTGCCTCCAGTAGTGGAAGTGCAGTAATTACATTCAATGGAATATAATTTAGTTAACTCAAATTCATTCAAATTCAATAACCCAGAAATTAAACTATTATGTGTATATGTTCCCCATGATAAAAGCATCAGTACTGGCCTATAAATCTAGAAGATGTTAAATGGTGAATCTTTAAATATAGCTGAATGTAAGGGTAAATTTGTGTAAATTTGTTTGTGTCAGCAATCTTATTAATGCATGGAAGTCATGACATGCAAGTGAAAACAAGTTTCTTTAGAAAGAGACATTTCCAAGAAGCATCATTTGTATATTACTTACATTTTTTATATGTGAAACCTTTTTAGTTTAGGTAATGCAGTCAATGCAAAAACTTTATTTAATAAAAATGTCCAAACAAAGAATAAAATGTATCCCAAACTAACGTTATGTTGTTCAGGTGTTTCACATCAGACCAGCACAAAACTGTAGCTTTGACTGAACGCTGACCAGAGCTGTACAATTTCTCGCTCCTTCTTTAGATCCCCGTTCTTCCGAGAGACGTTCGGCTTGCAGGGCATGCCGCTTTAAAAGTCGATGCATGCACTCCTGGTGCTGCTCAGGATTAAACTCATAATCATGTTCCTCCAAACTGTGCAGCTCTCTGATACCAGACGGTGTACACTGCTGTGCTTGAAATGTTGTTTGGAGTTTGCAGTGACGTAAATCAACAAATGCAGTCTGCTGTCAATCAAATTCCTTGCGCATGAATTCACAGCTTGATGTGACTTGTACTTCCCCCGAAGTTGGTACAAAAACGGAGAAGAGCCGAGCAGAACTACTCAGGATCTAATGGAGATGAATCTGACCGAGGCGGACTGGGGCAGAACTTGTTAAAGTTGCTACTGGTTAAAGTAGCGACTTTTGAAACCAGGTCTCAGAGTGGGACTTTACAGGAACACCCCATGTGGAGGTGTGAAGTGCTCTGTGTGGGAACATGTGCAGAACCTGCAGCATTTGGTCTATGCATGCATGGGTATATAACAGTAAAGAAAATGACAGATTATATTGTACTGTTTGTGCTATTTAGCTTTTTCAGCTTAGCATCTTGTAATACAGAATATTTGTGTGTTACATGAGCACATGGTTCATCGGGACAAAGCACATGTGTCTTTCGACAGGTTAAAATTATAGACAACAGGAACATTGGGATGTCTAAATATAAACATTTTCCCAAGTCAACATTAAAAAATACCAGCAGTTTCCAGATAGTGGTCTCATGTAAGCAAACGCTAATGTTCTATAAACACATTTTTCAGGGTTCTTTCATAATTGTCTGATGTGGTAGATCTTCACAAAAAAACAAACAAAATCAAAATGTTAGCTCTTAGAGAGATTGTAAAAATCCTAAAACTGACTCAAAGGCAGAAAGATACCGACCCGCATCACCCTAAAGACACAGCAGACGGTACCAGCAAGAGGGTGATGATGGAGTGACTTCATGTGTGGCCATTTGTGAGTGTGCATGGTAATGGTTGTTTGAGAGAAATGTGCAAGTGTAAAACAGCATGAGCCAATGATGTCTGGCTTCACTGGGATCAAGGAGTCCAGGGCAGTCATTACCTCTTCTGTTGAAGCATTAAGGAGAATTGCTTCTTTTTATGAGACTGCCAAATGTTTGCCTGCTCTGTGTGTCTCAGTATCAATATTATTGTGGTGCTAACAGCTACTTATACAGATAATATTTGTATGGAGCTTTTCTTGCCTATTACTTTTAAACTACAAAACCGATTCACATTTCTGTTGAAACTATAATGTTATCTTCTCTGTTTCTGCAGCGATTGGTGGAGGCAGCAGAGGAAGCCCATCTACAGCATGAAGAGAATCCAGACCTGCAGGTGAGTCAAAAAATAATTTTTTTTTTATTTTTAAGTGAGTCAGTATTGCCTCAACGCAAACTTAATTTCAATCAGCATGCTCATCCCTTATTCTTAGAGGATTAAAGCAAATCCTTGTTGACTATCAAAGTTAGAGCTTTTGTTATTAATTCTTTGTGAGGATAAAATAAGGCAGTAATCCTCTGTAAAAACAAGAAAGGTTGATAAGAAAAGGCATTTTGAAATTGGTTCTGCTGTTTAACTCGAGTACAGTGCATTATTTCCCGTTAACAATACAGCTCCCCTTAAAATGATTACATATTACAATTATGTAATTATTACAATACACATGTATTTCAGTGTGTCACCTTCAGCTGTGGTCTCACTGGAGCTGTTGGAAAACAAACTCGTATCTGAAAAGGAAACTTTTGGTTGCATTGATTCCTACACTGCAGGTTTTACATAGAAATAGATGAAATAGGTTCAGAAACCCAAAGGAAATATCAATTCAGATTTCAGTGCATAATCAGATAATATTTTTGTAACCTTGGAGATGCCTTTTTTTTTTTTAAATGTATGTTGATTTGTTTTTTTTGGGGGGGAACTGAGGTGTTAGTCCCAGACAGGATTAGGGTGAGTTGTAGTGTTGAATGTACTTTTATGTACTTGAAATTTTTTTGTGTTAACTCTGTACACAAAAAAATGTGTACAGAGCTGTACAACATTATAAAGTACATGATAAAGTATCATGTACTTTATCTGTACATGATAAAGTAACTAAATAATTTAACTGTATATGTTTAATCACTGGAGGAATATGTAAACCCTAAATCTGCTTGTGTGGGTTTTTTTATTATAATTTTTCATGAGCATGAGTTCATTTTAGTTAAAATTATAGTTCAACACCATCTTTATCCTTTTAGTCTTAATTAACTAATTTAATTAACTTTTCTAGTTCATTTAATCATGAAATAAACTGCAATATTCACATTTTAATTAAATGTAGATAATGATAAATATGATATTAAGCAATGAAATTCCCACGCACATACATGCACGCTCGAAAACACACACGCATGCACGCCCCCACACACCCCATCACTGAACACATTCTAAACTATTTCAGAGAAGTACCTCCTTCTGTTCTGCAGATTTGAGCAAATTCTTTATTCTAATCACATTTGCACACACACCCCCAAACCAAGCTGCTGCCTTCATGGTTCTGCCTCAAATCCATTTGAACAGCTTTAATTTTGTGAGTACTGCTTTGAATTGTGTATGTCACGTGCGTCTGGCAGTGCTGTGGATGTGGACTTGGTCGTGTGTGTGCTTGCTGTTTGTGACTGAGCTTGCTGAACGTCAAGCACAGTTTAGAACAGAGTTTGTTAAAGTAGGAGGAGCAGCACAAACTTGAGGTCTTAAGAGGAGCTGTGATACTAAGTCGACTTTGGAGAATTTGAAGCTAAACCACTTATAAATTGAGTGCTGGTATCTGTGCCTGCTTAGAGTAAGTGTTTACTTTGTCAGTTCTTCAGAGTATTACAGTGAATGCCATGCGGTTTTCTGCTAACACAGGCAATTAAAGGTGATTAGTTACTAAATTAACTACTGTCCAGCCCTGTGGATTTGACCAAATCTTCTTGGTCGTCTTTGGTGATCTTCTTGATTTTTACACATTCTCTGAATTTTCCAACTTCACTTTAAAAAAATCCTTAAAAAGAACAAGTAAAGCTGATATGATTTTGTCACAACACCAGAAAGGCAACATTAGCTATTTGGTAAAATTATTATTGGCATTAATTATGTTTGAAGATTAGATGAACATGACAATAAAGGGACATTCATTCATGATTTTTAGACTAGCTCACTTATGCTGAAAATGGCCTGGCTAACAAGCTCATCTTATTTTCAAACAACTTGAATGTGAAACTACATAAGCACTCTCCTGATATTTAACCTTTTATACCATTTAAATTTCAAGTCATTTCAGCATGCAGATTTCAGCTTATCCTTAGTGTGGAGTGTTACTGTGTTCAAACACAGTGCCACTCACCAATGTGATTTATTTATTTATTTTATCTACCAAAGACATTAATAGTTTTGGGATTAACTGTAAGTATAAATGGAAATGTCTATAGGCTGTACGAAATAATAACAGAACTTTAGAAATTGACTTTGGTTTTATTTTATTTTTTTTTATGTATACCATGTTCCTCAACATGTTTTGCTATGCAGTGATAAGTTATTTTTCAGCTTTTAAGAATCTCTAAATAATTACAATATTTTTTATAGGTGTTTCCCAAAGCTTTAATATTTAGAATTTTTTATTTAAATTTTTACTCGCAGAACATATTTTTATAAGATTTACACAATTTTTTACTTTGTTTAATTATACTTCCTACAATAAGGTAGAGAAAATAAAAATATAAAAGGAAAGTGTTAAGAGCAACATTTATTTTACTGGTTGTTGAGAGATACCACTGCCTGGAGAAGGGCATTTTCCACACAACCACTTCAAAGTCCTATTACATCTTACCACGCAGTGATTATGTACCAAAAGGAGAAATAATGTTTCACACTCAAACTAATAATAACTAGAAATGAGACTCAGAAACCATGAGGAAGACAGTGGATTATTGAAATAGATGAAGTTCCTGACAATGAATGGTGACGTCAACTGGTGTTTGTCCCTACTCATTCTTACAATGAATTTTCAAAATTCACGCTTTTTATAGACTGTTAATGCATATCTTCATATTCAGATATTTATTATTGTTTGGAGTCAAAGATGTACGCATTGTTGGGTATGTTGTAAAACAGATTAGGATTAAACTATGTCTCTATTGACTTGCAAATTAGTAGTCACTTGCAAACTCTTGGCTTTACAAAAATAAAATATTCTTCTAGATAGGGTTTGACAAAAAAAAATCATGTTTCACACAATTAATACATTAAATGTAGGCCTGGGTAACTACATATTTATCCTTTATTGTGGGGTTCTGATGCAAATTATAAGACTCTTGTATTTCTCTTATTTACAACCATTTAACAAAACTTATTATGCAGACATTATTGTATAATGTTACAGATATGTGTTAAAACAGTAGCATATGCCACTTACATGTCATGTACGGGCTTGTTTTTTTCATTTAGTGGTTGATGGGCACAATCATTGTGTGGGATCACAACAGCGTTTTATGCCAGTAATTATTTGGCAGGGATGAAATGAGCCCAACATGGTGAGTGCCTCTTTGTTACCGCTTTAATGGCACAGCCTGAGCCAATGCTACATGGTAGAGTAGTGTAGTGTATCAGAATATTTACATGAAGATTAGAAAAGCATATATTGCACCAGCATGGCAAGACTGTGTATCTAGGTCTCTGAGAATAGATAGAAAAAAGCAAAAATAGAAAGGGTTCAAAAAAAGAAAACTCTAACATGCCATCAGAGTCCTGAAGTCATTAGTAGATGGTTGTTGACAAAGTATTTGGACACAGTAATAACATTTTGAGAAAAGATTTAGATTGTAAGGTTTTGCAGCACAGTTAGTGGGTCAGGAAAAGACATAAAATAATATCATAGCACTCACACAAACCACAGATCTCAAATTTGTCAGTAGACATACACTCTTGAGCTCACAACAAGAATTAAATAATTTTTGATCGTGGGTACTTCAGTAACAACATGGCAAAATATTTGTACGTAAAAATAAGTTTCTTCTCTACAAGTTATCTGAATTATAAACATTAAAAAAGGTCACAAAGTAAAGTATTACTTGAATTATTCAGCTATGATGATGTGAGGAACTCTCACATAGGGTTCCTTTTTAACCAGAAGCACCAAAAGCGGAAAAAATAAGTCAGAGATTCAGTTATTAGTTTCTTCAAAGTCATAAGTGTACATACATTTCTACAGTATTTGGTAGCTTGATGTCTCTGGTCAAACCTTTTGGGGTTCCTTCCACAAGTCTCTCACAATAGTTTACTGAAATTCTGGTCCATTTCTTCTCACAGAACTGGTGCAAAATGGTCAGGTATGTAGGCCTCACTGGCACACATTTCTCAGATTTACCTGCAGTTTCTTTAAAGTATTTAAGTCATGCCTTATGGTAGCATGCCACCACATGCTTTGTGGGCTTGGTGGTGGCCATGCCAAAACATTGACCTTGTAATCACTTTGGCTGTATGCTTCAAGTCAGGGTCCATTGGAAAGACCTGTTTGCACTGGAGCTTTAATTTCCTGGCTATTAGATGTTTGACTTCCTCATATTGCCATCAATTTTGAGAAATTCACCAGGTTTACAAGCATTCCCATTTTTCCTCCAAATGTAACAATGGTCATGGTTCCCAAGGATGAACTAGACTTGTGCAGCTTCACAGTTCTCTTCTTGATATCTTGGCTGATTTTTACTTTCATGTCAAACAACAAAGCAATGTGTTCAAGGTGTGGACTTAACTGAAGATACACCTGTGAATATATGTTAATTTATGAAATGTTTCCTAAGACATCATCACCTGGGCTTCCCCTCATTGTTAAAAGAAATGGTAATCATTCTTGATTTTAAAAATGTTAAGAAAGCACTCTGACATCTTTTCTCTCATTATTGTGCATCTAGGAAATATAAATAATTTGTTATTCTAACAGACCTAAAAGTTTGGTCTTATTCAACTTCAGACAATGAGAAAAAAAGTTGTACTTTTTTAAAATTCTGTTTACGTAGACTTCTTGTTTCAACTGTATAAGTCTTGTTAGGTGTTGGGTACTGCCCTCTAGCATTATATATATCACAGTCAAATACTTACCAAAGTGCAGAAACACTCACATTACTGTCATTAAGCCAGGGACATGTTTTTTCATTTACACAAAACTGAAGTGTTTCATTTGGATGCTCCACTATAATGTTAGCATACTAATGCATGCTACTTTGTGTGTTTAGGCAAATTTAGTTTCAGTTATTCTGTTGCTAATTGCTTTTTTTTTTTTCTTTTTTCATTATGCTATGCACAAATGAAACAAATCTAGCCGCACTTACATTTAGAGCTGTATCAGTTGTTGATTTGCATGTAAAATGCATGAATGTCTTCATGAGGCATCTATCCGTACACCTGTGTTGGTATGTGCGTGTGTGTCGGGGTGTTCTCGTCTCTGATGGTGGCAATCCTAATAGTGCGTTTTACTGCAGCACATGGTGAATAGACGGTAATTATCACCAGCTGAACTAAAAATACAGCTTCCACGCTGTAGGGTGAAACCTCCTCCATCACTATTTGGGGGTTTATTATAAAATATTTGTGTGGTTTATAGCTACTGGATACATATTTGGCTGGCAGCGGTTTGATAGGAATTTCCTTATCTATCTTTTCCAGAGCTCTTCTGCTTCCATGTGAAATTGGCATGGTAATCTGCTGCGATTTTCCTCCCTCACTCATTTACCCTGTGCTGTAAATGGGAAAGCAAGAGAGCAGTCTCCCATGGCCTCTACAGGCAATGAAAGCCTTCCTAGGAGGTTGGAGACAAAACACCCAATTGCCATCTCTTATGCTCACTAAAAATGTAGCCCTGAACTGAAGGGAGCAATAAAAGAAATGCTTTGTCCTTTACTTTTTTATTTATGCATTGCCCTTGCTTTTCCTGTCTGGGATGTCACTGGAGAGGACAGAGAGATGGCTGCATGCTTGTTGATTTGCCAATTTGCTGTCCCCACTGGTAACAAAAACGGTTTGACCTGTACGTCTGTGTATTCATTGTATTTCCTACCTGGGTGCCCTGCCACATACATTGCCTGTAATGTGAAGAAGGATTATTTTTAAGCCATCCTTTCGAGTGGTAGTTTAGTCTCTCAAACATATAATGTGCAATTACACTTCACAGTTGTTATGTCTCCCTGGCTTGCCAACTTTACACTAAACTGTTTCAATCTACCTTTGTCAACAGGTTTTCCAGATAGATGTGGAGAGCCACGCAGAATAGCTAATTCTGACAACCTGAAACACTTTTAAAGGATGAATCACTGATTAAAAAAAGGGATTAAAGAGAAAGCAAAATCCTAATAGGCAGCTTGGGTAATTAACACTTATCTTGGTATAATATATATATATATAAATATATATATATATATATATATATATATATATATATATATATATATATATATATATATATATATATATATATATATATATATATATATATATATATATATGTGGGTGTGTTATTAAAAAAACATATACACAAAGTATCCACAGGTTACCACTATTGCTAAAAGGTTTATGCACAATAACTTGCTTATCTACCTGCTTTACTTAATAAACAAGTATAACTGGTAAAACTAAAAAACACAAAGCTAAAATCTAATACAGCATTTAAATACATATTCAATAAATTAAACTATTGCTGAAAATGTTAATTTCAGTAACTCCATCATCACTATTAAATAATATTTCTGCTGTTTTGCATGTGTTTTTCTGCACTGATACTGTATTGTAAACAGTCTGTCTTGTTCAAAGTTCAATATTAACATTATGGGTTTTTTTTTAATGACTCAATTGCACATCCCTTGAATCCTTAGTCTAATATACCTATTTCTAATAATTGTACTGTTGTAGTTTTGTACAGTATATCATTATTATTGTTCTTAATCTCTAGGCTTTGTAGGCTTTATTAGAGGCAGATACCTCCTGTAGCTGACTGACATACTTCTGACTAGAAAAAAGCATGAGAAAAGAGCTATGAGGATTAACATTTTTCAGTGATTATTAATAACTGAATTGATTTTTGTAATTGCGCAGCAATTAGGAGTTGTTATTGAACTGTTGAGACAGAAAAGAAAAAACCTGATTTACACTCAAAATTTTTGCCAGTTTTAGTGCTACATTAATTTTGCAGCACATTATTTGACATTGTTAACTACTGAGCTATTAAAAATAGTGTTGATAATTTCCATTGCTGTTTCTTAAAGTTGTTGTGTGTACAACAGGCGTGTGTTTTGCAATCAGTCTTTCCTCAGAGTTGGGAAGCTCATACTTTAAGATGCATGAAGTGAGATTTTAAGTATTGCATATCCACCATTACTTGGCCTCTCCTCCAAGTTATTTACACAGACAGCTGCCTCATTTAAGCAGTGATTATCTACACCCATGGCCCCTAGTTATTTTCCAGTCACATTTCCACACTTCTGGAGGATGACTTTCCCTTTCACCACCGTGGAAAAAGAGAGTTTGGATGTGGGTGAGGAAAAGTGAAGATTAAAGTTAAAAGTGAGTACCAGAGGGTGGAGCGTCATGGTCCACCCTCCCTGCTGCCCATATGGAGTCTTTTCTGTTTAAAAAAATCCTTCTTTGCTGCTTTGGGCTGTTGATATTATTGTGTTGCTCCACTGAAAAAAATTATTTTCAGATCAAAATAAAGCAATATTTTATTTTTATTAGCACATATATGAGTTGATTCTTACAGAAAGTCTGGTCTGCTCAGATAACTGCATCAAGACTCCTTTATAAAACAAATTTGACCTTTGACTTCACAGTTTTCTTTTTGTTTCATATATACTGTGGTATATATGAATTACTGCAGTAATTTATGATCAGGAATTTCAGAAGTTCATTCACCATTGACTTTTTGGGGATTTAGAAATGTACGAGTTTCAAAATGTAAATTTACAACTCGATAGAAAATGTCACAGTTACTAAATTTTATATATTCTAATTAGTCAGTTGATAACTATTGGCTGTAGAGACTAGCAGAGTCTACAATCTAGTCCAGGCCTGCTGCGTCGTGGTGGCAGCTGATTCACTAACTAATTGGGCCAGTAGTTTTTATAAAGCAGACTGAAGAAGAGTAGCAGTTTCAAGACAGGTGTAAACTGGCGTAAGCTTTGGTGTGAAAGGTATCTCAACTGTATGCTAAAACTTAGAAATTGTTTGACAAGAAAAACATGTTTACCTTATTGGGTTTCAGCACTGTGCACAGATGGTTAACAGATTTACGGTCGACACTAAAGACAATACTGAATGTGTACTTGTAGCTGATATGCAAATATTTTCATGTTATTTGTGACATCAACATTAACTTTTTATGCTTCAAGAGGCGTTTACAGCCAATGTGCACTGTGGCCGTCCTTTTAATATCGAACTGTCTTCAAATTTTTGAAAAAAACAGCCCCACAACATGATGGTGTCACCCCATACTTCAGATTGCATGATTTACCTTTTTCATCTGGTTTAAAGCGAGAGTAATCTTATATAAGCGTCAGTATTTTTTATTTTTTATTTGATAACTAATTCCTCCATTTTTGGACTTTAAACATATAAATGCTCAAGTAAGTTTGTTGTGTTTGAGTCCTTGGCTGGTACTAAACCGCTGCAAAAGTGGAACACTGATTTGTTCCCATCGTGTGGTTTACCCTTTCCATCTAGTTTATTAAGTGGTTGTCACAGTCACAAGTGAGAATATTTGGAGAAGAAAAATTCTGATTCTTAGGCAAATTTTTACATCTCTCTAATGAATGTCTGTGATTCATTCAAATGTTTTTATGCTACATTAAATTAATCAAGGCAAACACACCTCCACTTTTTTACTTTTACTAACCTTTATCTGTCCTCTCTGTGTATCCCACACTGAGTGAGTGGGTGCTGATGGTACATGTGCAATCTCTCAGCTTAATGCACTGCAGAGTTAAAGATCAGGTTGTTAACAGCATGATCAGGGCTTGCATTAGTGGCACAGGGCACTCCTTCACTGTACTGCTGAAAATCATAATTGACTTACTTACCGAAAATATGCAACCACATTTGGACACTCTCATATCTTTGCAGCATACAAAGTAATCACATTTGCACATTTTTTATTATGCTTTGAGCTTTTCCTCACTGTTTCTAGTTTTGAGCATTTTTTTTGCCTAAAACATTTGCATTCTGGATTGTCAATCTCTGTACAGTCCACTTCTTTGTATTTAGAAACACTAGGAAGCAACTGGACCCTGTGTATCCAAAGCAAGTGATTATATCAGAGAGAATGAAAAGGTCTAACATTGCTTATTAGGAAATAGAAAAAAAGTACCTTCATTACAAATAAATATTCAGTTTCATAAAGAATTTTTTGTGGACATCCTACACAAACTGTAGTCTGCTTCAGATTAAAGGAAGCTACTCACTGTCACTGAACAAATGTCTGAAGTGGATGAATTTATACAGATATTTTGCAATTTTTCCACATTAACCAACATAGCACTGAATATGATCCAAACAAAAACATTTATCAGAACCAAATCTCAATAGGGTTGTCAACTTCTCCGACTTGGTAGGGAAAGACTTCTTGATAGGTTCTTTGTTTCTGTCTTACCCAGAGAAGTCCTGGGTCCCAGATGGGTCCCATTATGTATTTTGGACATAATAGAGAACAGGCCTTAAAACAGTCACGGTGGGAAATCGCTTGCTCCAGGTGCAGTTGGCAGTTCTTCAGTACTGCTATGTGAAGATCTCAAATGCTGATGGAAACTTAAAAAAAAACCTCACCAAAGATTATTTCACTATTTTAGCTATTTTTTGGCATTTTATTCAGAATATTCACAATTTATTATGACTACAGTACACATTTTCACTGCCCATACCAGATTTTTCTGAGTCTTTGGATCATGATTCTGAACACACTCATATCCAGAACATTTTATTTCTAAAGTACTGGAATAAGATCTGAAGTTAAGTTCCAAATTGTTCTTATTTGTGTGTCCAGCAAAGGACAAGATTTGGATAAAATATTCAACTCTACACTTTCTCACCTTGAAATGGGAGAATCTTCTTTGATAAAAAGGTTTCAAGTCTAATCAGGGCTGATTAATTATACAGATAGGCACAAAGCTTGCTAACCTAATTGATGGCTTTATCTGTGTTTTGCGCTGTACAAGAGGGATAGTATTGTTTCTCCCGAGGACCCAGGAAGATTTACCCCTTTGAAGGTTAATCATGCACGAGTTAAGCAGCTGGCAGGGGGATAGAAGTCCATTTAATTACATTTAAGGTTAAAGTGACTTCTGCCACAAATGTTCAATGATGAATAAGCTAACTTTGTCACATTACATCACATACATCTATTATTTATGTTAATTGTATTACTCTAATGCAATTTCTCTTTTTATTTCCTTTATACAGTTTGTAACTGTATGCCTGTGTTGCGCTGTGGCTATGAGAGGTTCTTTATGAATAAACTTTACTGACTGACTGTTGCTCTAAAGTTTGGTTTCAACATATTTATTGTTTATGTGAACTTGTAGTCATGCCTCAAGGTATTTGTGTTTCTTGGTTCATGCTAAAACATTTTAGTAGGCCGTGTGTTAAACTGTTTAAAGTGATTGTCAATTAAATGTTACTGACAAAAATACCAAGTTATCTCTTGAAGATTTTATCATGTTTGCTTCCAAAAATAAAAAAATGAAAAAAATTAAATCAATTTCTGGACATGAATGCAAAATTTACACAAGTAAACTTTATAAACAGGGAGATACTCTAAACGGTGAACAGCACCACAACTATAGCCTGCTTTAAAGAAAAAACATTTAATTACATTAAATGTATAAAAAGGTAAATGACCTGCACTTGTATGGCGCTTTATCAAGCCCAGAGGATCCCATAAAGCTACTACTACACTACTTTCAATCATTCACATTTTCACACACACATTCACACGCCGATGTTGGTAAGCTACATTGTAGCCACAATTGCCTTGGTATAGTTTAATTTGCAATTTGAGCTGTGTTTTTTTTTTTTTTTGCCGAAATGCATTAACATGTGTTTGTTTACTTTTTAAAACCTGCCAGGCTACTAAAGTTGTATTTTAATGTTTTTTTGTTTTTTTTTGCCTTTTTGTGTCTCCTGTTCTGCAGTGCTTCTTTCTTTTGCAAGTGCAATCTGTGGTGTTTTCTGAAGCTTTGGGATGCAGAGACTCTTGTGCTTTCGATGTGTCTAGAACTATGATTTATTAATACTCTTCCTAGTCTACCAGTACTAAAAATACTTTGGAGGCACAGCACCTCATGCACAATGTAACTGGGCAAGTAGTGCACAGACGCTTGAGGTGGGATTTGTCAGCTCAGCATCTTTCTCTGTAACAACATGCACACCCTGGGATGATCCAGGGATTCAGGTTACTTCAGCATTCACTAATGCATGTCACTAAAGTGGCCAGGTTCTCTCATGTAGCGACAGCATGACTCAGTAAGCAGACCTGATTGAGACTGAGATCCTTGGATCTGAGTGACAGCTTAAGTTGAAATTAAGATTTCACTTTATGTTTAAGTTTTAGCTTTTTGCAGATGTTGTTAAGTCTCTATATTTGTCTCTTCTTGTCTCCAGTATGAATACTTCAATGCTGTGCTGATCAATGAGGATGTAGAGCTGGGAGGAAAGTTTGTCCTGCAGCCCAACGATCATTTTAACAACCGATCAGTCAACCTCAGCCTCAGTGTGGTACAGGTGCCAACCAATATGTACAATAAAGGTATGTTCACAATCCACAATATACATAACATCTATATACACAGTCTATATGAAGAAATTGGTTTACATGGATTCATAATGATGGTGCAACTTGTTTGACACAAGAAAAAATTCAATACTATTAAAAACAGTCAAAGACGTTGCTCAGTCTTGGGGTGTTTGCACACCTAGTAGTCCAATAGACTCAGTTCGAATGGGGACCAAAAGTGCAGCGTCTATTACATTTTCAGCTCACTACACTGTCAAATGAACCAAACCCTTTGAAAAATGTATTTACCCCCTCTAATCTAGTGGTGCCGCATCAAAAACTGCTGAAGGAAACGACACAAAAACCTCTGTACCAGACACAGAGCATAGCGTCCTACTAAAATGTAGTGGCCTCAGATTTTAACAGTTGTAAATGGTCAAGCTAACTCATCATTTATGATTGAGAACATTTGCCAGACATCTAAATTTATCTTCTCCTTATGTTCAACATTTTACTTGTAAGATAAAGCGTCTTTCTGAAAACTTTTGATTGTGCAGTATCATACATTTCTTCTTTTTTTGCCTGCAGCAAGGAGCCTACCTTCTAATTAACATACAAAAAACTCAGTGGTAACTACTTATAGCCATCCATTCTCTGATCACACTGAAATACAGTTTGTCCTTAGGTAATGTGGCTTGGAGCTAGAAAATTAGCACTGTGGTAATGATAAAGTCAGAAGTTTTGCTTCATGTGAAATGGTTTAAGAATAACTAAAAATTCAGCTTGTGTTGCTGGACCACAATGTATGCCTTTATCAGTAGATGGATATGACTTCATTATTTGTAACTCTTTGGTTCATTATTGCCACACATTGAACTAATTAGCTGTTAATAATTAGACTTCTTCTGATTTACCATCAGCTCAAATCCAACAAGAGAATTCAAGGCCTTGTACAAGGCTCTGTGGACAAAGTGAATGTCAAGTTGACTTAACTGAGCTACGAGGGGCAACAAAAGTACATACAGATGGAGAGCTAAGAGGAACGGGGGAGGGAGCGAACAGGGAGAACGTAATTGAAAAAGAAAGTAGGTTAAGTCAGGCTGATGGAAGGTCTAAGCAAGAGATTAATTGCCCCCCTGTAAAAAGAGGAGAAAAAGGAAGTCAGAGTGACAGGAAAAAAGTTAGAAACTAAATAGATGAGGGTGCATAGAAAGTGAGGCTGATAGAACAGGAACAGTAATCGTGATGTGATTTACAGGCAAATGATTTGACTCTCAAACCCATATTCCTTACACGCTTTAGCAGTGGTGTAAGACTTTAGACCTCTTTGGATCTAAAGTCTTACATTTCTGTTCAAATAAAGTAGACAGGGTTTTCTTTTGGGAATCATTTGCTTTTGAAATGCTTTATGAAGGATCTGCACAAATTTTACCATAAAAATACTAATATTTAATATTTTCGGTGACATGAATTTGTTCATTTGACAGTCTAGTTTTTCTTTTGTATTACTTTCACAAGTCCAAAAACACAACATAGATGGTAGCCAATTAGAGCCCTTTCAAGCGCTCCATTGGACAGCTTTCTGATGTTAATTTGGTGCAGACTAATGTGAAAAGCTGTCAAGCACCTGGCTGAGCTCCTTTAATGTTGGAGTTCTCTCAAGTGAATGAGAGAGGAGGCTCTGATTGATATTTGTGCTTATGTCTCAAACAAAAGTTTACATTTAGTTTCTGGCAAACAATTGTATGGTAACAAGATGGGAAATGGTTATACCAGTCGATTTCATAATCATATTCCCTAACAAACTGTTTATAAAAATGCCAGAACCTGCTTAATGGAGCAAAGCTCTGTAGGTTAACTTACTTATGTTTGCTTTGGTTTCAGCTGCCATTGTTTCTCACTATTATTCTGCCTGTTATTTTGAACACTGACCATAGAATAATGTTTAAATCTCAAAAATTTATCTGTAACAGAGACTGGAAATGAGAAAGAATGATAGATCTGTTTAAAAGTCTTTTTTCATACATATATGTGATGTACCCAACACATGTTGAACTACCACACATTTTTATTTTTGAGCAGAAACCTTCATAGACCAAAAGAAAAAAACAAAAACAGATGATGCAGTTGAGTTAAATGTCATATTTAAATCTTGTTGGTTTAAAATGACAGCTACCAAGAAAGAATGTCACATTGTGTTAAATGCCTGTTGCCTGAACCCCTTGTGTCTCTTCTTTTCTTGCTCATCTTACATTTTGGGGCTTGGATGCAAATAAATGCTTGAAAGGAACCTAAGATGAAAGAACTGAGAAATGAAAAGACATGAAGTTTAGCTTTTTCTTTTCACTTTTATTTACTTTTTTTTTACTACATGGACTCTTATTCTCCTCATGTGCACTATCCAATCAGCTGCTTCATGCTGTTCACAGTCTGTGGACAAAAGTTGTTTTACATCAGCAATGATGAATTTGACTTTACTTCTTGTAATAGTGTAAAAAATTGTGTATCGGAGACCCTTCTTTCAAACTCTGAAATTAAAACATGCACATAATCCTAAACAGACAATTCTTTCAATGTATCATGATGCAAACATGTATAATGGATGTGCTGAAGCTCAGCAGACATTTCACAACAGGCCAATACTTTTTCTAACATGTTAGAATCCTTGTTCTTGTCACTTATTAAATTTCCTTCCTATTGTACCTGAGGTAACTTAATTTACACAAAAGGAAAATTCAGATTTCTTTTCATTAGGCACAATATGTTGTTCTGTTTAATCTTAGCTATTCATCTTGGACCATGAATGCTTGTGCACACAGAAAAAGGCTATCTGTCAAAGTTAAAGCTCTGTTAAATGAAACCTTGTTGGCAAGTAGCACCATGTTTGCTTCCTCATTATGATGATTTTAGATTGTAATAGACACTTGAAATTCACCAGAAGGGACTGCATTGTTGTGTAAATACATTCTGGATCCTTTCCAGTCCCATCTCCACTCCACTCCATTCCATGGAGGTGAATGGGTGTTGACTATCAACAAAGGGCTTTAGTGTGTTATAGCTTCCAGAAGAATAATTCAATCATGGCTTATTGGCATGACTGTTGACAGCAGAACAATGTTGCCAGCAACGGAGATGATGTGAAATCTGTTATCTTCTTCTCTTTCACTCCATCCATTAGGTACTTGTCTGTGTGTCTGTCTTTTTCTACCCATCTCTTTGAATGCATTCTTGATTGTTTTTTTTTTTCTTGCTCGCTCTAGCGGGTATTGTGTTTCTGTCTCACTGTATGATTTTGTGTCTGGCTCTTTGTCATTTTTTATTTTTTGCTTCCATCCTTCCCATCCTGCTCCTGAACGAAGCCAAAAGCAGCTGTAAAAAGCTTGGCTGACTGGTCCATAACTAGCAAACTCGGCTTGAAAATTAAAAACAAGAAATCATAATTGGATGTGCTGAGCCATATTGTACTTCACCAGTTTCTGTAGTTTTATGTCCAAAAATTATTGCACACACTATGTTCTTACAGGTTTAATATGTACATATGAGATACTTTGCAGATACTCGTCTTCTAATAGAGAATAATCATGCACCTGTTATGTTGCAGAAGGACAAAGATAAACACTACACTTGTTTTTTTTTTTTACCCAAACATTTTAAGAACTCTCACTTATTCAAATCTATTTTATAATGCATATTCTGTTTTTTTTAATTAATGTATAACTTTAAAACTTAAATCTGCCAGAGCATAGCAGACAATTTAGAGCTTAAAGTAGCAGTATTTCACTGTAATTTGTAGGGTTTTTTGCTAATCTATATTCATGATAGAAGTTACATCTCTCTTTTCGGTTATTGTACAATATATAGTAAAACCTGTCTATGGACATGCCGTCTGCCATCAGAGTGTTGCTCAGTACAGAGGATCGTAATTGTGAGTTTAATCACGGGGAGCGACACGAAAATGAGCATCAAGTTTTGTAACACCGTGAATTAGCATCGCTTCTAGCAGCTCGTTTCTCTGAATAACGGGACAGTAATACAGGGAAAAGCAGTGAAGCTCTGGGCTGCAGTTTTGCGCCGACACTGTAAAACAGAACTACATAATATTAGCGTGGTGTGATGTGACTTTTATTTTTCGTTTGAATTTAAAAAAATAATAACGGTCATGATCTGAGTCTTTATAATTATATTTGGGCCAGCAATACTTTTTTATCAGACAAAATAAAATATCTGGGTTTATTTAGTCCATCACAACCAGAACCTCGAGGTTCTCCGTTGCTGTATGATACTGCAAATCAGCAGAGAAATTACCGCAGCTGCTGCGCTCCAGACCGCAACATGGGACAATCTCCTAACTGGACTAGAACTGAACCGAACCGCACATTAACGTGTTTCATCGCCTACCGACAGATAAGGAAACACAAATAATTTGGCTAAAAACTATAAACTTGAAGAGAAAACCCTTCATGCTTTATATGTACTCATTTTATTGTGTGGACAAAAAGCCAACGGAAGAAAATCCGAATCTGCATCCGAAGCAACTGAATCAGTGAAGTAGGTAAATATTAGTGATGTGTCGGTCGCGAACGATCCGGCTCTAAGAGCCGGCCCTTTGAAGTGAACGATTTTAGGATCCTATTTGGGAGCCGGGTTTTTTTCTACAGTATATCGCTGTCTCTCCGCCTCCCAGTCGTTGTGCTTGTGCTCTGCAAGTGCCAGAGCCGATAGTTTTTCCTCGCAGCATTTTTTTTTGTCCTGCGGTGCCTCGCTGTCTCTCCGCCCCTTCTCCCTCTCCTTGCGCGTTTTGCTCTTTTGCCAGTGCTAGAGCAGAGAGGTTTTTTTCCCTCGGTGGGTTCACTGCCCTCATGTCAAGCGTGTGCTCCACACATCTGACCAATCACACATAGATTCAATTAATAATGTGGCGGGAAAACACTGAAAAAAAAGTTTATCTCCACTTTTTTTGTGGAAACGGCAGGCAATTGGCCAAGCTGTATAGCGTTCGTCGGCAGGTGTTTTTGTACAGACACTCACTCAGCGGTCAAGAAGCACGACAGAAAGAAGGGGAGTCAGTGTGAGAACTGAATAGGTGAAAATAAATGAGTGACAGAAAACGGAGCAAGATTTGGACTCATTTTAATGCTACATCAAGCTCCAGGGCAGAGTGCAGACTGTGCAAAGTCAGCATTTCCTATCGTGCAGGCTCGACAAACAACCTGCACAGCCACATGCGGACATCACACGCATCGGTATTGCTATAGCATTGTTATGCGGCATTTTTACTCATCATAAGTGCTTAACAATGTCAATAATGAAACAAAATATTATAAAATTAGGTTTAAGCTATTAATTAATTAATAATGTCAAAAATATATATGGGGAGCCGTTTGGGAGCCGAAAGAGCCGGCTCTCCACAGTAAGAAGAGCCATTAGAGCCGCATCTCGAAAAGGAGCCGAAAATCCCATCACTAGTAAATATGCTAATGCGGGTTATTCGCGGCCATTTCTTCAAGTCGCCATCCCTCGATTAAGTTTTACCGTTACTTTTACCTAAGCAGCGGTAAAACAATATTGCCCCATTTAAGCTATAATAGCTGGAGTTCCAACATATTTTGTAGCCTAAGACGTCTGACGAAAGCCGGTTAGCAAGTTGCTAACATGTAAACAAATGGAGGTTCCGGTTTGCGGCGGAAGTCGCGCCCTTAAATCACGCAAAGTCTCATGTTGGCTAGAAATAAGGTGGATACATATGTAGAAAGACAAACTTTATGTAAAATAATACATAGATGGGCCATGTTGCCACATATTTCTCTAGACAGGTACAGGAATCCAGTAGTATGAGTGTTGCAACTTAAGTACCTCATATGTACTGGATACATATACTCATTAACTTTTACTTGAGTAACTTTTGAAAATATATGTGCTTTTGGGACTAGATTTGCTTCAGTGTACTTTTTAGTTTTGCTTGAGTAATGCTATTATGAAAAATTACTAATATTTGTGTAAAAAGTTTTGCTACTCTACTCACCATGCGTAACTTTGCTACACGAAGACCCAACATGTCTTACCAAAAATGCACCAGATACAGACACACACTTATGGTTCATTTTAATGTGAGACTTCTTGTTTGTCTTTATTATTTTCATGTTTATTTTTTTTTTTGTCAGCAGACAATGCTGCTGAGCCATTTAGAGGTCAGTGGTGCAAAGACGTCAAATAGTGCCACTAGAAATACCTTGTTCTAACGTACATAAATTACTTGTAAGTATTTTAATATCATCAAGACAAAGCACATTTAGTGCACCAGGACCAGCAAGCTAATAGTTTTCATGCAATTTCTATAAAACTTCCAGGATGCAGATGTGCAGACTGGTTTTATGTGATTTTTCTAAGATTATATGAGCAGATAAAACCAATTATCAGCTACAACCTTTTAAATGTAACCTCATTTTTGGTGATCTCTCTATTTTCTCACTGTATTTTCATAGATTCTGCAATTGTCAATGGTGTGTACTGGTCGGAGGCCCTGAACAAGGTGTTTGTGGATAACTTTGAGAGGGATCCCTCGCTTATATGGCAATACTTTGGCAGTGCTAAGGGCTTTTTTAGACAGTATCCTGGTAAGTGTGTGCTGTTTTTTTTTTTTTTTTTTTTTTTTGGTTTTTGAAAGAGGAGACACATCGGACTGGAATGAAAAAGCTAGGGGAGTTTTTATAAATTACTTTGTGGTTGAATGGGATGGTGGGACAGTGAATAAACTCAGGTGTAATAAATATAAATCAAAGATACAAATTAGATGATATAGTGCAAATCCTATATTTTGAAATGCAAATCCTATATTTTGTAGAGTCAGAGGAAAGCATCTATTTTTAGGTCTTTGAAACATCACCTCTTCCTTATTTCAATAAATACAATAGAAAACCTGAGGTCTTGAAATTATTTCCTTCAGTGTTACATTTCTCTCTGGATACCATGTAACTCGATAAAAAAAAAAAAAAAAAAAAAACATTGAAGAAAATGACTAATTTTGTTGTTTTTGAATCCACCGACCTTATCTTGAACTTTAAATAAAAATTTAAATTTATTGCACCTACACCTGATTTGTTTTGTTTTTTAATTTACAATGGTTTTACAGGAATCAAATGGAAGCCAGATGACCATGGAGTTATAGCTTTTGACTGTCGTAATCGAAAGTGGTACATCCAGGCAGCCACCTCTCCAAAGGATGTCGTGATCTTGGTGGATGTCAGCGGCAGCATGAAAGGCCTGAGACTTACCATTGCCAGGCAGACGGTTTCCTCCATTCTAGACACTCTTGGAGATGATGACTTTTTTAATATCATTGCTGTAAGTCTAGACTCAAGGCCAATATTTTGTTCACCTTGTTGACCAAGACCTTGTTGTGAATGCGCAGGCTAGTTAGCTGAATACAGCAGATAAACATTTTCTGCAATTATAAGTTGCCTCTCTGCTATTGGCACATGTAGTAGCATGTACATGCGATTGAGTGACAGCTTTAAGACCCTCTTCCTGGCTCTGATTGATTATTTCTGGTTCAGGAGCAGTGCATTTCTTCAGATTCCAATAATAGCTCAGGATGGAGACTGATGTTTTCATAGATTATCTGTCTCATAGCATACTGTCACTATGAGGTTTAACAAATATGTAATAAATATATTCTTTATAAAAGTTACATACGGCAACTGTAACCTTAAAAACTATTTTAGAGTACACATTCATCCCCATGAGGTATAGTTTTAATAAGTTTGTGTCAAGTCGGCTTTTTAGTCCCCAAAAAATAACATTTTGACTCACTTGGCAAACGACAAGCTTGCACACACACATTAAGACATGCCCATATTTATCTTTTCCTTTTAACACTAGAAACATGCTTTAAAAATGAGCTTTCTTTCCTGTCATGCTCATAATTAATTACTTGTCATTTCAATGAAGATTTTAAATGCATAAGAGACAAACTTGGTTGATCCCTGCCTTTGGGATCTTAGCTAATCTTATCATTTATTCAGGCTGATGCAGTTCTGCTGTACACACATATTTGATGTTTGGGTTTTGGTTAAAGAGAATCATAAACAGTTAGATTTTTGTAATATTTCCATCTATAAAAGAAAGAATGGTATGAAAATGTATTTGTGTCCTAAAGATTACATTCAGATATTTTTTTTTTCTACTGAAACTTCCATTGGAAATGCTAAAATCCTTTTGTAGCACAAATATAGTTATAATGAAGTCACTGTTCGTTGTATGGTGAACACATGTTTCAGTGACACTTAATATTCTTATTATGATTATTAGAAAATTATTCTGTTGGAAAAAATTGACAAATTGAAAAGGATGAGTAAAAATAATCAATTAATCAGAGATGAGTTTGTCATTCCTATTTCACAAAGCCATTTTTTGAGTGCATCTCATCATGGTATTATTTTCACTTCAGTATGGAACGTAATAGAACAAATTATATACACTCTTGAGAGAAAACAATCTTTTGCAGTGGGAATATGTATTGCACTCTGCAATAAACACACATTCGCAGTCCAAAGCTTCTCATGTGCAACACACACAGAAACAGATTAGAGCACAATTACTGGCTTGGAGAAACACAATTCAATTGTCTTCCCAGGACTTTGAAGTTTAATTCATAGTGATGCATTAAGGAGTATTATCACCAAGTAGCAGGCACTGGTTGGGGTGTGTGTTGTAAAATGCATGCATTTGTTCTTGTCATAGAGATGAGTAAAGTTTCTTACGTCTTCATAATCCACATTTTTAAAATTCAACAATTTGTCATTTAAGTAGTTTTAATTTTTTAATGACTCACTTTCATAAATTCCTTTTGTATTTCTCTAGTACAATGAGGAACTGCATTATGTGGAGCCATGTCTGAACGGAACTCTGGTTCAAGCTGATGTCACCAACAAAGATGTGAGTAATTATAGCAGTTCATATACCGTTTGTGCTGTTCAATGTAAAGTTGTTCATAGATTAGAATTGCAGATGCCAAGCTAAAGCGATGTGAAATAAACTTTGGGGCATTGAATTTTATGTAGGAGAAAGTACTAATTCAATCTAAAACTGCTTTTTAAATATAAAATTGTTTATACTGTCATTATAAAAATAGGAACGCTGGAATAAAGTACTTAAATATTTCCTCATTTCACCTTCCTGTCTTTCTGCTTTGCAGAACTCTGTTCATACAAATATAGGAAGTTGATGAAAAGCTTTACTAAAAAAAAGACACTAAACTCAGAAGTACAGTTGCTCTTCATTTTCCAGTTTGTCAGACGTAGCTCAAAAGTTTGTGTGAACGCCGTCAGAATGCATAAACGCATTAAAAGATGTCTTTATTTTCTTCTATTCAACTCAATTCAATATAGTTCAATTCAAATACTTCGGTACTGTTTACCCCAAAGGCTAATTAAATGTTGTTGCAACCAATTAAATGTTGCAATGTTTCAATATAGTGTCAGTATACAATAACGCTTACTTTTGAGGAGTAATTAAAGCCATGCATAAGATCATCTGTGCTACACTCTCTAGCTCAAATTATTTAAGTACATACATTAGTACCGTACTTAAATAATGTTTCGCATAAATCCAGTGTTATAGAAAACTTGGAGAAATTATGATGAATGCAGTCTATATAGAAGTAACAATGTATTTATAGTATGAGATTAAGAGTTCTGATTGGACATTTAAGATACATTCATAAGGATCTTGCAATATTCAAAATGAATCAAATCTCATTCATCCTCTTTTAATTTCAATTCACTGTTTTCTGCATTAATCCAGCACAACAGTAAGCTATTTACCTGTGACTGCATGCAATGATTTCAAAGCTGCACTTGCAAGTGGTAAAAATGCTCTCTGCATGAATTTTGTTGAGGTTGTTAGATTCTGTTTACCTTATTGTGACTATACACTTATGAATATGGATTAGAACTGTGTGTTCCATGCAGTAGCTTAATGTAGATGAGTCAGCCTGTCTAAGAGAAGAAAGCAGTGTGCAGCAGTGGATAGGCTAATGTCTTTTACTTTAGCAAACGCCTGAAAGCGGATGTCCCAATAGGGGCTGCAAAAGTACTCATGTCTTTATGAAACATGTGATTTATTAAAGCCACATTTTAATGTGGTAAAATACTTCAAGATATCAAGTTTTCATGTGACAAAAATGTAGCAAACTGTAGTTGAATTTTTATCCACCACAGCCCTTGGCCTTGGAAATGGCAATAGATATGAGTCTGTTGCTCATCTGTCCTTAAAGTTCTTTAGATCTAGAGTTGCTTTTCAGATCCTTTAGCGTACTTCATGTTGTCAGACAGGTTCTCTTGGTTGTACATGTTTAACATTGTATTAAATCAAAACATTCTTAAATGAAATAAATTATACCTTAGTAATGAATGGAATTTGTGTATCGAGATATATATTTGATGCTCATTCCTGATGTATCCCAAAGCTCATGCTCATATAAAAATTTTTCCTCTGAAGTGCATGAATTTAGGTCTGGCCAATAGTTTCCCTTAGGGGCAAATTAATCTTGATTCTGAACTTCACTCGATTAAACTTAGCTCTGGTTTATTTTAGCTAAAAAAGACAGATAAATTATTGCTAGAGTATTCACATTCCTTAAATAGGGTTTCTCCCCAAGGCAATTATACAAAGGCATTGCTGGACTTTAAAGAGAAAAAAGTAGTAGAGATTTACTACTTTTGGACTGAATACTTCTACATGGTTAATACTGAATATGAAACATTCTGTTTTGATTTGACTTTATTTGTCTATTCATCCACAGAGTCCTGGTTAAGTCAATGGCTAAAATGTGTCCTCCACACAAATTTATATAAAAGAGTTTTACCAAAAAAAAGCTATGCCTAAAAAATACAAATAAAGTAATACAATTTAAAACGAGATCAAATATAAAAGATGGTGAAAAAGAGGATTATACTTAATGAATCAAGCAAAATTCTCTGCAAGTAAAAATGGTGATGTAATATAACTCTGACGTTAAAGTCTGGATTTGACTTGGTATTGAATCATTGTTCACGCCTGCTAATTGGCTTTAAAACACGCTGAAGTTTTCATATCTCTATACTTAGCTGCTCGTTTTTGTTAACAGAAAGCTCTTTTTCTGCCTTTGAATGCATTTGTCAGAAGTACATCGATCTCGATTGTTGAGATTAGTAGTTTTCCATAAAATCAAAACCAAATGCCTTGGCAAGCTGCATTTAAAGATAATTTGTTCGTTCACATGGATATTCTTACAGCTAGACGGCTCCAACTGCTATGCTCACTTTAAAGAATTAAAAGTGTCTACTCTCTGAAAAATGTGATATCCAGCTCTCATTTCAGGTTGTTGTAGTGCTACAAAAAACCTCTGGCATATTTAGTATTGCACTCACACTTGAATCCCTCTCAAACATGTGCACATTTTCTGTCTGCCACTTAAATACTCTGCTGGATTTAAGCATTGCCTGCTGTGTTCTGAAAAATCACTTCGATCTTTACGCGCAGGCAGTCACAGGTGCATGCACTGGCACCAGGGAAAGCTTGCTATGCTCCAGGGAATGTTTTTTTTGTTGGAACCGATTAACCTTTTATCGGCATCCACGGAAAGGTTGTCTTTTTGCAATATGAGAATGTTAGAAGAGACGCTGAGTTTTTTTTGTGTACCTGTGTACTTTTGCTTGGTATGTGTTTGTATGTGCAACTGCACAGTTTCTTCCTACTGAGAATACTCTTGATATGTCCCTACACATGTTGTTGACCCTTGCTGAGTGTTAGACATTTCTCTGTCCATCATTGAAGAAACAAATACCTGAAAAATTGTTTGAAAAAGTGAAAGAAAAGGAAAAGAAGTTAAGGAAACATAGGCTTTGAGGATCATGAGACTGATAAGGCATAAGAGGTCTGAGGTGCTCATGCACTATAAGACCTGAAAATCAGATGCGACTTGTTTTTCCAACATAACCTGGACGTGTACATGAAGGTGTAATCACTTCTGTGAATGGAAATGGGTTTACACTGTCACAGGGAAATCTTGAAGACATGTATACTGTTCTTCACAAAAATGTATACTTACCCCCTTAACTTTTTCACAAAAAGTTTAATTTTTGTCTAACTTCCTCCTTCAACATTGCTTTGGCGTGTCTTACAGGAAAGTGCAATCTGGACTTCTAATAGTTTTCTTTCAATGTTGGCCTTTTTTCTAGCCACTCCACTTTATAAAGCTTGGATTTGTAGAGTGCGAAGTAGTAATTGTAACAGTCGTCAAATTCTCCGACCTCTCTGCAGCTCTTTCAAAGTTACCTTGAATAATGTCGTCTTTGTCTGACCTGTAAGCTTCGGTGGACAGTCAGGTCTAGTTATATTCTTGTCATTTACCTTTGATTGATTAAACAGTGCTATACCTGTGATCTTCTGCTGTATACGTTTGCCTTTACAGATTTGTTAGCGAACATGTATCATCATGTGAGGATCCTCCTCATTCAATCTGATATTGCAGTATAAATGCAGACAACCCTTTCCAGAATTTTCATTTAAAATACATTTTGGAAACTACAATTTCCATTTCACTGCACAGTTATTTGCTTGTTTGTGTTTGTCTATTTCACAAACTTCTAATAAAATACAGGGTATTTCTGTTTGCGATGTGACAAAATGCAGAAAATGGAAACTTCAATGCATTATAGTTGCATCTAGTTAAAAATAGGTTAAACAATATGGTTCCAGATGTGAATTTCCTTACACGGCCACTGCAGAGCAGTTCTTTTAGTTGCTAAAATTGTCCACTGGGTGTTCAGTGAAGATTATGGAACCTGGTCATTAAAGGGCAGTTATCTCAGTCAGTACATGAAAAAGCATTTCTAAATAATGTGGTCGTTGAGCCTCATAATTTGGTCCAGAGGTTTTTTTTAAGATTCCATTAGTCTGTTTATGTTGTCTCTCTCCACACACAAACAACAGTTTATATAAATTGTGTAAAAATAACATGAGCTATGTTAAGAAAAGATTAAATAAGTCTGTTCTTATATTGATAATTTCCTTAAGTTATGATTACCTCCAACTTGTTTTCTCTATAAAAAACCTAAGAGCTGTAAGTCTAGCATCTTCTGTAATTTGTAGTTCAGTTATTTGTCAGCATGACCTGAAATCCTGCCTCACTAAACTTTGTTTGCAGCATTTCCGGGAGCACCTTGATAAGCTGTTTGCTCAAGGCATTGGTATGTTGGACATAGCTCTGACGGAGGCGTTCAATCTTCTCAGTGATGTAAGTGACTCACAGAGGAACATTATTTATGCCCACACACAGACACACACTCACCTGAACAACGGTTTTATGCTAACATTTAATTAAGACTGTAATTAATAGCTCAGTTTGTAGAATTAGTACAAAAAAATCAGAGTAAACAAGGTACTTGATGACTCAGGTTGTTGTCATTAGGAACCATCAATTAATCAAATTTACATGCAAACAAGTAGACACACATGCAGTTATTAACTTGATCTGTATAATCATATCTGACAAGCAATTATCTCTTTAAATATCCTGCAATACCAACAGCTTGAAGTGTGTTTCACTGCATGCAATATTGCATTTGTAAAACATTTTCATTCTTAATATCCTCATGTCCATAGTATTATGTATATTATGTTCTGTTTGTTTCATTGTTGCAACTGAAATACATTCTATCCAATAGGCAGGAAGTAGGTAACATGACTTTTTAGTGATTAAATGTGCAGATTTAAACTGACTATGTACATACAGTCCTGTGAAAGGAATGTTTTGTTTACCTATTTTCCCCTCTCTCTTTTTTCAATTTTTTCTTTTTTTTGTTTAATTTCACTTACCAAGGCCATAACGAAATCTGTGAAACAGAATCTGTCTGAAAAGATACAGGTAGCCACAAGATCTCAAGAACCAGCACCACCCAACAAGGGTGGTGGCGTTGTGAAGGACTGGGGCCGATTTCCTGCCAATTTACTTTTTCAGGTCCTGGACGACTTGTTTGTTTTCTTAAGTTGCAAAACTTAAGTGTCATCTTCTCTCTGATTCCAGTTTAATAAGACTGGAAGGGGCAGTGAGTGTAGCCAGGCCATTATGCTGGTGACAGATGGAGCAGTCGATACATACGATGCCATCTTTGAGAAGTATAACTGGCCAGAGAGGAAGGTAAAGAAACTCCATATTTTCTTATTGGAAATATTTTTACCCTGAAAAACTACTAATCTTATTTTGAAATTAACCTTTATTCACAGATTAAACTGTTGTAAATGTCTTTCTACTAGTGTAGAAGTATTTGACCTGTGGAATCAAATAAAAAAGTTTAGCATAAGTTTTGTGGGGAAATTTACGTTCTATTCTTTGCCTGTTTTCCTTTCAAGGAAAACTGTTTTTCATTTGTTTTTTTCATCTTGGCATTCCTGAAAGTCTTTTTCCCAAAGATACTTTAGTCATGTAGGTGTGCCTTTTAGGCTTATTGTGTTCCTTTTGCTGAAAAACAGCTTTGAAAAGCAGCTTGGCATAGCGGCAGCCTTTATTAGTGAAGTTCTGCTGTGGTCATTCCCATACTGAAAGTTCCTGCAATTTCCACTTTGGATCACTGCAACTCAGTCAAAATGAAGCACACATTTTTGTTCAAATACATGCTACAATGGGTTTCTACCTCTAACACTATACTAAAGTACTATTTCCACATACTGGAGGCAACTTCTTACACATATGCTGGCCACAAACCTCCCACTGGAAAATAATTCTTTTTTTAACATCAAAGTTACATGAATCCCTTAGCAAGCACACTTATTTTAGAATAAGCGCATAGTTCTAACCACACATTTCCAGTTAAAATTAGAAGAAAAAAAATCTCCAAAACAAAATGGCTGTTTCTTCCATTAAAACAGCCAGTACAAACAACTGCAATTTTAAGCATGGAGGTCGGAGCTTAAACATGAAATTATTTAATATTTTTTGTTAGAAACATAAATGTTGACATCTACAATACATCCTAAACTCAATTTAAACATTTTTTCAGCATAATGTACATTGCTCTGGTTAAAATAAAATGGTGTTTGGTTATAATGACCATTGTTTCATTTAGAGAATAATTGAAAAGTTTCTGATGTCATTCTGTTTCTTAAGTAAGGGGGTCGTAGCATCATGTTGTGTTGGCATTGTGATGGAGGACAGCTTGGTGCGACATCATCAGAACATAAAGGGAAATTACTGAAGCAACATCCTAACACATATGACCATTGGGAAAAGAGCATGAAGTGTGTTTTAATATATTTGTCACTAAACATCTGGTTTCAGTTGTATATCTGTGTAATTTTTATTGCATCACATTATCAAAGAAATCACATTTTTATTTTATGTTATAGGAAAATAATAAAACTACCCTGAAATAAAAACCTTTATCATGACCCTATATTCATATTGTTTTTACATCAGTTTAAAATCGGTATATAAAAGGGTGCAGTTAAACTTTTTGAAGTCAGAACTAAGTCATACTAAACAAGCCTCAAGCAAAATTGTAACTCTCCAGCATAATGACTTCTCTTCAATTTCAGCTCTTGTATAGTTTGCAAAAGAATCCAGAAGATCACTAGGTATATGTAATGCATAGCTGTGCGTTCATTAATATTAATACCATTAATCTATTTTGGCAAATATAAATAGTATTGTTGTTGTGTCTATCTCTCATAGTCTGTATGAGAGCTGCCTCCAGCTCCAACACCTCCCCCTCCCACCAAATCTTGCCTCAAGTCTCAACAGCAGTGAGTGGAGAGGGGACAAGGCTGCTAGATGGTTCCATTTAGAAGAACCCCGCTGATAATAGAAGTCTTCAGTCTTTGTCACTCTTTCCAGTGTGTTTCGTTCACCCTCTTTTCCTCCACCACTGCTTTTTAATATATATATATATATATATATATATTTTTTTTTATTTTTTTTTTCCTAACTGCTTTTACGGCCTCTCCACTGTCTGACATCACACTACTGCTTGACTTTAGAAATGCAAATCAGGTACTGAATATCTTTAAGGAAATTACTGATTTATTCATGTACTATTTATTGCTGTGAAAAACATTGTTAGTGCCTAAAGTCTAAAATACAAAAAAACAAAACAAAGAAGCCTCAAGCCATGATTTTTCTTTTTTCAAAATGAAATGTGACTATGTTGATATTTTAATTAATGAAAAAAAAAAGCTAATAAAACTAAACAAAAATTCAGTTCAAATGATTTGAACACACTTAGAAGTTAGGTTGAATCATACATTTATCAATGTTTTGAAGTATTCTAAAATACTTCAGAAAGATCATCTAAGAGTAGTTTTCTGGTCTCCACCTCATTCTGTCATGCTGTTTTTCTGAAGCAGCTCCTCAACCTGTTACCAACATTAAGCTATGGAGGAAGCATATTTAGTTTGCTTGCATGTGGGATTTAATTTTGATCATGATCCATATTTCATGAACATAGTTGAGGTTTTGAACATAGCAAGGCTGGAAAATTGAAAGCTTTGTATTGTGGCTCCAACCTTTCATGACGTTCAGACAGAAGCAGCTTTGCATTATTACAGATCAGGCAACAATCCATTCATACAGCTATCGTTTCATCATACAATTACTTTTGCACAAAACACCAGACAGTCTTCCTGGGTAAGGATATTTTGAAAAGTTACTTTTGATCATATCAAAAGAGCACCTTAAAGAACATGAAAAGCTGTAAAAATTGCTTAGAAGAAAATAGAATACATTTTGAATTTGCTTTCTGATATGAACTTAGATAAACATGTATTTAAATTCTTCTTCTCATTGTCATTTTTAGTTTCAAATCCAGTGACAGATGTGCATCGCAAACAAAATTTAAGCCAAGTACACAAAACACGGAAAATTTTGGATCTTCTGTCTAGAGCTGAATAATGATCAAACCAAATGAGTGTTTTAAGTTGGTGTTGTATGCTGTAGCAAAATGCCCTGCACTTCAATTTTTGCTCAACCTAAGAGTTTCCAAACCACAGCTTTGATTAGATGTGTCTGCTTTTGCACTGCTGATTTAAATTGCTGGTTGTGGGTGACCATCATTAAGGTCTAAATAACTACCAAAGAATTACTGTTTGATAGCTAAGCTCACACACAATGAAATACACTGCAGTTGGCAGAGTCATGTTGTCTGGATGAAGTGAGGCAATGAAAAAGTCAGCCACTGAAGCCAGAACAGCTGTGCCCCCAGAGGCTTGCATCTGCGCCAATCTGGTCTGGCAAAATTCTTCTCACACAGGCATGCACACACCAGGATCCATGGACACACCTGCCAGCTATACCTTCTGCTAAAGATGTCTATAAACTGTTTGGAAAATCTGGGTTTGGCTGTAGAGAGATTGGACTTCTTATAAGTCGGATGACAGATGTCAGATTTTGCATTGAAGTCCTGCTTATCAGGACTTACATCTGTTCTCAAATGCTACGTAAATAGACGATGACAAAAATGACACATTATTTAGATAAAAACTATAAATGAAAATTGTTAATCCTTTGCATGTCCCTTTATTGCTCTAGTCCGCAGGTGCCAAACTCCAGGCCTGGAGGGCCACTGCCCTGAAACTTTTAGATGTGCCTCTGCTGCACCACACCTGAATAGAATAATTAGGTCATTAGCAAGGCTCTGGAGAACTTATCCTCACAAGAAAGAGGTAATTAAGCCATTTCATTCCATTGTTTTGTACCTGTGGCACATCTAAAAACTACAGGACAGTGGCCCTTGAGGACTGGAGTTTGACACCCTGTTCTAGTCGAATGAATCCTTTGACCTTGACTCGAGTGTTATCTTTTATAGAGTACTGTTCTGGCTTTTATCAAACTGTGATCATAATGAATAATAGTAGCAATTTGCTTTCTTTCCTTAGGTTCGAATATTCCCCTACCTGATTGGTCGGGAGTCAGCCTTTGCAGATAATTTAAAATGGATGGCGTGTGCTAACAAAGGTGGGATTTCATTACTTTTTTCTCCTTGTGGTTAGTTTTTGCATGTTACTAAGGGAGAATTCATCTCTGTATTCAGTAGCATGGGAGAGTGTGTCAGTGCTCATCAGTATTACCACTTACACATGACAGCAGGCAGCTGGTTGCAGTTGCACCAACACATCATGTCATGTTATTTCAACTTCCCCCAAGCTTAAAGTACAATGAAGAGAATACACTATTTTCTATCAGTGTTGTGGGTGGTCACTTTTGTCTCTGTGCAAAGAGCACTTTCCCCCAGGTTCTATATTTAGCCAGGAGGTGGCTGACTTAGACAGTCTGGCTCCCTTTCCTCAAGCACACTAGATAAGACTATGGAGTCACAGGTCACATAAAAGATGTGCTTGTGTATTTAGCAGCATGTCTGCACTAAAGACCAGGGCAGCCACAGCATTGTGTGGAAGCGATATCAGGGAGGGTTTCTAGTCAGCTTGAAGGTGTTAGTGGTGATGATGAGATGACTGTATTTGAGTGTGTGTCATGCTGTATAAATGTGTGTGTCAGTTGATCATACATGCAGTGACAGTCAAATTGCCTACAGTCTGCAGTTTTCTGTGTTACAACAGATTTTACATCTGACATTTTAGTTCTACTATATGTTGAGTTTGAAGCACACTGTAAAGACTTCCACAAGTAAATACAAGCTTCTTAGCTCACCTCACCTGTGCTGTGAATGGAAACTCAATCAGAATATGTAATTGTTGCTTTTAAAAGGATAAAAGTGGATTTTTGCTAATATTTTGTTGTGCTAGTGTGCTTTTTTCATTGCAATTAGCTGTGAAATGGGCAGAGAGGAAAGGAAAGACAAAAAGTTAGGAATCAAACCCCAGACAGCTGTGGGTTGTGCCCCAAACTGCCACCAAAGATATATTGATAAGACTCTGGGGGAAAAAAAAAATTGCTCTGCTGCTGTGTTTGATGCTCACTGGGAACAAGCACGCAGTCAGCTGTTTATATCATATATGGGAGTTATAGGAAATTTAAGTATTGCTTGCATGTTAAAAAATAATAATCATATATTGTTTCATGCTGAACAGATGTTATTCATTTACATTTATTTTAAATGGCTGGCTGGGGTCACAAGTCAGTTTTTTATGACAAAAACTCAAATATATTTTTGAGTATATACATTTGAGTAAAATAATAAAAAAAAAAAAAAATAACGGGCATAAAATAAAATTTTTAGAACAATCCATACATGAGAGTTTTGACATATATTAATATTAATGTGAATTAAGCATTTTTAAGGTGTTAAATGCAATCTAATTAGTTTCTTAACTATTTGTTTCTCATGCTAAGTTAGTCTAAATCAGTTTTACTGGAAATAGTCTGAATTGATGTTTCTTGTTTAAGTTGGCTACATTTACTCACAATTCAGCAGGTTGCTGCTAACTCTATCACACTTTAGTGACTAAAAACTTAAAATCAAGTTTACTTCTTCTTGCATTTTTCTCAAAGTTCATGACATTTATATCGATTCAGTCACATATCACTTTTTTAAGTAACCTTTCATCAAATCTTTTTTAGTACAAGGCTATCCATTGTTTAGTAGTTGTGTTTTCACATCATGATGCATTTTTTACTCCCACTTCATCATATTCATGTGTAAGGACACCTTGAGAGATTTGGCTTACATATGCTGTATATGTCAAACCAAGGTTCTTTTAAAAACAATTTTTCTGCCCTTGCCGTTTCAGGCCAGCATATGTCTAGCATGTGTAACAGGTGTGCTGTGTCACTGAGACCAGAGCACATTCATTATTCTTTTGGCCAGTTCATCTCACTGGCCCCAGTTGCTCAGCCTGAAGGACACCCTCAGCCTTCCAGAGGGAGCAGTCATTCTCAGGTCTCTCTTGTGATGAACGATGCATTGAAGCTGAGAGTCTGCTTGCTGTGTGATGCAAGCAAGTGTATGAATATGTTATGTTATGTTATTGTATTCAGATAATCACTAAATTCACATGATCTGCTCTAGATCAGTTTTACAGTTACCAGATTGGTACAGTTGCCAAAGTTTCAGGTTTTTTAAAAACCGATGTCCATTTTAATTCATCTTTAGATGTAACACAGGTACAAATTCAGAATTGGGTGTTAATTGGTAGTGTTAAAGAGTGATGTTTGTTGCTTGGATTTTATTTTTGCGTGTACACGTTGCCTTTTTTTACCTCATAGTGTAAAGATTTTGCTGGGAAACAGTGACCCTAAAATCTATTTCTTTGAGCTGTGCTTTTCTGCTTGACTGCTTTGCACTGATGGAGGCTGTTTGCTCTTTTTCCGTTTGAGTGGAAACTTGTTGGACTCACTCTTTTCTCTTTTTCATGTGTCGTTTCTTGTGCTCCGTCTCACTGTTGTCCTGATTTACTTTCCAGCTTTCTTTCCTCCTGCCGAGATAACAGTATTCCCTCCTCCACATGTACATTAGTGCCATAATGATGGCATTACCGCTCAAGGAAATGGCACCGCATTTGGGTTTTCTGAGAATAGCTTTTACATCACATTTGCATACCACTTAATCATCCACAAACCCATGCTGCTTTGCTCTGACTTGAACAGTCTTTTGCTATTTCTCATACATACATATATCCAGGTTGCCGTCTTTTCTACCAAGTAAATCTCTGCTGCCCTCTGTATTCAGCTTTGTTACAGAGACAAGTATGCAAGTATGATGTTAATAACTTGGAAAGGATTACTGCCACTGAATCTCATCTCTTACAACCTGGAGCAAACAGATATACATACAGACATCTGCTCTTGATCAGTTTTGGTTGTATAACAGACTTTTAATTAATAAATTGAGTTTGAGACAAAAGTAGGTTTGAGATGTAAGTCAATAAAGCTTTATTATATGTTTGAATTTTACCAGTTTCAGTTGTGTTGTAGTCACATATTTTCTGTGTTCTTTCCAGGGGTTGGTTTTGATATTGACATACATGTCTAACAAACAAAGCTCTCTAATTTTCGCTCTTAAAATATTTGACTGGTTTGAGCAGATAAGCCATGACATGAAATAAAATACTATTACACAGAAATGAAAAATGTTTTCAATGAAAGTGCAGAGTGCATCAAAAACTACATATTTACATGGAGCATGATAATAAAATAATGTTACATTATCTATGCCCCTACCAGATTTAGATTTAAATGTACTTTTAGTTCAACCAAGAAATGCATTTCTAACATAGACATCTCAAGACAATGAATCAATGTAAACAGCTTGACATTGCTGAAACATTTCAAAACATTTTTCTTTACTTCCACTCACAGTTGGCATGTTGTTAAAACATTATTTTAAATATAAATCTGCCAAGAGTTTTGAGTGCCAGGATTAGAAAAGATGTCAGTAATGCATTGTAAATATTAAATCAAGAGAGACTGTATGGCATTTCCTACCACTGATCAAATTAGATACCTTATAGATCTTAAATTTTAACAAGTGTTATTTACATATTTTTTTTATTTTCTCAAAATTATGTCAAAATGATCTTATACTTTTATGGCATTCGCTAACTATCATACAGTTACAGTTTTTTGAAAGTGTGCAATGGAATGAAAAAAAAAAGCCATTTCAAGTATTTTTGACATGTCTGAAAAAACATCCGTAGTCCCTTTTTTGAAGATAATACCCTATGGATAATACAGCAGCAGATTTGTGTGGGGTATGCATTAAATCCAGGAATAAGTATATTTCTTTCTTTTGTTTTTCTGGTAGCATTCTTTGCTAGTTTTCAGTAACTCAGTCATAGTTTACAAAAACAAACTGTTTGGGATGACTGCGAATTGACTTGTTCCCTTTCTCTGCAGGTTACTTCACTCAAATTTCTACGCTGGCTGATGTTCAAGAGAATGTGATGGAGTATCTCCATGTCCTGAGTCGTCCCAAAGTTATTGACCGGGAGCATGACACAGTGTGGACTGAGGCATACATCGACAGCACTGTGAGTGGATCCTTGTTTTCCCGCTTTCACTTCATTTGTTGGAATGTAATACTTTGCTTTGGACTCAGAGAACATCCAAACTTTACATAACACATTTTATTTATGCTTATGTTCAAAAACGGCTTTAGCATTTGGAGAATATATGAAATATATAATTAAGATAAGAATGAATGTGAATTAAACACATCAGAGAGCTGAAAATGTGTCTGTCTGAGTGCCAGTGTACCAGTGTGTGAAAGTGTCTGCTAGTATGTGCAACAGATGGATTCATTAAGGAAATTAGCCTCTTGTGGACATTTAGGAGCCTTGTAGCATGAGCAGAACATTGGCCATAGCCAAAATTGCATATGGCATACAATTGTTTTTTATTACAAAAAGGCTTTCAAACTTGCATAGAAGCTTAGATACCTTTGTCATGCTTTATCATTATGCGGTATGTATCCATTGTTCAAATAATAATCACACTGAAAAGAGAGTGATGATTTGCACACATGGTTTATGGCAAAAAATAGACAAATAAAGACTATCATTTTACATTTTTGTTTTTTGAGCTTTGTTTTTATACAAAAAGGAACTATTTGCTTTAAGACATTGTTTACCCAAAGATCTCTTTTGATAGCAGAAAATTTACAATAATTTTCTATAATTTTCTGAAAGAATATTGAATTTCATAATCATAAAACTTTTCTAGGAGATTTTTGTTTGTTTTTTTCCTAATGTGTATGAAACTGAAGAATGGTGGGATACAATGGCAATTGGGAGAACTTGATCCAGAACCAACAAAGCACAAGGACAAAATACATAGAGTATGCAACAGAACAAGCTTTTATAAACCGTGAGGGTCTGGTAATCAACAAGGAAAACATAGATATACAGAGGGCATTACCAAATGTATTAAATTTTATTATATAATAGAACATTAAAATATGTTTGTTTTATGGAATTTACAGTTTATTTTATCCAATGAGAAATACAAATGAGGATGTAGTGATGTGGTTAACATCAAAGCTAACAATAAGCTACGTTTAAGGAAGAACATAAGTCAGGTTCTGCCACGGGTGACAGTGTAGAAATAGTGCAGGTATAGAGATGTGTGCAGAAAGGTGCCTTCCTTAAGGTAGGAGCTGTTCTCTAAAGAGACGGGTCTTCAAGGTTTTCCTGCACATAGACAAGAATCTGCCTGCTCTTGTAGCACTTGGTAGGTACCATTTTGGACAAAGGTGCTGCATTCAAATAGAGCATTCAAGTAGATACGGCCCTTTGCATAAAGCACTTTGTAGACTAACATCAGTAACTTGAATTTCATGCTGGATGTTATGGGTATCCAGTGTAGTTCAATGAATAGAGGGATAATTTTGCTCTTTTAGGCTTATTAAAGGCCAGACACACTGCTATGTTCTGGACCATCTGTAGAGCTCTTAGGCTGGGGGACGAGTTAGGAGGCCTTGGCAGTAGAAAATGCAGAGTACAGCATTGTGTTGTGCTTTTCTCAATGCAGCAGCACAAGCTTGTCTTGATTAGGGAAAGTTTGGATGTTGATGGTTCTGTAAACTGTCTGCTATTAGCTGTCACTCTCTTGGTAAAAAAATAAGGCAAATATTCTACTGTCAGATACTAGTAGGTGGTGGAGGCGAAGGTTTAAACAGTGAGAATTTTTTCAATGTAGATATACTTTTTTTACATCATTTGCAGGGAACGGTGATGGTAGTGCTTTAATTTTTGCTATATCTACTCTAACAAAAATTAGATTTGTGCCATTTTCTTCCCCAGCTCTAAAATTAGGCACAATACACAGTCATAATCCTGGAGTATTTAGCCACACATGTATTTTGTGTTTTACTCAAGTACAAAAGTGTATAGTAAGACAAACATCTGTTCTCAATAATTATTTCTCTAGATTAATAAAATAAAATGTATAAGGAGATTATTGTAGATGCTGTCTGTCAGAAGCAAAATCCAAATGTTCAACACTAAATTAAAAACAACTGTTTCTCTTCACAGATCTCCTCATGTTCTATCCTCTGTTCTGATGTTCTGTCGTCTGTAGTATTTCTCTGTAGCATTGAAAATGACTCAATTCACTTACCAGACATCAGCAGTTTAACTAATTATTCCCTCTTCGCCAACCCTCAGTGTCAGAAAGCTCTTCTTACTTTACACTGCAACTGTTTTGAAGTTGCGGTTTTTGTGAACAGCAAATAAGTGTGTTTTTTACACTCTCTACCACTCTGTTCAACAAAAACTGCATTGAAAGGCTTTCTGACACTTATCCACAAATGTTTTTGACCCTTTTCTCCTCCCCCTCCTCCTTCCTTCTGTAAATTGCTCTCCTTAAGCTCCCCCAAGCACAAAAGGTAAAACATCCGGTTTGAGGCCATCGTAATGCTGTTTGTTGGGTGCTGCTGTATGTTTATGTACATTTTGTGCATGCAGGCTTTGGTTTAAAATATCTATGAGATTACCGCATTGTTTGGGGACGCTAACTGTGATACTCATGACATTAATTTTGTGTGGTACTTGTATGCTGTTTGTCGAGTTAATGGCTCGAGTCATGCATCTTGGAAGTCTTTTGCATGTGTGATTAAACAAACGTGTGCGCTCTCACTCATTCATCAGTGATGTTAGCTGTGATTTTCGATTATTTCCATTCAGACAGTTTGGTCGTCTGTGTAAATGTGTGGTTACATTTTGCTCTTCTGGGTGTTTTATGCATTTATTTGTTTCTGTGTAGTTCTCTAAAATAAGCGGTTTCATTGTGTTCTTGGTGGAAATCCAATAGTTCATAATGACCATGCCAGGATGTTCTGATTTTGATGCCTTTTATCATTTTTAGTTGCTTAGTTTTTGTAATGTATAAATTGGATTGGTAACAATAAGGACCTATGTAATCGCAGCAATGAACAAAAGGATGCTTTGCCTCCCCACCAGCATGAGCAGTTCACTGAGCTGTGTCTTTTGACAGCTGAAAGGCTGGAGATATTGCAAAGAGTTGTTCATGTCAGGAATTTGATCTCATCGACATCGAAATGGGTACAGGTGGATGGATGTAGACACTTTTTGGACACACTAACTAGAATTAACAAGAAATATGCATTGATTCTGTCTTTTGTCAGTGTCAGTGAAAGCACTGACAAGCAAAGTGAAAGCACTTTTGTCCTAACACTATTTTATTCCAGGCTTTAACACTCAAACATCCATGAAAAACACTTGCACTGGCTTGGCCTGAGTGGCAGATAAGAATATTTGGCTTAAAAAGTGATGTCCATTAGGGCTTGGTGTTCTGGAGATCATATGCATCAACTTTCCAGCTGCAAGGTCATACTATTTTTCCTGTTCACTCCAGGTCCTTTTCACTGTAACTCAGCCATCATCCCTTTGTTTGTATTCATTTGCTCTCTCTCCCTTTACTAGGCTGTCTTTTAAAATCTCTCACAGGAAAAGCAATCATGCATGCTGAAATGAACCCCTACGGGCAATTTAGGGAGACCAATTAACCCAGCATGTGCATTTTTTGATTGTGGGTGAAAGACGCCACAATCAAGAACCTTGTTGCACCAAGAACATTGTTGCAGCAAGGCAACAAACCTAACAGCCACTGTGCAGTCTTCTCACAACTTACAGAACATATTAGTGGAGCCACAACACACCTTCAAGGGTCTGTAAGAGCTTATGCTTTTTGAGGGATCAGGGCTGGTCAGTACCGAAACAGAGACCGACCTTCTATTAGGCAGGCGGTCATGCAATTGGTAAAGATGTGTGGAAAAATATGGGACTGGTGGAAGAGTGTTTTTTTTTTTTATTAATCATGAGTTCAAATAAGTTGAAGAAACACTAGATAAAACAAATGAGAAAATTGCGCCCAGTGTATTGTCTGCCTATCAAGATTTGAAAAATCGCTGCCCAAAGAATCATAACAGATGACTACAAAAACTTCACAGTTTAAAAGGAAAAGTGTTACCTCTGATTAAGGGGGATTTGAAAGAGTCATGGATATTGGCAGAACACCTGTGCACTATAATTGTTTGTTGAATCATTGCCAGCTTTTTTGGCTGTGGAGTATATTCTTAGTTCTCTTACAGAAGCCAACAAGGAGTGGTTTTTAGCTCTAGTGGTTTGCACAGAGCAGCATCATTAAACCTTGTCTCCAAGGCAACAAGGGTCACCTCATCTACCAGCACACAATTTGTCATAGTAACCTAGATTATGAGGTTTTCCAATAAAATACCAAACACAGGTCAGGGGTGTGCATCTAAGCTGTCTGAGGGGCTACAGGTGTCTGTGTATTTATGTCAGAGGAGTGGAAAAACATTAAACCATACTGATTTGTTTTTCATCCCCAAGCCTGTACAAGGAAAACATCTCTTCTGTGTAATTTACTGTGGGTAGAGAAATCCCTAAAGGTCATGACAGAGTAAACTGACACAAATGGGTAGTAAATTATTTTGCATTTTAATGAGTCTATGTTAAAAGATAAATTCAAGAGACTCAAGGGTGCAGCAGCTTTGGTGCTTGTCTTTTATTGATAAATAAAGTTACTCTAGACAACTAATCCTCAAACTTTAAACACTGAATATTTTGAATGATTGGTATTAAAACCCTATTCTTTTTCTGTGACTAGTTTGGACAATAAGCACAGGTTTAAAATCCTCTTTTTAAAAAGTAGAATTAAGGAACACCTTCTGTCACTAATTCTTTTGCCTGTTTACCTTCTTCATTCCCTTATCATCAAGCATTAAGTATGCTTTTTCCCAAAGCAGCTGGAGGAGGGTAGACTTTCACAAAGTGCTGTTATACTAAAATAAATAACTTCTTAGATTAATGTTCATGTGCAGAGAGTATTCAGTGAAGGGACTGCTTGTCGCTTTGGTGATATATGATCCAATAGACCCCTGCTTGAAAATAGATTTTGTATTTTTAGATGATGCTTTGCTCGTTCCTCCTGTCCTTTGATCGATCACATTCTCCAGCAGCAAGGCCATCTATTGTAACAACAGCTGTACTTAGGTGTGCTTTGTTCTCTCTTTGATGTCTAATGCTGCACACTGGATTGCTATTACCAGCTGTCTGAGCACAGGTCACCAATTCCCTTTTCCTCGCTGTCTGAGGGAGACAGAATGGAGACCAAGTGTCCTTTCATTTGCCTGTTTATTACTGTTTGTAGAAGAGGTGAGCAGTGAAAGAAGTACGTTGTGCTGGAGGACTAATAGTGGGTGACTGATTAAATAGTGTTAGTCTCAACAAAAATGATTAAAGATGTATGATTTTGAAGTAAATACAGTGACATCAAAGAAAACAGTTGCCTCTTCTAGTCATGGTTGCTCTATCATATTCTAGCTGACGGATGCACTGACTTTGGATTTCAGAGTGGAACACCAGCCTGAATTGTGTTTCTTGACACTCTTCCTCTTGACTCTGGGAAATGAAATGCAAATCTTGATATTTCTGGATCTTTTCTCTGGTTCAAGAGTGGCTTGTAACAATCAGCAGTCTTTGTGAACATAATCCAAATTAATAAATGGGGTTCCCCTCATAAACCTTTCAAGGCTGTCCTGTTGTTTACAGACATTTTCTACCAAACTTTTTCTTCAAATCAACTTTCTGTTTAAATATGCTTGCATACACTTCTCTATCTTTAGGAAATTTATCTTTTGCGGCTTACCACCGCATGGCTTAGTGACTGTCTGTTGGACAATTGTCAAGTCAACATTATTTGTTTATGTTAAAAGTTGATCTCATGTAATACTGAAATTTTCTGAGAAACTGACTTGGGTTTCATTAACTTAATGCATAACAATCAAAATGAACAAAAATTGAAAATTCAAATATGTACAAATAGTAGTACAAATATGTACTACAGACATGTAGTTATCTGAATTATATCTGAGATTCATTTTTATTGTAATTACTAAAAGAGGTTTCTCTAACATTCTGACTGAGATGCTCTACTGCTATGGCATAGAAAAAGCAACATTTTGCATTTCTTTAGTTATTTTATGGCAGAAATAAATGTAGTGTTAAATAATTGTGAGCTTCTTTTTATATACATTTCTGACTAGACAAGGAAAGATAAATGTGAAATTAAATATCATAATTATTCCAACACTTTTTTGTAATCATTATACCTATATCTAAACTGGAAAACGTGTTAAGCTTCTTTTCCACAGGATCAAAGACAGACTCTGAACACATTTTAAGGCAAATAAAGACCATGAATAAAACATGCCATGGATGTTTTGAAGATCCCTCAAGAAAATTATATGACTGAAGCTGCTGTAGAAATCGAATCACCTTCATTACTTAAGTGGTACATTTTATGCAGACTGAAAAAAAATGTACTCATTGTCATAAAGGAAGATGTTTCATACAATATGCTTTGAACGATTCAGCATTAGTGTGCCTATAGTTAGATTTTGTTTGTTTCTATAACAATTGTATTTCATATTTAGCTTCCCTCTTCTCTCATGCCCTCATTTTTCTTGCTTCTTTTCATACTCCATCACTGATTATCTCTCACAATGCCATCAGTCGGATGATGGTCAAGGTCCAGTCCTGATGACAACAGTAGCAATGCCAGTGTTCAGTACCAAGAATGAGACTGTAAGTCCACATAAAGTTCTATATAGACTTAAAGATTCATTTTCGTTGGCCATTTAACTCAAGTAAATGTCACATCCACATTATGTAAGGATGCTTACATAATAATTACATAATTTCATTCTGATTGGTAAATTAGGACACAGTAGAACATAAATTTTATTTGGGTTATATATTTAAATAGTTGTAAGTAGTGTCTCAGTTGGATCTTGAGTGCAAAATTGTTTTTCAAACAAACTGAAAATCTGTAAAATGTTTTTGTTTTTTTCAGAGAAACAGAGGAATCCTGCTTGGGGTGGTTGGGACAGATGTGCCAGTTTCTGAGCTGCTCAAAACCATTCCCAAATATAAGGTAACACACACAAACTAATTTCTTTTAGATAACTCCTTTTACATAATGAGTTCAGCCATGCATCTCAACAAAAGAGCATGACATAAAAAAATACATTATTGCAGTAATTTAGTTTGAGAAGTGAAAGTCATATATTGCATGCATTTCAGTTTGCAAGTATTCATACCTTTGGCAGATTTAGGTTGTAAATTATTGAAGTTTTGCCAATATTTTTTAAGTCATAGAATGTCAAGGGTTTCTTTCAAATTATGTAAAACTTGATACATTTTAAATTCATTTTAGGCTATAAATACTAAAAGTACTCATAACCTTCTCAAAAATTAGCAGACAAATTTTAATTTCCTTACAAAAATCAAACCACTTTTCTGGGTTTTTCCCACTTTTTAAGTGTATGTTTATGGATTATACCTTTATTTTAAACAGAGAGGGGGACAGACACAACAGTAAGGTTAGTCCATCCCTTCAGTCAATAAGTAGTGGTGATGAGGAGAATCCCTTGCAAAAACCCATGAACATGACTGACACCCATAAGAGAAGCAGCATCTGGCTGCTAAAGATATATAATATAAATGATGTGTTTGTTCAGTAGATTTGCTTGCAGTGCTTTGTTCATTTATTTGTGTTACTTAAATTTTTTATTAAAATATTATACAAAAGTAAGAGTCTGCTTTTGTAACAGAACAAATGCATACAATTGAATTACAGATCAAATCTGAATTCGGATTCAAATTAATTCAATAGATATTCTAATTTATTTAGAAGCCCAAATAAAAGATAAACAGCACCATGTTTGCGCCTTTGTTATACAAATGAAAAATGTATGTTTTTAGTTGTAACATTGCATTTAGTTTACTTAATTTGTTGCATTGTCCAATCCAAAACCATAAGATAGAATTCATATCAAGGTCATAAGTTGATTTATTAAAGTTCTTTGGAGGCTTTCACACTTTTTCCACAATTCCTTACTAAAAGAAAAACATGTTGGAAGCATGTAAAGCTACATGTAGTACATTTTGTGTATTTTTGTCGCCAGATTTCTTGTACTGATTTCTTTTACTTCACTGATATCTAGCTAGATTTTGGCTTGGTAAAGTGGATTATTTGTCCAGATATGAATGAATTAATCTCTTCTTACCGAGTTTCATCACAGAAACTATGATTCCAATTTCAGAGAAATGACAAAGAGCTTGATTGGTTCAGATTTATAATGAGGTACAAATTTGTTGTGCATCATTTATGTGTTTCTATGTTTATGTTTATCAATCTGTCCTAGCTGGGTATTCACGGCTATGCCTTTGCAATCACCAACAATGGCTACATCCTCACTCACCCAGATCTACGGCCACTTGTGAGTATCTCAAATGCTCAAAGTTTAATTCTACTAACTCAGCAATCCTGCAGAAGTTGGAACTTCAATCTATTGCATTATTCTGAACAAATCTCACAAATAATAATAATAATAATAATAATAATAATAATAATAATAATAATAATAATAATAATAATAATAAAACCAAATCTTGCTTCAGCATTAAGATAGACTAAAGATCAGTTTGGCACAAAAAATAAGTGTGTGCGCTCTGTTCTGTGTCCTGTCAGCTTCTTAGCAGTGTGGCCTATGTAGATGAGGAGAGTATTTCCCAGCCCTCTGCTGCTCTCTGAATAGACAGAGATAGGGCTACTGAATGGCTGTGATTAACTCTATTGTACTCACCCACTCCCTTCACAAGAGAGTGAAGGAAGTTAGCATACTGACAGGAGGGGCTCAGGGAGTTGACAATGTCCAAAATGTTATAAAAGCGGAAGCAAGAGGGAAAAGGTGGAGGGTACACACTCGGATGAAAAAAAAGGAAGACATAATGATGGATGTGGAAGGAACAGATGAGGAGAGGGCAGACAGTGAAGCAGACAGACAGAGAGTTTAATAATGGTCTAATTAAAGACATTAATGAACAGCAACTGTTGAGAGGTCTGAGGTGCTCCTTACTGACAGATTCCTGGAAGCATTTATAAGTACATCTTAAAATACGCACATATGGAGGAATTCATCAGTTAAGGAGCAACTTTTTGCTTTATGTCACCTTTACAAAATGATCAGATTAAGCAGCTGACTAGCAACCAGCCAGTGGGTTGAACAGTATTGAGCATTAGGTACTGCATCACTGTAGCTGATGCTCAATTGGTACCAAAAGGCCCATAGTGTACCAATAAATTATTCCACCACACCTTTATGCTACAGCCACTAATGTGAAATCTTGGTATAAGAAGGATGGATTTGTATTCTTATCCTGTTTATGCCAAAATCTCACTCTACCATTACAAATGGCAATTCACTAATCTCCTTGTTATAGCAGCATATATATATATATATATATATATATATAATTTGTAAAAAATTAAATTCACACCTATTTTGGTGAAAGTGGCTTGCTTGAAACTGAAGTGATTATTCACTGGATTTTACAAAGCCAAACCATTGCTCATATAATAAAAGGTTATAGCTCTTTGGTGAAATGACAATATGAAGTTCCTTGAAAAATTATTCGTCAAATCTGTGACCTGAGCGTTTTAGCAATTAAAGGTATTGTCAGATTCACCACCACATCTCCACTGTTTGCTGTGTTTTATCACCATTGTAAAAGCATGTATCTTCATGTTTGTGGCTCAGATATTCGATTTCTAACCATGAGAAATGCTACTACTTTAAGAAAACTGGGTTCAAACGGTTGAAAAGACAATGTTCTGAGGTGCAACATATTTAATCACTAATTGAATAAGTGAAAATATAGAAGCATGTACATTTATCTTATGCATTCATGGTGTTTACTAGTATTTTATTTATCTTGGCATATGAATATTGAGTTGAAAGTTTATTATGATTATGTTGAACTTGCAGTCTAATGCTTATTTTCATTTTTGGTTGAATTTGTGTTCTCATGATGTCCAGTATGGTGATGGCAAAAAGCGAAGGAAGCCGAACTACAGCAGTGTGGATCTGTCTGAAGTGGAATGGGAGGATAAGGATGACACGGTCAGACACCAGCAAATCTACATTAAGCCTCACCACAGTGCTGTTCTGAATATCTGAAGATCTACAAGGCTTTTCTGTGTCTGCCTTTTGTGTGTTTCTAGTTGAGAAATGCCATGGTCAACAGGAAGACGGGGACCTTCTCCATGGAGGTGACGAAGAGTGTGGACAAAGGGGTAAACTGTCCAAAATTCAGAAAACACTAGCACTTATTTGCCTCCAAAAGGTTTATGAGCAAAACAACCCAACAGTGAGAATTCACTCTGCCAAAACATGGCACAGTGATGCACTGCCATGACTTAGGGATTTTGTTTCCGATTTGATTTGCTCTGCATATGCCCGTGTGTGTCTGTGTGTGAGCCTCTTATCTCCACCAAGCACATGTTGCTGAATGCAGGGGTCTGCAGTCTCCTGATGATTCAGTTTCACTACTCTCCTGTCTCTGATGTAGAGTTTTATTCAGGTGTATGTGTGTTGGTGTCAAAGTGTGTAGGTATTTAGCATTTTTAAAGCTTAGACTGCTTTATACATTAGTCCAATCATCAAGAATTCACACATCCAAATTCACAATTGTCAAAGTACACAGTTAAAACACACATCGGCAATAGCTTAGCAGGTCATCAGTCCCAACCACAACCATGGAATCGATTTTACCACTAGATGGAGCTAGACTGTAACAAATCTCATTAGATAACAGATATTGGTCAACTAAATATTTGCTAAATCATTTTTAATCTTTGATTTCAGAAACGTGTACTGGTTTTACACAATGATTACTACTACACAGATATTAAAGGCACTCCTTTCAGGTAAGAAGGATTTATATTTTTATCTGCATTTTTATTTGAATAAAGATGCTTTTTGGCATTGTTTTTGAAATGTTTCTATTTCCATCTTAGTCTAGGAGTTGCTCTTTCTAGAGGGCATGGGAAATATTTCTTCAGAGGCAATGTCACCGTGGAAGAAGGTAGAAAATCTTGTCTTATTTTTCTCCTTTAGCTTTTCACCCTAGGTTTCACCTTAGTTTATTATCATAGTTCTTTCTGCAGTTTTTATTGATTCCTCAACATGTCTTCCTCCTTTTTTGCGTCAGTGTCTGCTCCAGTGTTGATAGCTTTCAAAGTTTGGAATAATACTTTTGCCCCATCAGTTATTTAAACAGCAAGAAAAATAAGTGTTAAACACTCCATGAACTATTTCTAATTGGCCAATTTGTCATAAAATACACATCTAATATCTGTGACAAGCCACTTTTTCCACACACTTGGAGATGTCAACAAAAATTGATCCATAAATTAGGTTATGAACATATGCTTTGATGCATAAATAGGGATTAATTTAGATTTCTGTCAAGGAATCTTAACTAGACAGATGGCAATTATTTTAAATTCAAGGCTTGTTATAATTAAATACTGTCAAAGCAAGTTTGGAAATATTATAGTTTGTTGATATAAATTTGATTAAGTTGGAAAAAAATTGGTATAACACATTTTTGGTTATACTATCATATTATTGTACATAAAATCAATTATTGAATTTATTTTAGGTATAAACAGCTGTAATACTGTAAACAGTATTATGGCTGTTATGAATTTTCTATTTAGTATGAGCTAGCCAGATGAAATTATTCTATAATGATTAATATTCTGCTGGCAAATTGAACCACTAGCTCTGTGTAGCATTATTCTTCCAAAGCTGAGAATATTAGGTGTGTAAAATATGCAATGTATTCCACTACTTTGTTGTTGTGCTTCAAAGTTAAGAAATGTTTATTCTTAAAGTAGCCAAAGATATTGACATCACAACATTAGCCTGGAGAAATCAGCCACTTGTCCTACACTTTGCTTCGTACAGAGCCATCACTCTCAGCTATTGAGAAACAATTACTTCCCAGAGGTGTGGACTGTTTTGAGGTTTTAAATTTTACCCAATCACTAACATTTGCCTGTGACGTATATAATCCGCCAGTTCGACGCTAAGAAGTTTACCAGAAATTGTCTGCGCTTCAAATAATCATCCTCCACTGCAAAGAGAGAAATGCCGATCTGAACGAGGCCTCTGCTAATGCTAATTCAATATTTGGAAGTGTGGTCAACATTTCCTCCACTGCCATTGTTAAAACTACAGGCAGATTGCAATTCTAAAACATCACAGAAAATTGACGTCATCATTCACAACTTCTACTTCTGTTCGCTGATTGACCTGGTAGAAAATCTACCAGAGACAATCTGAGTCAAGGAGAGAAAGCCAAGACTATCCTGGAAGCAAGATGTTTTTTGAGCGAGATTGCTCAGGAAGGCAATCCTGCTCAAAAATACAATATAGAAATACAAATTTACTCAATACCTTTACCCTTTACCTTTTCAATGTTCCAGTTTCTGCCTGTATAATTAAGTGGTTTTGCTGTTCATATCCTTGTCTGGCTTGATGATGTGTGTCTGCACTTGTCAGTGTTTTCTGTATATGTTTCTTGTCCAGCTTCATGGACTTTAATATTCATGGGGCAGTGCCTATGTCTGTAGGTTTCTGTCTCCAAGTGTTTCTCTAAACATGTCTGTCACGCAGGGCTCTCTGAGCATGACTTGGCTCTTCCTGGTCTAATCAAAACTGTCATGTTTGTTCAAAAAGGACATTTTTCAAAAACTCTCTGTGTTTAAGTTCAGCTGCATTTTAAATATAGATGCCTGTCACTTTTATTAAGACAGTCACTTTGAGACATAATATTATCATTCTTTTTTAGGACTTCATGACTTGGAGCATCCTGATGTTGCACTGGCTGACGAATGGTGAGAAAATAACAAAAATAAAATGTCATTCTCCATCCTTATTCTGTTTAAATTGTATATATACGTCTAAATTATGAATTGAAACATATTTAAGAATATAAAATGCCTCAGTTGCTTTTACATTTCTAGGACTTTGGCAGATTCTTGGGTTATTTTGTGATTTGTGGTCATCGTAAGGGATTACAGTTAATGCTTTTCAAACTAATCCTTGTTGATCGAAAGCAAAGCAAAAATTTTTTTCTTTAATATATGGTTTTAGATTATTTGTAATCCAAACTACCTAAGAGCAGAAGGGATATCTCACCTCTATTGAAAAACAATTTCAAGTAGATAGTCAACCAACAGATCATTAAATCAGTCATTTTAAAATGAAGCTGATCTTGAGTCAGTTACAACTATAAAACTTATGTTTGCTGTTTTGTCTTTTCGTTTTCCGCTCTTGTTATGCGATAGGACATACTGCAACACAGACGAGCACCCCAAGCATCGCTACTTGTCTCAAATAGATGCAATAAAAATGTATCTCAGTGGGCAGGAACCTCGCTTGCATTGTAAGTTACATTATTTTTTTAGTATAGTGCTTTTTCTTTAACTGGGTTAGCTTATGTTATTTGTATTTACTTGTAATAAATAACCCCAATTTTTTGTAAAACTGTGCTCTATTTGCCTTTGTTCTGTTAGGTGACAAGGAACTTATCCAGGAAGTTCTCTTTGATGCGGTTGTGACCGCTCCACTTGAAGCCTACTGGACCAGTCTTGTGCTCAATAAGTCAGAGTGAGTCACCCATTCCACTGATTTCACTGTTATTAGGGAATATGTGTGCCATTTGAACAGCCTGTCTTATTTTTCTGATGCCAATAACACAGCTGCCCACAAAGGCAGTTCAGTTTATAAACTTGTCTCAATATACAGAAACTCAGACAAAGGTGTGGAGATTGCCTATCTTGGCACAAGGACAGGGCTGTCCAGAATTAATCTATTTGTGGTGCCTGACGAACTCACAAACCTGTAAGTGATCTGTATATGAGTACTTTAAATGTGTTATGGTCAGATTTTTGCAGACACTCCGCAAGAGTGTAGATGTGGGATTAATTTTGGACTTATAATGTTGCGTTTGAACCATTCCTTTTTGGAGTTGAAACAGATGTGACACACGCATTAAATGATTTTTATCAATAAGAATAGTCATTCCAAGACCTTATCCATTTCTAAGCTGGCTTTAGTGTGTATTCAAGATTGTTGTTTGGTTGGAAAACCTAAATACTTCTTAAGTTCAACTATATTGCAGCAAATTTGAGATGGAGTTACACAAGTAAATATTTTTTCTCCATTTTCCATAATCTTCCAGTTAGTGATAGACATTGTCCTTAGTGTTACATGGGCTGTCCAAGGACATTGTAACCAATTTGATTTTATTTTAGAGGCCCCATTTTGATCATATGGTTGAAACTAGACATAATTCTAGTGTTCTAATTGTACAGTGAATTATACTTCAAAACAACTTTGGAGAGGAATGAGGTATGTAAAAAAGAAAAAAAAACATTAAAGCATTAAAACCATTAAAAGTAATTGAAGTTGGTTATTCCAGCTGAAAAATAATGCAACTAAGATACATCATTAAAAGCCCAAAATTAACATTTTATATAAAGTTCGGATCAAGACATTATATTGATTGCTTTTATTTATGATTTCAAATCTAATTAGACTTACTAGCTTGTTTATTCATTATTGATATCATATGTTTCTTGTCTGCATCAAGAGACTTCCTGACAGCTGAAGACAAAGAGGGAGTGTTTAATGCTGATCACTTTCCTCTATGGTACAAGAGAGCAGCAGAACAAGTTCCTGGCACCTTTATTTATTCTCTGCCTTTCAACTCAGGTTAGCTGTGCATCTGTTTCTTGTTTGATCTATTTTTTTTTTAATTAAACTATTAAAGGGGATATTGGCCTAGCCAGATTTAAATTAGTTTTGGTCACATTATGTGTTAGACAACTCATCACACAACACTAATTTTGGCATTTCTCTGTGATTTTTTTATTTTTTTACGTTTATCCTGATATTATTTTCTCTGGCTTTTATCTGTTTGCCTTTCCTCTTTTATTAATTATGCTCTGTTTGCATTTGGACCAGGCTGATTGCTGATGGCTGAAATAAGATATGCTGGGGAGAGGCTCACTTCTTTCCATAGAGAATAGCCCAGAATCCACAGCTTTATAAATGGATGCACTAATACGCAAACAACTCACGCATATTCAGTTTAACAGTTTTGCTAAAAAAAATGTTATGTCTGCCAAAGGAAGAACATGTTCTCAGCCTCAGGCTTTCCATTAGTGCCAGCTATTACAAGTGATCTGAAAACCTCTTATTTACTTGCCTGACTTGCCTTAGATGCATCCTTCCTCCAAGTAATGTGGTAGCTGTAGCAACGACAGTCTGATATATACATGTTAAATTTATGTCTCTCCAATCACTGTCTGGTCAATCAGTTTTCTTTTTTTCTGTTCTGATATCTGTTCCTCTTGTGTGTGGTTTAGGTTCAGAAAACAGGAGTGTTGTATTGGCCAGTACTGCCATTCAGCTTCTGGATGAGAGGAAATCCCCCATAGCTGCTGGTAAGTGGAAATTCAAGTGCTTCTTTCTCTCCGTCTCTTTTACACAAACACTCTTCAACACTGACAGAGACTGCGGTATTCTCTTCCTCACACTGCTGTGCTTTATATTCCTGCGCTACAGTTGTCCTCCCCCCTGCTTATTTTCCTCTGAAACACTTGCAGCCCACATGTTCTGGCTTTCTATGTGTTTTCATGTGTTCAATTGCATCCGTTGTAGTGCACTGCACAGTAGCGCACAAAATATGTACCAACATTCATAAAATATCTAAATATTTTGTATGTAAAATATGTTTATCTTGTGTTTGTGTCAATCTTGTATGGCAGCCACAATAAAAGTTGGCTCAGAATGTCAACTCAGTAACTATGATTAGAGTTAGAGGTTCATCTAAGTTTACATTGATTCATCTCTGGTCTGAGTATCATATCATTTTTGGGCCTTTAATGATTTATTTTAATTTTCTGTAGTCTACAAAAGGTTGAGATATGTCTCAAATGCCATGCATACACCCAAAATTATATTTAAATGAATGTCCATTCGTCAGGGTTGTGCATTCTTTGTCCCATTTTACATTTATTTCATGTAAGACAAAGCAAATAAATTGTAGTATTCAGCTGAATCTACCTAAATAATTACCTTAATTAAAAAAAAACAGCCTCTCTGAAATACGTTTTGTGCACCAGTTGTAGTTCACATTTATAAAATCTAATTTATAAGTAATAAATACTGAGGCTTAGAGCAAAAAAATCAGACTGGAGTCACTTAGTAACTCGCAAGACAACAAAAGGAATTTCTAAAGATACGCTATCTATATCAATAACAAAATAGCATAACGTTGTTTTTTTTAAAGACTTATAGCTTTATTACTCGTTAATATTCCTAAGCTCTTCTAAGACACAGAGATTGCCATAAAAAACATTCCAAGAGGTATTGTAAACCCTGTTGTCATTGTACTATAGGCCGAGTGTTTAGGCCGAGTATTTTCAGAGAAGGTGATGAGATCTGTAAATATCTTGAAAGTAGCAAAGTAGTTATAAAGAGAGGAAAAAAAATGCCGCTCGCCACATCTGAAATTCTGTATCCAAGAGAAATCTAAACGTGAGGCAGGTAAATCTGGATTGCAGGTGAGCCTCCACATTCACAGCATGTAGCTGTCTCAAGTCTTTAATTAGGTAAATTGTAATTACAAATAATAAGGTATGTGCAATTTTAATAAGTAATAAGGTGTTTGCATTTCATTGCCTCCACCATCTTTAGTTTGTTGTTTATTAATTAGTCTAAATTATTTTGTGATCAGGAACACAAAATAATTTTGATTATTTCAAAAAAATTTAGATGACATCTAAATTATTTTCTTTCACAATTGCATGTGGAGGTTAAAATCCTTTAAAAAAATTCAAGTTGGAAAATCTGAAGCTTACAATTGCTTACAAATTTTAATTTGTTATACTTTCTATTGCTCGAGCCATAGGGAAGGTATCAGAATACAGGATTAATTTTGGCTTATATTCATAATGCATCTTCAAATGATATCTGTTTGTATACTGTTAACATCTGAGGTCAAGTAGAACTGCAGAAATGTATCCTAAGTGGAAAGACATGAAGATGGAACAAAAGAGGAGGATGATCTTTATGAAATTCAAAGATAAAGTAAGAGAAGAAGTAAAAGGGCAGAGAAAGAGAAAATTATTTCTCGGTGCCTGGATACGTTGACTTGAAAGCAGTGCATTGTGGGTAGTCTTTGCCTGGGGGAAACCACTGGAGCAGAAGGACAACGATGGGAGAGTCTGTGTAGTGCCACTACATACACACCCAGTATGTGTTTGTGCATGACTATGCATTAGAGTTTGAGCAGAGTGATGCACAAGCAGCCCACGGTTTGCACCAGCCCACTGAATAATTTGACCCTGCTCATTTCATCGCTGTTCATTCAGCATAATAGCATTTACTCAAATCCTTCTGAGCAACAAAACAAATGACTAATCAGTCAGAAGAATTTAGGAGAAACCTATTGTTGCAGTGGGTGCTGATGTGCAGTAATGATGATCACGCTTGTCCTATCTGTGTATGTCTATAAGGATGATTTATATAAGAGTATCAGATAGGGGGCGAGATGTAGGCTAGAATGCAAATTTAGCATAAGCCGGTTAGGGCCAGTTTTCACTGCCCTGCGCTCCACTGAGCTGCAGACTTGTGAATACGCCAACACGCTAACTTAACAGGACAGGCCAGTGACGTCACATGCCACTGGCCCTGCAGACATCACTAGAGTAACAATGTTGCCGTGCGTGTACGTACATACTCGTTTACGCCAGCATGTCAGTTTGTGTGTGTGTCAGTGTTTGTGGTCACATCCCAGGCCACGTGCAGCGAAGCTGCTATCGTGAAATACACAGAACCGTACGACTCAGGTCAGGCATGAACACCGATTGCATCTGTGTACCTCAATGTGCTGTTCTATTACACCGAGTAAACACGCAGCGAATTAAAATGCTGTTAATTACATGAATTTTCTCTCTGAACAAGTTAGTATGTACAAAACATACTAAATACATTGAAAGTAAAGAAAATCTAAGTTATATTATTTTCTAACATGTTTCTTTTGTTCGATTAATGACCTATGATAATGTCCTAATTTAATAAATATGAACGTATGCTATAGATTTGTCTGTTACAGCTAAACTGAAAAGGATGTTGTGTTATATTTGGGAAAATTAAAAAAATAATTTAGAATATTTTTACAACACACAAAGCAGGCATTTCAACAAAAGTAGCATGGGCCTACCTGTGTCAAGACACACCAATGTTGTAAGCAATTATATTTTAAAAACTTAAAGAAATTATACTATGCCATTCTTATAGTTTGAAATTCCTTATATGCGCAGTGTACATAATTAAAAGATTTTCTGGCTGTGAAGAACATGGGAACTAATGGGATGTTTTCTTTTTTAACAAGCAAAATGCCTGAGTGAATAGCCAGACTAATCAACCAGCTAATATCAGGTAGTTTTATTTCCAAGTGCAAAATAATGAAACTTTATCATGTTTTATACAATAAACATACCTACTTTAAAATGACTTGGTGTTTATTCTTAATTTTACTTGTGTATTTATCAACATGAAAATGTCAATAAATCAAAGTTGTAAATAATGTTAATACAACCATAATAATAGCCAATTACAAATTGCAACAGATCATATAAAAAACTTTCAATATAAATTTTCATTTACATACTGTGAACTCAAGGTTACCATGACAACATCATACCAGATTATAATGAATACTAGCTGGAAGTTTCTTGGATTTCTTTGCACAAAATCTTGGTCTATTATAGTTCCTTTTCACTCTTACGGACACAGACCTTTTGAAATTGATAGCCAGTGTTTATAAAGTAATCAGGTACGATGTTTTCCTTTATTATATATAGTACATACTGAAGGAAATGTTTAACATTGTGTAACTAGTAATATGTTACAAACAAGACTGATTGGAAGGGCTGTAGTTGCATGTATAAACATCATTTGTGCAGCAGTCTTTTTTTTTTATTTTTATCTATGAACCCATAAAATACATACAAAAAGGCTGAGTTCAAGTTCTTTTCATTTTAGTTTGTTTCATTATTGCTTCAATGAATTCCCCAATTTGACAGGAAAAAATCCTTTCAAAAATATATTTTCTTCACACAACCTTTGTAGCACTGCTAGGCACAGACACTTAAAATGTTCCGTAATCTGATACATCTTTCTGTAAACACATGTACTAAGACACACACACTCTCTCAAGCACAAGTTAAGTCACAGGCTCATTTTTTTAAAATGCACATCACTGATACAAATAGATGAGGACATGACTGACAACAGCTGCCTATTATGGTCACTATGAGTCATAAACAAACTCAAAATAATGAGCAATAACAAAAAACAGATAAAATCTATAATTCATTCTATAAGTACTAAAGTGTTACAATACAAATACCTACAAGTACACACTTATAAATATATATTTGATTTCTTCTGTCATTGATATGCTTATATTTTTTTTAGATAAAACAAAATTTATATTGAATTCAGTTTCTGAAATCTGCTTAAAGTGGAAGATACTCTTCTTATCAGTGCATAGTCAAATACCTGTGAAATGTAGCTACCCAAGTCTCAAATATTAGGTACATTTATGCAAAAATAAAAAATTCTCACTCTTTACACACATGTACAAACCCAAACATGGCATCCAGAGATAATTAGGTTAAAGGGAAGAGGCTTAGAGTCCCGGGAAAACTTTACCACCTCTTAGGCAATAGCATTTTCCAGTGGTTCCTTTTCATCTGCAGTAGCATGATCAGCCCCCTGTGCTGCAGCCAGCTCCTCATTCTTCTTTAACTCACGCTGATATTTGGCCATGATTGCCGCATAGGCACATCCATACACTGCTGCAGCCAGCATCATCAGACACACAATCCCACACACTACACCTGTGATGATCACTGTGGCAATGGCATGGCGCAGGTTGACAGGGCGATGCTTCTGCTTAGTTTCACACTCTGCCATGCCTCCTGCCCCTCCTCCTCCCGCTCCACCTCCAACACCAAAACCCTCACCTATTGCCATGGGGACATGGAGAGAGTGGCTGGAGGGATGGGCATGGTTGCCATGGACATGGCCTCTCAGTAGCTTCTCAGACTCTAGATGGTGTATGTTGGCAAACAGGTAATGGTAGCTTGTGGTCATACAGGCATGAAACATCTGATAAGGAATTTTTTGCAAGTCTTTGTCCTTCATTTCTTCTGGTTGAGTGCAGAGAACTTCATCTACAACTCCACCTTGAGAGTAAGGAGAAATCGGTGAAGAAAATCAAGATAAAAGTGTGAAAGAATATGCTAAGTTTTCATTTCTACTCAGGAAATATCACACAGTTTCCCTATAATGATGACTGTAGAATTTATGTTAAAGACCAGCTTCTTCTGTGTTAAGAAGCATCTTTAAGAAGCATGTTAAATATGTGAAATCTAAAGAGTTCTCTCTTCTGGATCACAAGATCCACAGAAATTGGTTCTTCCACGAAAGGAATCAAATCAAGAGTTCATCAGTTAGCCTCTAGTTTCTTCTTTCAAATCCAGTATCCTTTGGCACACACTTCCAATTCTATCAACTTAATTATCCACTAGCTTTGTGTCTGCATGCTTACTTAAATCTGGGTCCATTGTGTTGTTTTGCACTAATTAGAATTTTCATCTGGCAAGAAAACATTTATGTCAGAGTATCATGGGCATGTAGGCGGACTATCTAACTCCATGAATGCCTTGGCTTCACTGCAGAGTGGTAATTTTGTTATCCAATGCCTGCTGCTTTTGATCTAGCATGGGAAATTATATATGGGTTGCTGATATGCACTTTATCTGACTTAACAAACCAGAGAATTTACTGGAGATTCTCTTTCATGCATGAAAGACCTAAACAAGGAACATTCAGCTGTAAATATTATATTTTCTTAAAGTATCATTACATAATATTTGCTAGTAAATGTATTATTAGCATGCTATACATAACAAAAAAGAATAAAGGGTAAAAAACAAATCTCTAGTTTGTGCTTTTCATTGCACCCCACTGATAAAAGTAAGATTCAAAGCAGAAGAGAATTATCTACAATAAAAGGACATAACTTGTTATAAATAATCATAAATATTTTGTATATTTTCAGGTAAGTGAACTTGTATTTCTCCATGTTTGCGCATTGTTTCTACCCAACCGTTGCTGGAATATCTTTGTGTAAAAAGATGGACCAGAATAAAACATACTCCTGAGTGTGTAGAGTTCAAACCACCTGGGGAAATGCCCTCAGTCACTAAAGTCATTATTTGTGGATTTTTGCTATAGCCATTCAATATGAAGATTAGTAACAAAATGAGGTGGCAGGGAGGATTAAAGTGTCATATTAAAAATTTGACTTGATTTCACAGCAATTCCATTATGAGAAACTTATGATATAAGAACATTGAACCTGTGGCAGATATCTCCCAGAAGAATAAAGTTCCTAATGGTCTAACCTTTAAAGAGGTAGGTCTCCAGCCAGAGTTTGAGGCCAATAAGCTGGCAGTCACACCTCCAGGGGTTGTTTCGTAGTGTTATGCTGTCCAGGTGGGTCATAGTGTCCAACAACGAACGGTCCAATCTTGTTAGTCTGTTGTTTGCTAAGCCCAGGTAGCTGAGGTTTTTCAGGCTGTCCCCCATCACTCCCGGCAAACCCCACAGACTAATAAAAGAGACAGAGTAAGAGAATCAGATTAAAGGAAGCTTCTGTGGTAATCTCTGATGAACTGAAATTCATGTTGAACTCAAAAGTTGACTCTTGTTCTCATCTTTCACTGTTACCTCAAATTGTGTAAGTGTTAAAAAAATCCCTTAATATAAATGTTTCTACTATAGCTAATTAAACAACAGCTTAGATCTATACTGAGCTTTTTATTTCCTCAATGCTCTTATCACAATGGTGATATTGTTTATTTTTATACTTTTTCCTCTATTGAAAAGACTGTAATGCACATCTCTTGCCACATTTAGCTTTGCAAGCTCTCTGGCTGACTGTTGTGTATCTAGAGTCAAATGTGAATGATCCTTCTTATTGCAAAGGCTTGTATTTCAAATCATTTCATGTTCAAAAATATTTCCAGAGTTTGAAAGACCTTTGTTCCTTTTGACTTACATGTTTGAAAAAAGGCTTTACAAGATTGATTTCCAGACACTGGAGTCTCTTATTATTCTCAATGATCTTGAAATTCCTCTTGAAGAAATGTGTAATTATTTCATGTAGTCCTTTGGTATGAATTGTGTAGGTTTTTAGTCATTGTGTTTTTTTTTTTATTTGTTTGGTTTTTTTTACTAAAAAAAAATTGCACACACATTTTATTGTGTGTGTGTTTTCTTTTTTTTTACTAACACCACACAATAAAATGTAACCTAAATAAAATGTAGGTTAAATTATTGCAATTGTTTTTCCTTTTTATTCTTTAGTTTTCCAATGATGCTCATGATGGTGTGACAGTTTCAAGCATTTATACTTAACCTGTTGTGTGAGAGGTCAAGATGGGAAAGTGAGCGAATAGGTCCAAGCAGCCGTTTGTCAAGTTCTCTGATGCTGTTGTATGCCAGACTGAGGCGCTGCAGAGTCCTCAGACCAAGTAGAGCAGTTGGTGAAATAGATGTTATAGAGTTATTAGACAGATCAAGAATGCGGACAAGAGGTATTTCCCTGAAAGCCATCGATCCTAGTCCCCTGATACGATTATCTTGAAGATACAGTTCCTGTGTGTCTGGATGTAGTCTCCGAGGGATGTCATAGAGGCCTCGACCCCGACAGTCCACCACTTTAGTGTTGCTGTTGCAGCTGCACTCCTTTGGACAGGCATGTGACAAAGGCAGGGAGGAGAGGAGTGCACACACGAAAATCACTGTGGAGATACAGGAACAAGACATTGCAACACCACATGAGTGCGTACTACATTTATTTAATTTGAATTTAATTTATAGTTTCAATTTAATTGCTCCAATAATGGCATGAGTAATTAACTCCATAGTTTCCAAGTTTCCTATGACCATGGTCACTCTTACATTTATTTTATTCCTATTTTACTTTGCTTTTATCCAGATGATTTTGTTTTTAAATTAAACTTATAACTAATGCGCACCACCAGTTCTTAGCAATAACACTTCCCCTTCCGCCCCCTTATACAGTGACCCCTGGAAACTTCATCAAAGCTTCGTAACCCCTCACCCACACACAAATCTATACGCAGCACATACTGGGTGTCTGATTCCCTTTGAGATAACTTCACATGTCCATTCCTTCTGGAACATAACAGCATTATTTATAGCATTGGCTTGACTAGCTGGAGGCTCAATGAAATGAAGTTCCAACCCAAATCTATGAGTGTAGCTTGCTCATAAGTTGAATCATAGATGTTGCATAGGTAGAAAAACTGCGCCATGTTTATTAAATCATTAAATCACTAAATCATTTTTGATAAATGTTACGTCCTCCTAATTCTAATAAAAGTTTTATAAGTGGGAATTCATGGTGTTTTTCTCAAATATGTCTTTTTCTGTATAGGCCGGCAGAATTGCCGTTGACTCGTCCCTTCTTATGAAACCACTCTAAAGCTATTCAGAAGTCAATACTTTTTCTACTCACACATTATGAAACAAGTTCTCTTTCTCACACCCATTTCATTTGTAATAAAGCGGCCGTGTTTCTGTTTGTGACCCTTTACTGACCCCTCAAAACTGGTGTACTCAGTTGAAATAATCCATGGTCAGGTCTTCTGATTGGTGGCAATGTTTGCTTTGTTTGTGTTTCTTTTTTTCATTTGCTGCATGAGTGGAGTGTGTGGGTTATCAGCAAACATGCTTTTAAATTCGCATATAAATTCACTTGCACAAGTAATGTGCATAACATAAACCCCTCCTCAGTGTCAAAAAAAGTGATTTCATTCTGGCATGAATTTTTATTCATCTCTACAACAATTTAGCTGCCTCCAGAAATGATCTACATATCCTCTTGAGGTCGTGACCCCCAGCTTGGGAATGAATGGATTAAATGACACCTATTTACTACACAGTCTGCTCTTGGGACCATAGTAACCACAACTCTTCTTTGAACTTGAAGAAATATGTTACAAAACAACTACCAGTACTTTTTTTGACAGATTTCCTGTCAACACAAGAAATCAACTTCTTGTGTTGACTGGGAATCCTTTAGGTTTTTTGGATCATTTGGCCCTCATAGCATGTACATAAAAAATTTAATTACATGAGCTTTTTATTTGTACATTGGTTGAAAAACAAACTCTCATGGCACGAGCCAAAATGGGCATTATAACAGGAGTTATTAAAATTCGAGACCAAACTTCAGCTTTAGGAGAGAACAAACACAGCTTTAATTAACATTTGCAAATGGAGAAAACATATAAAGCTCACATCTCAGTGAGAATTGGATGAGTTCTGACTTGGGGCTGAACGTCCCCTCATCTACATAGGATACATCACACATTACTTAGTCACACCCCCTGGCTCAAGTGTCAGGCAAAAATCTATACGTTACTTATCTGTAAGTTTCAGTTGAGCAGGGTTGCATACACATTCACAGCTCAATTTTAAGCGTTTCTCCAAAAAGGCCTCTCTGCTGATGGCTAAACAGATACTAGTAACTGAACTTCTACAAACTAGGCTTATCACCTTAGCCATGTCTCACATTTCTAACCACTGAACACCCTGTTCTTCACTTATCTGAGGGTCAGAAGAGCATATGTCCTGTTGAGCTGCAACTGAGTGCAAACCTTTAATAAAAACATCATAAAGTGTACATTCAAATTTATTTAAACATTGTTACTAAATTTTTCCTTCACATTATGAAATGAGATCAATACAAAGGACTGGCTTTTTGCTGCTGTGTCCCTTCATGATAAAGCCTATAACAAGAAATTCATAATGACATGCCTACATTACCCATAACAGTTGCAACTATGAATAACCTCAACTGTCAATATCACACTAATTGCAACTTGTCAAAAGAATCAACGCTGAGGTGATATCCAGCAATTAATGTAGAAATGTGATTATAATTTTTAATTTAAGTTCCAAATCCTGATTAATGCCTGCTAACCCTTGCATACCCACGCAGAAATTACACTCCCAAACACCAGCAATGGAAATCCTACCTCTCATTTCTGCCAGTTTTTGGGCCGTGTTGTGTTCAGGGTTCTTTTAGCTCCCTTTTGGTATTGCAGTGAGCCTCACTGGTGTAGGATCCATTTGTCGTCATTGAGGTTGAGATCGTCTGGTCCCGGCTCTCATTCGGTTGGTCTGGTCAATGGGTAGGAATTGGAGAGCAAAAAGAAAAGCGGCAGAAACCAGCTTTGCCCTCAGGTTTCCCAGCAGTGCCTGCGAGGGCATGAAACCCCATCAGAGCAGGCAGATCAGAGCGCTAGCTCACTCCCAGCCAGTCTGGAAATCACTCGAGTTTGGAGCTCTTGCTCTCTCTCTCTCTCCCTCTCTCTCTTCTTGTCTGTCTCTCTTGCTCTCTCTCTCCTTTTGTTGCTCTCTTACTATCTCCCAAATCCTCATATGGCTTCCTGAATATTTTTGTTCATAGTGTTTGCTGTTCTTAGTACATTGCCACTTCTCATGACTGAATTTGTTGTTCTATTGACACCAAATCAACACTTGGCCTTGTCTGTCTTTCTCTCTGTTTTGCTCACTCTTCACCCCTCACCCCTCCTCCTCTATCCCCAGTTGGATTGGTGTATATGATGGTGTGTCATCTCCCTCTGGACAGCTGTGCCTCCTAAATCACAGCACAAACACATTCACCAACATCCATGTTGCACCTCCTGTTACTCTGGCAATAACTGAACAAGACAAAATTAGATCGAGAATGCAGCGAGGCAATAAAAATACTCATGCACTTAAATACACAATGCCTATTGCTATGGCACGCTTTGATAATATTATGCATAAGCCGTGGGCAGAGGGGCTGGCAGAACACGCCCTCAGCACAGCAACGCAGCTTGCACAAATGCACATGTTGGTGCACACATACAGTTCAACATTGGGAAGCTGCAATAAATTTGCTTGAATTTTTTGTTTTTTTTCATTGCTCATTAAAAGATTGACTGTTAGGCTCATGTTACTGCACAAATTCTTGTTGATATTAAGCTGTTTTGATGCTTGCTAGCTCACTCTGGTTTCTGGGTATTTGCCCTTCTGCTTGACAACATCCTGTTCTGTTCTGCTGCTTATTATGGGTCTACTATTTGCTTTTTTCCATCTGTAAAAATAACTTACACATTGAATACAAGTGGACTTATTAGACTTGAACAATGATCTTTCCAGTAGTTTGAAAATGTGTAAAAACACGTAGAGAAGCTGTGCAAGTGTTTGCACACAGACACTCGCATTCACAGCCATGTTTGAAACATTACTGAACCTACCTATGTGGGAAAATAAATCTTAAAATTTGTGATGTTGTATTAGATATGCTAAAAAGCCATATGTTAATGTATTTAATTACTCTGTTCTGACATTTTTCTACAAAAAAGAAAAACCTCTTTCCTGTTTTGTTTCAGTCTACTACTGTCATGGTGAGTGCAGGAGACAGTCAGGCAGAAGTTCGATGACATTAGGTTTAATGAAATGACCAGACCACAATGGAATCTAGCAGTGACTAAGTGACAATAGCTGCATTTCAATTACAAATGTGTGGAAATCTTTTGTCTATATTCTGCAAGATGTAAAGTTCTATTTTTGAACTGTGAGGGAAAACCAAAGTACCCAGAGGGGACCATATGTATGCACAGGGAGTACATGCAAACTCCATGCAGAAAAGACCGTAGCCTGCGATTCAAAATATTGAGTCAGTTGATGTGAATAGAAATTCAACCACACTTTTCAGGATTTATTTTGTATAAAAAAAGCCATCACATTTTATCAATTTACTTCACAATTATTAAAATAGATTGGTCTATTTGCTTTTAAAGTAATAACATGTGAATAAGTGCAAAGGGTTTGAAAGCGTTTATACGGTACTGTAGTAAATTTTTTTTATCCTTACTAGAATCCTAAATCAGTAGGCTGTAAACCAGTTGTCATCCCCCCTGCTTGGGACAGAACTGATTGGAGATTGGTGATGGGATGGATTTAGAATGGATTTTCTGTCTCTTCATCTTTATGCTCATAAATCCAGCTCAGCGCATAAATACTTTCAAGTTCTTAAATCAATCATACATAGGGAAATTAAATGTTCATACGTGGAACAAAAATAATTTCCATGTCTTAGTGGAATGGATTTGAGCTTTTGTTTTGAATTGTCATTCCTGTGCATTCTAAAATCAGTGTAATTACTGCCATCGCACAGAATGAAGCCCTGAAGCTGCTGTTGTAGATTTATGCGTCCACCATTAATATATTTCCTTAATGAATGTGCTGTTTCTTCACTTCAAATGCCATGTGGAATAGATTGCAAGAATTCACTGTTTTCCTGTCTGATGTCTCTGTGTCTGTAGTCATCCTTATCATCCAAGCGATACCTTTTTCCATCTCTCTTGTTTCCATTCCTGTTGCCCAGCATCTTAAATTAGCCTCTCCTCCCGGGTTTTTCATGTGGGTGTAGAGATGGTGGGCTGCCCA